>NC_092136.1:76610606-76910606 GCF_043159975.1 Macaca nemestrina
AGAGTGCCAAGACAATACAACAAAGAAAGAATAGTCTTTTTAACAAATGGTGCTGAAACAACTGGATATAAACATGCAAAAGAATGAAAATTGACCTCTACCTCATACCACATGGAAAAACTAACTCAAAATGGATCATAGCTTTAATTGTAAGAGCTAAAAGTATAAAACTCTCAGAGGAAAACATAGGTGTAAATATTTATGACCTTGAATGGTTTTAGATATAACACCAAAATCAAACAACAAAAGAAGAACTAAATAAACTGGACTACATCAAAAATAAAAACTTTTGTGCTACAAATAATGTCATCAAGAAAGTAAAAAGACAATTCACAAAATTGGAGAAAATCTTTGCAAAACATATATTTGATAGGAGACTTGTATCCAGGGTATATAAAGAACTCTTATAATAATAGTAAAAAAGAGGCCGGGCGCGGTGGCTCACACCTGTAATCCCAGCACTTTGGGGGGCCAAGGCAGGCGGATCACGAGGTTAGGAGATCGAGACCATCCTGGCTAACACGGTGAAACCCCATCTCTACTAAAAATACAAAAAATTAGCTAGGCATGGTGGCACACACCTGTAGTCCCAGCTACTGGAGAGGCTGAGGCAGGAGAATCACTTGAACCCAGGAGGTGGAGGTTGCAGTGAGTCAAGATCATGCCACTGCACTCCAGCGTGGGTGACAGAGCAAGACTCCGTCTCAAAAAATAAATATATAGTAAAAAGAGAAACCAATTTAAAAATGGACAAAGGATCTGAATAGACATTTGTCCCAGGAAGATATCCAAGTGGCCAATAAACACATGAAAAGATACTCAAAATCATTAGTCTTTAAGGAAATTCAAATTGAAACCATATGAGATAGATACCATTTAACACCCACTAAGATACCTAAAATAAAAAGATAGTAAGAAGTATTTACAAGGATGTGGAGAAATTAGAACTCTCATATACTGCTGGTGGAAATGTAAAATGGTACGCCCCCTTTAGAAAACAGTCAGGTAGTTCCTCAAAAAGTTAAACATAGAGTTAGCACATGACCCTGCAATTCTACTCCTAAATATATACCTAAAGGTAAATGAAAATATATATCTACACAAAAATATGTACATAAATGTTCATAGTAGCATTAGTCATAGCCAAAAAATGGAAACAACCCAAATATCCATGAACTGAAAAATGAATAAATATAATGTGGTATATCCATACAACAGAATTCAGCAGTAAATACAATTACATAGATAGAAATAAACAGAATTTCATACAATAGAATATTTTTTCAGCAAAAAATATTGCCAAATATTATTCAGCAATAAAATGAAAAACACACATTACAACCACCATGTTTCTTTTAGGAGGACAAAGTATTTTTTTTTTGGACGGGGGATGGGGTCTTGCTCTGTCACCCCCAGGTTGGAGTGCAGTGGAACTATCACGGCCCACCTGTAACCTCAACCTCCTGGGCTCAAGAGATCTTCCCACCTCAGCCTCCCAAGCAGCTGAAACCACAGGGACACGCCACTATGCCCAGCTAATTTTATTTTATTTTATTTTATTTTATTTGTTTGTTTGTTTATTTATTTATTTATTGAGACAGGTTCTCACTCTATCACCTGGCTGGAGTGCAGTGGCATGATCTCCGCTCACTGCAACCTCTGCCTCCCGGGCTCCACTAATCCTCCCACCTCAGCTTTCCGAGTAGCTGGGAAGACAGGCGTGCACCACCACGCCTGGCTAATTTTTGTATTTTTTGTAGAGACAGAGTTTTGCCATGTTGCCCAGGCTGGTCTCCAACTCCTGAGCTCAAGAGATCTGCCTACCTCGGCCTTTCAAAGTGGTGGGATTACAGACATAAGCCACCAGGCCTGGCCCAGATAAATTTTAAATTTTTTTTGTAGAGACAGGGTTTCCCTATGTTGCCCAGTCTGGTTCCCAAACTCCTAGGCTCAAAGGATCTTCCTGATTCAGCCTCCCAAAGTGCTGGGATTACAGGCATGAGCCAGTATGCCTAGCTAAGACAAAATATTCTAAAACTAGATTGTAGTACTTCTACAACCCTGTGAATATACTTAAAAAAAAAATTTGAAATTAAAACCCCACTGGAAACAAGGAAAAAACCAAAACACTGAATTGTATATACTCTAAGTAGGTGAATTTTATGGTATGTGAATTATCTCAGTAAACCTGCTAAACATATCCATACACACATACACAACTATGGTAGAACAGCAAGAATATCCACTGGACTTAAAGGGTCAGGTTGAGGTCAAATCCTGGTCTATCACTCCCTATCTATATGATCATGACTTCACACTGAACCTTAGTTTATCTGTAAAGTTAGGATAAAAATAGTAATCCCTGCCTTTGCAAGGTGGCTGAACGATTATGTAAGAAAACAGACATGGAATATATATATTGCATATAGCTAATTTCCAGAAACACATATTTTCTTTTCTTTTTTTTTTTTTTTTTTTGTTTGAGATGGAGTCTCACTCTGTCCCCCAGGCTGGAGTGCAGTGGCGCAATCTCCGCTCACTGCAAGCTCCACTTCCCAGGTTCACGCCATTCTCCTGCCTCAGCCTCCCAAGTAGCTGGGACTACAGGTGCCCGCCACCATGCCTGGCTTTTTTTTTTTTATGTTTAGTAGAGACGGGGTTTCACCATGTTAGCCAGGATGGTCTCGATCTCCTGACCTCGTGATCTGCCCGCCTCGACCTCCCAAAGTGCTGGGATTACAGGCGTAAGCCACCACATCCGGCCCACATATTTTCTCTTAGTAGATATCCCTTATCACTAGTATTACTGAACAAAATAACTGAAAATGGAAGAGGACATTTTCCTCAACTAATTTAAGTAGCTTTGTGTGTTTTTCCAACAAACTAAAGGGAAAATGAGCAGACCCCAATGTTTACAATGAAGAGTAAGAAGGCGCTAGAGTATGTGTACATAGGCACTCACAGTGCAGTTCTGAATAAAGAAGCGTTAAAGTAGATACTCCAACTGCCTTCTTCCCCTATAATCCAAACTCTGCTTTCTGTTTCAATCGGTAGACCATGACCACCACATCACCACTGAAATAGGAAGGTGTTCAGGAGAAAGAACATGATTCCCAGTTCCAGGTTGGCAGGGAGAATGAGGTTTCCCTGTTTCTCAGTAGACACTTATTCTATGGTTGGAGGCCACACCGGGATATCACTGGTGGGCAGCCAAAGATGGGAAGGAGAAAAGAACAGCTGTTTAATACTTTTGTTTACAGAAAAGAAAACCAACAGATTTGCCTAAGACCACAGAACAAAACCATATAGCTCTAATCATGATAGGCATGTGGCAACCAGCACTATGTTGTACAAAGAATTCTGGGCTTAAGGATAGAAAAAAATCAGATCTAGTCCTAGAAGTGCTACCAAACTGCTATATAATCTTGACTAAGTCAATTTATCCCTCTCTCTTAATTACCTCTCATGTGCCTACTGATTCAGAATTTTCATATAGTGACCACTGCATGCAAGACACTTTGCTGGAATATTGTGAACAAAACAGAGTTCTACATTTATGTAACTTACAGAACAGAACACTGCAGAAGTCAGATGTTAAAGAAATAAACAATCTAATTATAACATAATTACAACTTGTGATACACAGCCAGTGCCAATTAGGAAGTAAGATGTGCGTAGGAAAGCACATATGCAGAAGAAAACCTCACCAACAAACTCCAAATGACAAATGAGAAGAAGCTTCTCTCAGCTCTCCCTCCGTCACAAACAGGGACTCAGTATTTCTTTGCTGTACAGTACGTCACCTGACTGCTTGCTTCTTAGTATAGTTGGAAGCATCATGGTCAATCACAAATAAACTAAAATGTGCAACAGATGCCAATCAGTTGCATCAGTTACTATGAGATCTTACACAAGCCTCTTTCTCTCTCTGAGTCTGTTTCTTTATCTAAAAAATGGGGATGATACTACCTATTTCACAGTATTGTTCTGAGGATAAAATAGGAAAAAGTAGTCTGGAAACTAAAACAATGAATTGGGATAACAACACTAAATCATTAAGATAAAGACGTAAATCATTTACTCTAGTATGTCTTCAACATTCAGTAGCAGGTTAGGCATAGAACAGATCTATGCCTATCTGTTCCCATCTGTAAAACAATGATAACATCAGAACTCACTTCACAGAGTGATTGTAAGGATTAAATGAGATAACATATAGGTCAGGTACTAGCACAGTCCCTGACACATACTTATAAAAACATTAACTGCTATTAATTCACTTAACTTTACTTTCCTGCAACTTCCTCATCTGTGAAACAGTGACAGTAAGAGTACCTAACTCATACAATTATTATGGGGATTAAATAAAGGCTTAGAACAGTGTCTGGCACACAGTGAGTGCTAAACAAGATTATAATAATATTATTAATTGGCACATGTATACATATGTAACAAACCCGCACGTTGTGTACATGTACCCTAGAACTTGAAGTATAATTTTTTAAAAAGTTAAAAATAATAATAATATTAATTTTATCTTTTAGCTGTCCCCACAGTTCACATGAATACAGACCATTGGTTGTCAACAAAAGTTGATTTTGCCTTCCAGGTGACATTTGGCAATGTCTAGAGATGTTTTTTATTGTCATGACTTGGGGAAGAGGCAGCTACCGCTGGCATCTAGCAGGCAGAGGACAGGGATGCGACTAAACATCCTATGATGCACAGGGCAGCCCCATTCTCCCCCGAAGACTTACGTGGTCCAAAATACACACAGTACCAAGATTGAGAAATTCAAATATAGACTAAACAAATGAAATAAAAGTCCTCTCATGAACTCCTCTGAACTCTTTAAGAGTACATGGATCTCCCTTCTAGACTTTATTAGATAGGTATAAATGTTTTAGATATCTCCAAGACTTAGAATGAGCAAGTCATCTACAAAAGAATAGATATTCAATAGGAAAGCCAGCACTGGAACTCTGGTCTCCTGATTTCCAGACTTGTGCCGCTTCCAAGAACTAACTCAACCGTATGTCTCAGGTACCTCACAAGCATTTCCTCTCCTTCTCCCTCTTCTCCTTGGACTACCCAGTTTGAAAATAACATCTATTTCTTTTCCAGCATCATCAGAGGTCAAACACAGCGCTGGTCTCTGTATCCATCCTCCCCAGTCAAAATACCTTCCCAAGGACCTGTCCTTCTGGGGAGGCCCCAGGACACTTACAATCATGGCAGAAGGTAAAGAGGGAAACAGGCACATCACACAGCCAGAGCAGGAGTAAAAGAGAGGGGTGCAAGAGGTGCTACACACTTTTAAACAACCAGATCTCATGAGAATTCACTCACTATCATGAGAACAGCACCTAGGGGATAGTGCTAAACCATTCATGAGAAATCCATTCCCACGATCCAACCACCTCCCACCAGGCCCCACTTCCAACATTAGGGATTACAATTAAACGTGAGATTTGGACCCAGGACACATATCCAAACTGTACCAAAGGCTTACCTCCAAAACAGACAATGAGCTCCTTTAGGTGCTTCTATAAATGTTTGTGGATGGAGCCCTTTACCTTCTTGTGTTAGGCTGAAGAACAGCTTGATATTTTTAGACTGAAATCTGTATAATTTTAACTAATGCTGTTGCTCCCAACAGAAATCTCAAGGTACACAGGTCACATGGCACTTAAAAATATATAGTTTTAGAGCTTGGTAACAGCTTCTCTAAAAGAGCTGTTTATGGAAAGACATCTAGGTCTTGCTACAAGGAAACCACAGCCCTAACTTCAGTTCTGTCACAGAATCTCTGTGTATGACATTGGGCAGATGGTTTTACCTCTCTGGAACTCAGTTATTAATCTATTAAATGGTGATGAAACTAGACTATATGAACAGTAAATTTCTTTCCAGTACTAGTACATTCTGCAAGCCCATGAAAAAATAAATTATTTTAATAAAAACCACTCACCCACAAAGACATGAGGATGAATTTGAGGCTCTAGAACTGAGCTCCTGGGTCTCTGTCTTGCCTGATTCTCTTAGCTGGAGGCAGAGTGGAAGAGTCACACCCAATGGTCTGATATACATCATTTCATTTGCCTAAGCCTCAGTTTCCTCATGTGACAGGCCAGTGATTCGAAGCCATGAAGAGCATGCTATCTCCTCTATCTTTTAAATGTTAGGACTTTGGCTTTTAAGTCAAACTAAACTTTAGTTTAGTTTTTAAAAGAAAAAGCCAAAATACCTAACCAAGAAAATGAGTGCTTCTACTCTAGTTTTAAAACTAGAAGCCCCACAGAGGAGCATGCTATCTCTTCTATCATTTAAAAGTTAGGGCTTTGGCTTTTAAAACCAAAAAGCCAAAATATCTAACCAAGAAAATGACTGCTTCTACTTCTAGTTTTAAAAGCCAAAATTATAGATATACATAAAATAAAAAATGAGACCCAAAATATCTAACCAAGAAAATGGCTGCTTCTAGAAGTAAAGGGCTCGCCAACATGGAAGTATGCACACCGATACTGGAAAACTGCCTGGCAGGAACTTTGGAGAGAGAATTCAAACAAGGGATAAAGGCTGTGTTAGAGGCCCCTAAAGGGAAAGTTCAGTCCCTAATATTCTACAATTCTCTTTTCAGACCAGAAAGAATAACCCTTAGCAGACTTCTAGAGAAAAAAAAAATATATATATCCAAGGGGTTTTCTGGTCCTATCCTTTCTCCTGCCCTCCTTCTATGTCTCTACCTCAGTACAATGGGTCATTCACTTCCAGAGACATCATGGCTATACTGCACTTGCCTTCTCTTTTCTGGGTTTAACATATGGAGGGGGAAAGAGGACTAAATTGTCAAGGAAATTTATATTGTCAAGAACCATCAGATGCCTGAGTCTATATTAGGGAAAATTTATTAGGAGAGTGGGAAGGTGTAAGATTGTCTCTACTCAGCAGTACCTAAGCTCAAGGTGGCCACTGGCTTCTCAGGTCACACACGTTAATGGCCCTCAAATTAATGGTTAGAAACCTAGTATGGATATTTAATCTAGCCCCAGTCAACCAGACTAGTCTAAGATACCCCTGTCATCAGAGAATCAGGTATTATAAACTTAATCCCCGGTGCCTCCACTGGGAAACGTTGGACCATTCACTGCTTCACTCTGAGCTTGAACAGTTCCAAGTGTAAAATGTGCCAATTCCAAGTATAAAATGAATATATCAAACAAGATCATTTGAAAAATGTCTTCAGTACTGATTTTGTTACTCTGCTACAAAATGATATTTTTTAGAATTTAATTAGCATCTATCCTAAACTTTCAAATATACAAGAACAAAAATAGCCAGGTGCAGGGGCTCACATCTATAATCCTAGCTACTGAGGAGGCGGAGGCAGGAGGATAGTGTGAGGCCAGGAGTTTGAGACCAGCCTGGGCAAAATAGTGAGACCTCCATCTCTAAAAATAAAAAATAAAGAACAAAAATAATAATAATAAATACTTAGCACCTACTATAAGGGCACTTACTATAACGGCAAATACCATACTTAACACACTTATTTCCTTTAACCTTCACAGCAATCCTAATTTATAAATGAGGAAACAAACTGAGAAAGGTTTAAAAACTTGCCCATAGTCACACAGGTAAGGAGAAGACCTGGAACTTGACTTACCTCTACTGATTCTAAGTAGAACTCTTAGAATCTTTCTACTAAACCATTAATTTCCAGGCTTCTATTCCAAAATAGAATATTTACTTGGAAAGAAGGAAAACAGAGAGTAGGGAAAAGATGATTAGAGATAAGCTTCAATCAGCTAGTAAAGACCTGCTGCATACAGCAAGGGAAATAATACACATTGAAGCTACCAAAAAACAAGAGACCTTCTAAGCTGCTGGAAGCAAGATTCATCTGAATTCCTCCCACCTCTACCTCCTCCATTAGTTTGTTCTCCAAAAGATAGATGGGCTTGGGGATCCATATGGGCCAGGGAAAGTATGTTTACAGCTAAATAACCCGAAGGAGGCAGAGGCCAACTTAGAAGACCAGCCCTTCTCACCTGCTGCTAACTCACTTGACCCCCTCCCTCTCCCAAGAGGCCTGTTCCATACTCTGCCTTTCAAAGGAAGGCCTATACCCCTGCAAACCTGGATCCTGTTCCTGAAGAAGCTTCAATCAGCTTAGAGACAGGAGATGCAGCCATCAGTATTTAATGCCCATTGCTCCCAATACTGTCTTAAAAAAAAAACAACAACTAAAGGAAAGAAGGTGAGGAAAAGGCCTAAGTTTCTTAGGAGACATGTAGGTCCATTTCTCTGCAATTCCTATCTGTAAAAAGGAGATTCCATACCCCTTGGGCTACTCCTTGCTCAACGGCATCAGAAAAGCCAACCGGTTACTTTTCACTGAGAAGTCCTTTGAGAATTCAATCACTCAATCCAGTGGTTTCCAAGCTTTTTTCTCTCCACCTCTTTTTCCAAATAAATCTTACAGTAATGCCAATATCTCAACAGATGAAAAGTAGAGCTTCTCTGGCTGAAATGGAGGTGGGTAAGTTCTACTTCCTCAGCCTCTTCCCACCTCCCAACCGTACCCAGGTAGCCTGTGAGGCTCCACTTCAAAGCCATGAGACTCTAGTTTAACACTTCCTTGTTATACTTAAGGGAAGGATCAGATGGTCAGTTAGTGGCAAAGCAGGAACTCAAACCCAGATGTACTGACTTCAAGGTTAGCTGATTTTCCACCTCATCACTATTCCTTTGAGACGATCACGTAAAACTGAATGTGAGTTTTTAAAAGCATTAAGTATTGGAGATGTACAGTTTCATCAGGTAATTTTCTCCACAAGTAAAACAGGCAAAACGCTCAGACCTGCAAGGACAATATCACCAGGTAGCACCCAATAGCAAAGAAATCCTCTTGTGTTCCCGACCCTCACTAAAGTGTCTGGTTGCTGGTAAAACAGGCATGGTTGTGTTACCAACTTAGAAAAATTAATAGTGGAAAAATCAGACCCAGAAGGCTTCTGAAGGATTCCCTGCTCCCTGCACACTCAGAAACTATCCCTTAAAGACATACGAGAATTCTCCTCATATCCACCATGCCTGGAACACGGAATAGAATCTTAACCTGTTTATTAAAGTTAACTCCTTAATACATAATATGTATAGCCTGGTCTCAAAGTTTTTCTACCACTGTGAAAACCATGACTTGGAGGTAACCAGCCTCTAAGATAGTACCCTATGTTCCCTGCCTCCTGGTATTTGCATCCTTGTAGAGTCCTCTCCCACAGGGTTGGTCTATGTGACTGAAAGAATACAACAGAAGTGACGGTATGTCCCTTCCGAAGTTTGATTACATTAGACACAGCAGCTTCTGTTTTGATTACTCTCCTCTCTCTTGGATCTCCTATTTGAGGAAGCTGGCTGATATGCTGTGAACTGCCCTGCCCTATGGAGAGGCACACATGGCAAAGAACTGAAGCTTTTAGCCAACAGCCAGGAAGAAACTGAGGCTGGCCAACAATGAATGGCATGAGTGAACTTTGAAGGAGTTCATTCTAGCCCTGCTTGAGCCTTCAGATGACTGCAGTCCTCGGCACAGTTTGGCTGTAACCCCATTAGAGACAGTGAAGCAGAACCACCCAGCCTGGCCACTCTAAGATTCCTGACCCTCAGAAACTGTGTGAAATAATAAATGTTTATTTTTTAAAAACTGCTAGTTTTGCAGGTAATTTGTCTACACAACAATAGATAACTAATACAACCATCAAACTAAGGTTTCCTGGGTTAACATCAGAAAGCCCCCATTATGAAACCAAAAGTCCAGCTGAAATGAAACCCAAAGCCTCAAGGCTTGGGGCTTCTCCTTAAACAACAACAGTTTCTGCTGCTTATTCACAGGGTGACCTTGTGCAATTCATTTCATATTTCTTAGCCATGGTTTCCTTATTGAAGATACAGAGATATCACCTTCCTTGCAGATTATTGTGAGGATTAAATGAGAATAGTTTCTAAAAGTATCAAAAACAGTATAGGATCATACAAAGTAGGCCGGGCCTGGTGGCTCACGCCTGTAATCCCAGCACTTTGGGAGGCCAAGGTGGGCAGATCACGAGGTCAGGAGAGCAAGATCATCCTGGCCAACATGGTGAAACCCTGTCTCTATTAAAAATACAAAAATTAGCCGGGTGTAGTGGCGCATGCCTGTAGTCTCAGGAGGCTGAGGCAGAAGAATCACTTGAACCCAGGAGGCAGAGGTTACAGTGAGCTGTGATCGCGCCACTGCACTGCAGCCTGGCGACAGAGCGAGACTCCGTCTCTTAAAAAAAAGAATTATACAAAGTAAATTGACTGTGGAAGGCTCCCTAGCAAGCCTATTCCTAACAGCCACCAAAAGGAGATGGCTCTGCTCAGTGAAGTCAAATGGAAAGGCCTCTACTACAACACTTATCCAACTGTAATGTAAGTATCCCCCTCTATTACTGCCCCTTATAAAAACAAGAATCCATAATTACCAGAGCTTATTACATATTAAGCAAAATGCTAACTACATTTACATTATTTCCCATTTGATACTCCATTTAACATATAGGAAAACTGAAACTTAAGAGGTTAAAATGATTTGGTTACTAATGGAGGCAGGATTGAACCTCAGATTCATGCAACTCTAAAGACCACGGTTTTTTCCATTAATTCAGTAAGCTTTTCATGATACCAAGGGATCTGGAAGTATCCAAAACAGAAGGCATTCAGGGACAACTTAATAAAAGAAAAAGGAAGCAAAATCACATTTCAAATTAATGAGAAAATTACAAGATTCTGAACCTGTCTAGGGCACCAAGCAACTGTGATACCTTCAGCAAGTTGTCTATCAATGAAAAAAAAAATCCCTCACATTTACAGTATATAGTATTCTGGAATCTACAAAGCATTTTGAAATATCTGCAAATATTTTATTGTCACAGCAACACTGGAGAGCAATTTCAATTATCTCTATTCTATAAATGAGCAAACCAAGACTCAAAAAGAATTCCAATGACTTGCCCATGGTTACTAAACAGATGGAACTTGCCAGACACAATATACCCAGATTTCTTTATTCTCAGACATAATATACGTAGATTTCCTTATTCTCAGAAAAGATGTACTTGAAACTGGAAAGTTTTAGGGAATAGCCAAAAGGTCACAGCAAGGACAAGAATCCAGTTTCCTTCTTATTCTCCTAACCCAGTGAGCTGCAACCAGGTATGTAAACCTGGAGAGCTTAAAAAAAAAAAAAAAAAAAAAAAAAACCCCAATGCCTGGGTCCCATACCAACCACCATCCCCCAAATTTAACTTATTCGGTCCAGGGTGGGACGTGGGTATCACCAGGAAGCTTATATTTTTAAGCTTCCCAGGTGTGGTCATGCTCAAAAACTATTTGCCTAACCCCCAGAGCCACAGATTAAGAAATGTCCTGATTCACCCTCATTTTCTAATGTGAAATTCTCTGAGTGAAGCCATCTAACTCTTTGTAAACTCATCACATTTATGAAGCAAAACATCTTCTATTATTGTGAATGGCCATGTAAGTTAAAATAACTTAATTTCTGTTGCCTAAGAATAGATTGTTATATACCATGCAGTCAACATCTTAACGGTCATGATTAGAAATGTGGCATACAGCAACAAAATTGCTTCTAGAAAAAGAAAAGCTGCCCACAATAGTATACTATACACAAATACAACTAAGTAAAAATCTGAAGTTGTCTTTTTCCTCCAAATGTCCCTGTTTGGGGGATCTCAAAACTCCCTGGTTCCACCAAGATGAATTTACTTCAAGTGTTCTCTGATGGAAGTCTGAATACTGCAAGGACTTATCCCACAGTATCTCTACTTCTCTCTGCTAATCCAAATCCTACCTGACCAAGTTCTTTTCCTGACCATCCAGCCTACTGTTATGGGTTGAATTGTGTCTCAAAAAAAAAAAAAAAAAAAAAAAAAGTTGAAATTCTAACCACCAATACCTTAGGATTGACCTTATTTGGAATTACAGTAGTTACAGATGTAATCAAGTTAAAATGAAGTCATTAGGGTGGACCCTAATCCAATATAATTGGTGTCCTTATAAGAAGGGGAAATTTGGACACAAGAGACAATCACACACAGAGGTAAGATTATGTGAAAGGACAAAGGGAAAAGAAGCCAACCACAAGCCAAGGAAGGCCAGAGGGTAGCAGAAACTAGGATAAAGGCCAGGAA
This sequence comes from Macaca nemestrina, assembly GCF_043159975.1. Classification (NCBI taxonomy): domain Eukaryota; kingdom Metazoa; phylum Chordata; class Mammalia; order Primates; family Cercopithecidae; genus Macaca; species Macaca nemestrina. The sequence continues at coordinate 76,622,843 of NC_092136.1, forward strand.
CAGATTCCTACCCTAGCACCTCCAGAGGTGGACCTGCAAAAACCATGATTTCAAACTTCTGGCCTCCAGAACTGAGAGACCACAAATTTCTGTTTTTCTAAGTCACCCAATCTGTGATACAGCAGCACCAGGAAACTAATACAGCCACCCTTTTCTAAACTACTAAAGTTTGTACCCAGTTTACTTGGTGGAACTGTTCAATTTATTTTTAGTATATATATCCTACATTCTTAATGAAATCAAAGTTTTTCAAGGGCAGGAACACTATTTTATACTTCTTTGGAATCATCTACCATTCTTAGGGAAAGACTGACCTCAGGCAAGGTATTTGGGAAACATTCGCTCTCTTGTTCACTTTCTGGAAAATGTTCAACAACCACTGTTGTTTTAGAATGTGATAACCAGAAAATCACTTTTCCTACTTCTATAATTCTGTTTTACACTGGAGTGAGCTATTTACAAATCTACACTTTTCTTCATGAGCTTTTTATATACATAGTATCTTATCATATATAGAACCATGGAATGTTTGGGGCCAAGAGAGAGCTTAAAGATCATGCAGTGCAATCCTGAAGTGGCGTCTTCTTCAACTTACAGATACCACTACTCTCTTCTTCATCGTAAATGCCCTATTCTCCCTTGTCTGTTGTGTTAGTTATTGACTTACAGGGCTCCTTCTCATCACCCCACCCCCACTACACAACAAGCACATTCAGGGTTGAAACTGTTTCATTCATCTTTATATCTCCAGTACTTATCACAGTTCATAGTACACGCTCAATCAACAGTTCCTAAAGTAGTATTTTCTCTTTCTTTGCCACTAGTCTGCGAGCTTCTCCAAGAAAGGAAGTGAATTTTAGTCATCTTTGTATCTCTAGGGTCTAGCACTAGCAGATAATAAATATAATATTTGTTGTTCATGATATTAAAATGTTTGACTCACTGTCTCTGTGCTAGGCTGTGCTGGCCTATCCTTTATTAAGAAGCTCAGACCCAGGCTGGGCACGGTGGCTCACACCTGTAATCCCAGCACTTTGAGAGGCTGAGATGCAGGGGATCACCTGAGGCCAGGAGTTCGAAACCAGTCTGGCCAACATGGTGAAACCCCGAATCTACTAAAAATACAAAAATTAGCCACGCATGGTGGTGCAGGCTTGTAATCCCAGCTACTCAGGAGGTTGAGCCATGAGAACAGCTTGAACTCAGGAGACGGAGGTTGCAGTGAGCCAAGATCATGTTCTTCCAGCCTGACTGAAAGAGCGAGACCCTGAGAGAAGAGAGGGGAGAGGGGAGAGGGGAGAGGGGAGAGGGGAGGAGAGGAGAGAAGAGAAGAGAAGAGTTCAGACCCAAGGTCATATAGTTAGTAGATGATGGAGCTAAGATTTGAATCCAGAATATCTCATTGGAAGGTCTATCCTCTCATGTACCTTCATGGTAAAGTTTTTATAACTCTAGATATAAATGCAACTTCAGTTTTCTATTCGTTTAACTTCCTTTGAAGTTTGTTGCTAGTTAAAGCTGGCAGATTAAAAACACATTACTAATGTTCCCTCCCAAAATCACTCTAAAATGACGGTAAAGCTATAAAAGAGGTATAAACGTCAACAATAAAGAGAATAGGTGAGGGGACATCAGACGGTAAGAGATTTCAAAAACTTTTTAGAAAAATAGTGAAGAGGGAAGCTGTGACCAAAAAAAAAAAAAAAAAAGAACACGGAGAGCAAAAGAGGCTGTAATCTAGAGCTCTGCATGGTCCCTGAGCAGCAAAGATGTGTGGTCCCTGTAAAACAGGATCCCTTCACCTGTAAAGAATCACTGAATTAAAAACACATAAAGACACAGGAAGTATAAATCACTTACCCAAAACCACACAGAGATAAGAAGAGCTAGATCCTATTTTCGTTACCTTTCTATAACACATCCACTATTAGTCAACTTAAAAGAACATAGGATGAATCAGCAGCCCATGCCACAAAACAAGGAGAGAGAGGTGTTTCCCAGGGTCTACATTTTGGCCTTCTTTACCAACTCCAGAGAGGTCCTTTGTGTTTGGGCTCTCCCTGGTGAGAACCTGTTCAAACAGTTAGGGTAAGAATCCCATTATTCTCATTGTCTGATCCTATAGCTCTGAAAGGTAGGTTAACAGCACCTAACAAAAATAGGACAAAACTTGGAGGCAAAAGATTTCAGAAGCACTAACACTGTTTCAAGTCAAAGCTGAGCTCATCTACCTTGCCCGTGGTAGTGTGAGAGAAGCAGCTTTTCATCCCTTTTTAGAACAGAACATGTCCAAAGGTAGGTGTTGTTATATCTGCTAACCAGCTGAAACAGATTCTCTCTTTTTTTTTTTTTTTCAGGGTAAGTCTCGCGCCCAGGCTGGAGTGCAGTGGCACAATCTCGGCTCACTGCAACCTCCGCCTCCCAGGTTCAAGCAATTCTCCTGCCTCAGCCTCCCAAGTAGCTAGGATTACAGGTGTCCGCCACCTCGCCCGGCTAATTTTTGTATTTTTAGTAGAGACGGGGGTTTCACCATATTAGCCAGGCTGGTCTGGAATTCCTGATCTCAGGTGATCCGCCCACCTTGGCCTCCCAAACTGCTGGAATTACAGGTGTGAGACACCGTGCCCAGCCGAAATAGACTCATTTTTAAATGCCAAATTACAGAATTGTAATTGCCTACAGTTGCAATTAAGGCATTAATAACTCTAGGGCTATTTCTTAATACACAATTATGAGAGTACCACAGCTATTTGCTACCCATTCCACCATACTCCCATTTGAACTCTTGTCCATCACTGCATTAAACACATCTACATACTCAATTTGTGTGTTTTTGATGTGCACAGAAAGAATACTGAATTAGGAGTCAGAAGAATAGTTCCAAATACAACTCAAGCTGTGGAGTCAGCAAACTTGGGTTTGAATCCCAATTCTCTGAGTTACCAGCTGTGAGATCAGAAATTAATCATTTAATCTCTCTGGGCCTCAATTACCTTATATGTAAAATGGGAGACTCATATGGGAAAAAAATGGGAAAATATGTCAGAGACCTGTTGTGAGGATTGGGAATATTTATTAGGCAACTTGCACAGCAGTAAGGCACTCAATGCATGGTACTTTCCTCTTGTATTGACCACCTACTATTTGCTACGTATTTCTAACTTTGGAATGGTTGTTTTGAAGAAGTGTTTAAGGAGAGGCAGAATACACAAAGTAATTACAATATAGTACAACACAAAATGTAACACTGTACAAACAAGTATAATATAATAAATGATGTCACAGCTATTAGAATAGAGTAACACATGAACACTGAAGGAAGAAATATTAATTCTGCCTAGGACAGGAGGACAATGTCAGAGAAGGCATCAGAGACAGAGATATTTGAAGTGGGTCTTGAAGATTGTTGAGTGTAAGTACAGCAAACAAAGGAAAACATGTTAAACAAACAAAAAGCTATGAGATACAAGTTAAGGGAACATGAGAAAGAATGTTTGGCATATTTCAGTAATAGTGTGAAAACTTACAAAGAAGTGATAGGCTATACAGAAACAGAAGTAAGATTAGCATAAGGAAGGGACTATCCTTGGGAAGTTTTTTGTGGAGAGAAAAGTGGTGTAATAGGCAAAAAGAGGTAGTTATCTGAGAAACTCTTGAAACTATTCAGCTGGAGAAGAACAGTAATAAAATCACTATTATGATTATAAAGAATTGTCATGTGCAGCAAAGGTTGAATTCATTTTGTCTGATCCAAGGGACAGATTAAAGAAGGTGGATAGAAATTAAAGAATGATATTATACAAAAATGGCTAAGGAATATTAATGATATACAGAATGAGTGCTTGAAATTTAAAAGAAAATGTCCCTTCTGTAAGTTTTGAAATTAACCCAGAAAGCTCAAAAGAGAAACTCCTTCGATCTTAGCCTGGGCTGAGAACCCCAGGCTTTCTCTTCCTCTTTGGGGACAAGACTTGACTTGATGGGCCTTTGGTGCAACCAGGTTTGAGGAAGGTGCTTCCACCACTTCCTGAGGCCTTACACAATTCAATTCAACCTCAAAAGGGAACACTAGCCCACACAGAAACAGCTTAAAAAGAAAACTAAAGCAGGCAACAACTTTAAAGGAAACTAGGCAGTGGGCTTAAGGAGAAATGGGCAATGGAAACAATAAGAACATCAGAGGCATCAACTACCTGTTCTTATGTTAATGAAGGAAGGAAGAGCAGCAAGACCATTCAGTTCAACATCTCACTGTACACATACAGAAACTGAAGCCCAGAAAGGGGATAGGGCAGGTAAAGCCAGGCATGAAAACAACTTAACATAACACGTTAGAGTTCAGGCAGACCCTTTTACTTGTATTATCTCACTTTTCCTCAAAATAACACAGTGAAGGAGGTGTTATTTTCCCAATGAGACACAAAGATCCTTAAGGCATTACAATGTTTGTGTTAGTTTTCCTTATGAGTTGCTGGAATTAATAATGCTTAATCCTTTCCTTTCCAATCCCATAGGTTTAAAAAAAAAAAAAAAATCACCTTAAGGATTGGAGCTTCTCCAGGGAAATAATGTGGACTAGGAAACAGTTTCTCAATACCGTCACCCCAATTGCCCTATTCTATCTAGGACTTTCCAATGTATTACATATTCAATTTTTTAAAAAAAAAATCTGTTTCAGCCCTGTGCTGAGAACAGGGAGCAAAGATTCAAATCAGACATACATGCATCTTCAAGGAGCTCCCATTCTGACAGCATAGACAAGCATGACAATTGATGATTATCTTTCAGTCATGAAGACTTGGTTTCAAATCCTGGGTCTGCCCTTACTAGCTAAGGCAAGTAATTTCCTTTCATCTAAACTTCAGACTCCTTTTCTGTGAAATGGAAGGCAATACCCTCAGTCTAACTGAAAGTATTAACTTGTGAGTATTTGGAAAGATAATTATTTAAAGCACCCAGCAGAATGTCTGATCCACAGTATATATGCTCAGAAGGTATTTACTGAATTAATGGCTTACATAAGAGTATCAACTCTAGGGGTAGAGTTGGGAAGAAAGAACATCCCAGCATTATGTTTTCTCATAACCCTGGACCCACTGAGAGAATGATGTTTGCCTGATCATGTGGGTTTCATGTTCCCCAACTCTCATGCATTAAAACCACAAGCCCCACCCCAGCATTAAAAACCTGAAAGAACCTGGCAGGTCCCACACAGTGACTAGGGATGAAGGAAATAGCTGTCTGGCCTGCCCATATTTGCAAAGGGAAGTAGGCAGCAGAGCAAGGCCTAAAAAACCCAAGACCTGAAATCCTGCAAATCCTTATGATTAAAGACTAGAAAAGCCTTGTTAAATACAAATATCTCTGCAAGGTGAAGCTGGGATGAAGAATTAGGAGCCATTAGGGATTTATGGAACTCCATGGGCCACAGAAGTTCTCCACTCTACATAGATATTCCTTCAAAAAACTATATTGGCATATCTACTGTGGGTCAGGTGTTGAAGCAGCAGAGGACTTAGACTTGGTTCCAGCTTTTGAGACACCGAGAATATCAGAGACTGAGATCACAACGAAAAATGGTTTCACCACTAAGGTCCTGACATACTGCTATACAGTGGGCTGCAACTGCCTGCAGAAGTGACCCAAGTTTCCCAGTTACCAAGTTTCCTCCTCCTCTTTTTCAATCCATTTACCACAAAACCTGCCATCTCTAGAGGCCCTTCTCTGGGCAAAAGAGCTTGCCTATGTGCCACAGGAGTTTAGAATGGAAATCTGACTAACAGCAAAGCTCATACCTTACACCACCTATAGCCTCTGGAATCAAACTCCACAAAACACTTTAAAACCACAGAACAAGAAGTTCTGATATATTTATTTTAAGACTTTAGGGAAACAGTTCTGAGAAGATAGAACTAAGTCTTCTGAGAATATCTCAAATATTTATTGACTACCTATTATGTTCCAGCCACTACTTTGAATGCTTTATATCTTAGCATATGAGAAAACAGCAGACACAGGAAAGTATTCTCACTCCCAGCTTCTCCTCACCTTTCTCCCCTGAAGCAGGTCATCAGATCCTCATTCAAGAGGTACCCTCCTTATTTCCAGAGGAAAGGCTCATTTTTCTCTGAAAACACAGGGACATACAGAAAAATCTGAACAAACCGGCCTTGCTAAGCTCCCTCCAACCCTGATCCTATTTATTACCATTACATCATACCATCTTTGTCCAATCATATTTCTCCATGACTACCCACTTCTTCCATCAAACCTAAACCTAAAAATACACAAGTTTGCCTGTTTCTTTGCGTCTTCATTTCCTTAAGACTCCCATGTCATGTAAAACTTGTATTAAATATATTTGTATGCTTTTCTCTCGTTAATGTCTTTTGTTACAGGAGCCTCAGCCATGAACATAGCAATGGGAAAAATATTTCTTTTCCCCTATATTTATATATATTAGCGTCCTCAAAACAATCCCGTAAGAGAGCTATTATTGTCTCAATTTTATAAAGAAAAGACTAGGTTCACCGAAATTAAGTGACTTGCCCAAAATCACACAGTTAATAAGTGATGGAGCTAAAATTCATAAGTAAATTGGCCACGTCCACTTTGAAGTCTTCATTTCATTTTTTCCCCTGCAACTCGTATTTCATTCTAATGATAACCCTGTGAGGCAGAGTATCAACATAATTTCATTTTACAGATAGGAAACTGGTGCCTAAGGAAGTGATATTACTTTCTGAGAAACAGGTCAGTAAGTGGCAGAGCCACAGTTTGTACTCAGATTTCAGGCCCTCAAATCTGCACTCTTTACACTACCCCACAATTCCTCTTATACTTGCCTTGCAGAGAGGTGTAGTGAAAATATACTTAATAGGGAGTCAGAAGTGCTGAGATGTGGTCTTGACTCTGTAACTAACTTACATTATATAATATTGAATGCGCTGCTTTTCTTCTCTTGGCTTCAGTTTCTCATCCATAAAATAAGGATGTTGAATTAGACATCTCCTAGGGTCCCCTTCAGCCAGTAACCCAACTAGTCTATGAGAAGCAGTTTCTCTAGTTTCCTTGCCACTCAAGCAGTAACTTTCTAAAAGAAAAAAAAAAAAAAAAGACTGGTTATTTACAGTATAGACAAAGGTGGAAAATGCTCAGCACCAAAGAGTAGAAATTACCCATTCAAATGCATATTTACCTTCCTCAAACACCCTAGATAAAAACAAAGAAAAAGCCATAAGCCACCTAATAACAGTGTTGGCACATCTAATAACATACCAAGTAGGAGTAAAGAGTATGTCCATGGTAGGATCTAAGATAGAACACTTCTTAGTGGATCCCTAACACTTCTATTCACTAGCTTTCTCTCTTCCTAGGTTGGCACATCAGCTCTGCCTCACTTACAGCAAATCAGGCTTATGACTTTAACTAAATCCCACCAGATCTAAACAATCTACAAATGACTTTTGACTAATATTACAGAACAAAAAAATGAAAGCCCTGGATGTAAATTCTTCCATGCCAAGAAGGAAGAAATGGGATATATAAGATTTTGGAGGCCAGGTGTGGTGGCTCATGCCTATAATCCCAGCACTTTGGGAGGCCGAGGCAAGCAGATCGCCTGAGGTCAAGAGTTCGAGATTAGCCTGGCCAATATGGTAAAACCCCATCTCTACTAAAAATACAAAAATTAGCCAGGTGTATGGTGCACGCCTATAGTCCCAGCTACTTGGGAGGCTGAGGCAGGAGAATCGCTTGAACCCAGGAGGCGGAGGTTTCAGTGAGCTGAGATTGCACTATTGCATTCCAGCCTGGGCGAAAAGAGCAAAACTCAGTCTCAAAAAAAAATTTTTTTTGGAAAAATTATTTCCCTGTCTGCCCTAGTTTCTTTATATATAAAGCAAAGGAGCGAGTCCAAACCGATTCTAAACACTTTTCCCACTCAAACTTAACATGAACTTGTAAGTATTCTATATTTAGAAAATGTGAGATATATTTTTTAAAAAAACAAAACAAAACAAAAAACAAGAGGGAAAAGGGCATGGTATTACAAATTTTAATTACCTCACAGAAGAAAATAAAAAGGAATGAATTATAGTGCCAGGGAAGAACATAAAATATGTATGGTCACAGCAAGCTGAATACATATTAGTTACAAGAGCAAAAGGAACTGCACTATCCCTGTTTAACAGTCGAAGTAAATAATTCATATAATGCCCCAGGGTAAGACTGCAGAGGCAGAACCCATGTTCATGCAGTTAAACCAGAGCTGATCTGAATATGATCAAAGTTCCAACACCAGGCTGGGTGCAGTGGCTCACACCTGTAATCTCAGCACTTTGGGAGGCTGAGGCAGGAGGACTGCTTGAACTCAGGAGTTCAAGACCAGCCTTGGCAATATGGCGAAACCCCATCTCTTCAAAAAAATACAATAAAATTAACTGGGTATGGTGGCCGGTGCCTGTAGTCCCAGCTACTTGGCAGGCTGAGGTAGGAGGTTGAAGCTGCAGTGAGCTATAATCAGGCTACTGTACTCCAGCCTATGTGACAGAGCAAGACCTTGTCTCAAAAAACTAACTAAATAAATAAATAAGTAAATAAAATTCATACTACTTTAGCCAAGTATCATCATTCATATTCTCTAGATCTTTACCTATTAATATGCTACATTATGAACTAGGTACTTCCACATATATTTGTTCATTTAATTGTCTTAACACCCCAGTGGTTATATTCCCTATTTTACAGAAGGGGAGTCTGAAACTCAATGAGGTAAAAAAGACCAGGATGAGAATCCAAACTCTGGCTCCAAGTTCAATATACTCTATCCGTATTATAACCTATCTCCTTCGTTGTACAGGTCCCTCAGACACACATTATCCAGTTTTATATCTCACAACAACCACCACCTTGTGAGCTAGACATTCAAGATTCCTCATGAACTGGTCCCTATCCATCTTTCCAGTTTTGAAATGGATGCTGTTGGCTGCCTACCCAGCATCCATTCCCTTCTTCTCCCTTCCTAACAGAGCCCAGACCTTTTTTTCTATCAGGTGTTCATCCCTCATCAAACAGTTTCTAAGGCAGTTCTCAAATTTTAGCAAGAAACCAAAATCATCTGGAGGGCCTGTTAAAACATAGATTCCTGGGTCCCACACCCAGAGTTTTTGATTCGTAAGTCTGAGATGTGGCTCCAGAATTTGCATTTTTAGCAAGTTCCCAGAACACAACACTTTGAGAACCACTGTCCTCAAAGAAAGCTGACCCCATTCCTAGCTCCAAGAGTAGGTCCTGATTGTACATCCAAACCAAACATGGTAATTCCATTCTCCTTGCCAGTGATTAGTTCTTGAATCAGATTTAGGTTTACTCAATCAGCACCTGGCATGTCCCTAGAAACTCTTGTAGTTCAGGGATGGGCAGGTGATCTATATTGATTCAATTTGACTGAGGAGAAGAAATTTGTGCCCATTTTGTGAAATAGTCAGTCAATCTCTCTCCCTTTCTCTCTCATCCACTGGTGAATAAAAAAGCTTATCTCCCCAGCTGGTCTTGTCAGTCAATTTACTACCATGATGGAAGCCAGCTTGTGGATAAAGGTAACACAAGTATGGTAAAAACTTCAACATGATTTCAGCCAAATTTGAGTCAGAATTTCTGTTTACAGAATTCCAAATGATACACAATTTGGTACTAGAAGAGGGTACAGCCACCTGACTATTCTCTAGGGCGCAATGTGTACACCGCTTTGCTCAACACGTATTCCAACTCCTTTCTAGCTTAGCAGGCACTACAGAGGTCGAAAACAAAAAAACATTACTTCTCAGATTTCCTTCTAAATGTGATTTAGGTTCTGCCAATCAGATGTTCTCAGACTAGATACTGATTGGAACTAAATTGGATGATGGGAGAGACTGGCACAGAACATCCCTTTTGTTGGAACAAACTGCAGCAGCAGCAGCATAGCTCTCTATCTAGCAACTGTAGCAACAGGTTCCTGATTCTGGCAAAGAGCAACATCCTTGAGGACTCAGTTATTTAATGTAGTTTGGGGAGTTTGTTCCTGGAAGCCCAGCCTGCGTCCATTTCTTCAATTCTCCCAAAGATTCCTAAATCTCTCTGATATTCTTTAATAAATCTGTTTTGCTTAAACTTGCTAGAATGGACTCTCTTGTTTGCCCCTATTAATAAGAGCCATGACAAATAAGATAACATATAATATCTACTATCATATTCCCGTAACACCTGGCCCTTTCCTACCATGTCTTTGCATCAGCTCTTCTATCAGTGTGGAATGTCGTCCCTCAAAATCACCCCATTTGGGCCGGGCGCGGTGGCTCAAGCCTGTAATCCCAGCACTTTGGGAGGCTGAGACGGGCGGATCACGAGGTCAGGAGATCGAGACCATCCTTGCTAACACGGTGACTAGCTGGGCGAGGTGGCGGGCATCTATAGTCCCAGCTACTCGGGAGGCTGAGGCAGGAGAATGGTGTAAACTCGGGAGGCGGAGCTTGCAGCGAGCTGAGATCTGGCCACTGCACTGCAGCCTGGGCGACAGAGCTAGTCTGTCTCAAAAAAAAAAAAAAAAAAAAATCACCCCATTTGCAAAAGTTATCTACTTCTTCCATGAAGAGATTTACATAAAGAGGAAGAAAGACTTACATAAAGGAAGAAAGACTTGACAGGAGACTGAGCCCTGAAGAATGAGTGGTATGTCATCTGGTAGAAAGGGACAGGGAGGAAGGAGAGGGCTATTTCAAGTGCAAAGATCAACGTTTACAATAGTAATAAGGTGTCTCTTGCCACCAAAGACTGCACCTGCACCTACAAATTCACAACTTCTTAAGAGTTGGAAATGACACCACTGCACTACTAGTTTTTGCTCAAAAAATTAATGTTGAATACAAGTGAATTTTACAGTCAGTTGTCAGTAATTACTAAGCACTAATAACTGTATTTAAAAAAAGAAATACCATACTAGAAGCTATAGGCAGATTCCCATAGGAGAGATCACAGTCTCCCACTCTTGGAGACTTACAATGTAGAAGGAAACAAGGATACCTGAAAAGATCAAAGACACAACATAAAAACTATTTTTTAAGTGCAAATTCATATAAACAACAGTAAAGAAAAAAAAAGATTCAAGTAGCTGAAGTAACTAAACCTAGATGTTATTCAGAGAAAATGTCCCTAGAATTCATTAATTCGCCAAATATTTATTAGGCATCTACTATGTGCTAAAAATTGTTCTAGGTGCTGAGGACGACAGAGAAGCAAGCAGAGAAGGTCTTTGTTTTCACAAGGCTTATATCCTAATTGAAAATTAGGAACAAAGGTTTTGAGGGCAGGGCTATAAATTAAAGCACGTCATTTAAAATCATTTTAGCTTCTCTACCCTGTAATGATAATGATAGCTGACATTTGTTAAGGCCTTCTTATGTGCCAAAATTTGCTAAGTGCTTTACAACTACTACCTCATGTAATCCTAATAACAAACATATGAAGCAGGTACTATTATTATTTTTTTTTTTTCCTTTTGAGACAGAGTCTCACACTGTTGCCCAGACTGGGGTGCAGTGGCATAATCTCGGCTCACTGCAAGCTCTACCTCCAGGGTTCATGCCATTCTCCTGCCTCAGCCTCTCGAGTAGCTGGGAGTACAGGCGCCCGCCACCACGCCCAGCTACTTTTTTGTATTTTTAGTAGAGACAGGGTTTCACCATGTTAGCCAGGATGGTCTTGATCTCCTGACCTCGTGATCCGCCCGCCTCGGCCTCCCAAAGTGCTGGGATTACAGGCATGAGCTACCGCACCCGGCCGAAGCAGGTACTATTATTAGTATCATTTTGAGTATAAGGAAACCAAAACTGCAGAGGTTAACTAAAACTACTCCAGCCAGATCATAGTCAGAAAATGGCAGGGCCACAGGATTCAAAGTTAGGTCAGTAGCAGAGGTTTTTAACAGCTACACAATACACAGAGAAAAGAAAATTATATTTACATGTTACAGCCTTGTTGAAATATGAGGTATGGAATTATTAATTTGGCGTGAAGTTCATCACCTCTGTCGTTGTTTTTCCTTATTCTATAAAGTGAGCTGTTAGACTTCCAAAACTAAGGTCGTGTTCAACTTCTGTTTCCATGGTTTCAAAAACAACGTGAAAAGATATTCAGGGCCGGGCGCGGTGGCTCAAGCCTGTAATCCCAGCACTTTGGGAGGCCGAGACGGGCGGATCACGAGGTCAGGAGATCGAGACCATCCTGGCTAACACGGTGAAACCCCGTCTCTATTAAGAAATACAAAAAAAACTAGCCGGGCGAGGTGGCGGGCGCCTGTAGTCCCAGCTACTCGGGAGGCTGAGGCCGGAGAATGGCGTGAACCCGGGAGGCGGAGCTTGCAGTGAGCTGAGATCCGGCCACTGCACTCCAGCCTGGGTGACAGAGCGAGACTCCGTCTCAAAAAAAAAAAAAAAAAAAAAAAAAAAAAAAAAAAAAAAAAGATATTCAGGTGCCTGGTCCAATTGTTAGTAAAAAGGTGCTTTGAAGGCTACGGCTCTGCAGTTCTTATCCACTGGCTGTGACCATGTGCTTCCATGGCTTCATTAAGGATCGCATTAGCATTACATTAATTGGTATAAACAGCTGTAGCACAAACCTCCAGCAGATAGGAGGCTAGAGGCACAGAGAACAAAGGGAGAGGCAGGAAAGCAATGATTGGCTGACCTGAAGCTGTCTAGGTCAGGCATGGCATTTGGTCCCTCTTCATTTCTAAGTTCTCATGAATGTGGACACCCAGTTAGCAGCCCAAAGCCTTTCTCATTTCCATCTCAATCTCCAGGAAGAATTACAATGAGAATAACAGCTATTGAGGCAGAGAACAGATTCTGAATATTAAAATATACACTAGGCAGGAGCTGGCAAAAGGAAGAGTAAGAGAGGTTTTCCTTTTGGTCTTAACAAAGCATGACAGTCAAATGCTACCATACACCTGCTGTATAAGCTCTGTACCAGACAAGACCTTTCAAGGACCTTTACCAAGTCCCTGCAATTATTATTCACTTCTTATCTCTATGCATTTATGAGGCATCTCTGAGGTACCAGACTCTGATGCAGCCATCATAGGAATATAATTTAAAAAACACAATCCCAATCTCAGGGAACTAAATCTAATGGAGGAATGAGCATATACAGAGGGCATTCTTGTTACGTGAGGGTAACTACTATCCAAAAATACCACTTAAAGTTAACTGACAAGGGACCAAAATTTCTTAGTAAATTTTTTTTAAATGTTGATGGGGCCTTTAATTTATCAAGACAAACATTTTAAATTTTTTATAATTCCTAATAAAACTTGCTACATTGCCCACAAAGCTAATTCTTAGAACAATGAACATCTGTCACTTCACATTTGGCTTTCAAAACATATTGATAAGAGGATCAATTTTATAAAAATATTCAAGAGCTTCATCAATTTTTCCCAAGGGTCTCTTTTAATCCTTTGTTACTCAAATCATTGTCCTCTGAATGTCCTGTTATCTCATTACCCACGTTAATTTTCCCTTCAATTTTAAATCGGTCTAACTTTACCTAATCCTCCTTTGTCAGTGATTTGTGTGTGATTCAGGCCATTATCCAATATTGCCTTATTTCAACTTCCTAATATTTTTCAATGTTCATTTTAGAATCCATTTGTATTATATTGTTCAATGTTAATAATCCTACCATTAGAAAAGCACTTACTGACAAAGAGGGGTGACTGTACAGACCTTGCTGGTGAGCAGGGAGGGATGTTTGAGTGGGGGCTAATTTTATAAGTCCCTATAGATAACAAATGAACTTCAATACTAATTATAGCGCAAAGGATGGGGAGAGTGTACTATGAAAATTCAAGAAAGTCTGATGAATATATGTCGAGGGAGTGCAACAGTAAACTATTGTATTCAATCATTCAACAAATATTTATTAAGAGCCTACTACCTGCCAGGCACTTATCAAGATACTGAAGATACAGCAAAGAAGAAAACAAAGTACTACCCTCCAGGAACTTAAAATCATGAATGGGAGGATGAAAACTGGGGAAGCCTACATGCAAGAACTGGCATCCAAGTCGTATCTTGAGGAATAAAGAGTTTTAAAAGCATAGAGGAAAACAGAATTCCAGGCTGAGGGAATAGGGTAATATGATATGAAATGGAATGAAACTGAAACCATCTATTTAGAGAGAGTGAGTAGGGTCAGAAGAGACGCTGAAGAGGTAGGTGAGGTCAAATTGTTAAGTTCCCTGAATAACTAATTTACATATTATCCTATAAACAATGGAGACACACTGATGGCTTTTGGGCAGAACAGTGACAGGATCAGAAATATTACTCCAGGCAGAATAATGAATAAATAAGAGGGCAGAAAGACTGGTTGCCAGGACACTAGTTAAGAGGTTACTAAAAGTCAAGGGAAGAGATGATTAAAGTCTAAATCAGAGCAGAAAGGATAGAGAAATAAAAATAAACTGGAAAAAAAACTTCAGAGATAAAACTAACAAGGCTTGATAATCCATTGGACTGATAACATGAGCTTATTCATTCTGCAAATATTTACAAGCCTCACTGTGTTCCAAGCACTGTACTAAGTGATGAGGTACAATGGTGACCAAAAGACACGACTTTTGACTCCATGGAGCTAAAAGTCTAGACATAACCAACAGTCAAATAAATATAGAATCACAAATCATTATAAATGCCATTACAGAAAATAACAAAGTGCTGTAAGAGGAAAACAGAGGGGCTCTTCTTTAGATTAGAAAGGTCCTGGTTTACAGTAGATAATGAATATTTGTTTATTGAACGAGAAGGAGAAGCCAGAATTGTGAACAGCAAACCAAGGGTAAAGAACAGGTGTGAAGGCCCTGAGGCAAGACAGACTTTCACAAACTCTGTAAAATAGGCAAAAAAAAAAAAAAAAAAAAAAAAAAGATGAAAAGGAAAAAGGGAGAGAGAAAAAGAAAGAAAGAAAAAAAAAAAAGAAGGAAAGGAGGAAGGGAGGGAAGGAGGGAGGAAGCGAGGGAGTCAGCCAGTCAGCCAGCCATTGAGGTACAGGATTATTAGGTACATCTGTGGCTAAGAAGTTTTTTGTTTGTTTGCTTGCTTTAAAAAAAAAAAAAAAAAAGTAAGTTTGGCACCATGAGCATCATTAATGGCCTTAGCAAGAGCAGTTATGATGGGGTTGTGGAGACAGGAGGGGAGTAGGCTGCAGAATAAATAGGAGGTAAGGTAAATAGTTGTAAATAGCTATTTAAAGAAGACTAGCTTTGAAGGAAAGCAGAGATAGGGTTTATCTAGAAGCTGACATGGGATCTCATGAGCACTTTTTTTTTTTGGTGAAGAAAAGGAAAATTATTTTCCTTTAAGTAGAATATTTGAAGGCTGCTTAGGATAACTCAGAAGGCAAAATTTAAGGATGCTGTAAAGTGAGGAGTCTAAGATGGGACCATGGGAAACAATCTAGAAACATGTGGAGGAGCAAGCGAAGAAGAGATGAGGAAAGAGAACAGAATCACTTCTTTCATTGTAAAAGAAGGGGCAAAGGAAGGAATGGGTACAAATCCAAGTAAATCCTAAGTAGGAATATGAAGCTTCTATTTTATCTGTGATATATGAGGCAAAGTCTGGAGGGTGGGGGCAGAGAGAGGTAAACGGCAGAAAAAAAGTGGCAGAAGAAGAAGAAAACTGAAGACAATACCAAAGAAAAGTATGCAATTATTTCCAGAGATGGAAAACAGGCAGAAAACTAGGCTTGTGGAAAAAGTAAATGAATCAGTTGAATGGGCCAATTCCTGAAGAAATCATCAAAAGAAAGGCTGTAGTGGTATTTTCAGTTTGCAAATGTCAAATCCTGTCAAGAGTCCATTAGGTCTTCTACCCCTTGATCCAGTAATCCCACCTATAGAAATTTATTCTAAAAAAATAATATTTGAAAGAAGAAAGCTGTATGTAGTGTTATGGGTAAAATTACAGTATAATTTATAGTAGGAAAAGAAAAACCTAAAAACCTACACCTGATAGTTTTATGTGTCAACTTGGCTAGGCGATAGTCCCCAGTTATTCAATTAAACATTAATGTAGGTGTTGCCAGGAAGGTATTTTGTAGACGTAGTTAACATCTACAAGCAGTTGACGTTAAGTAAAGATCATTATCCTCCATAATCTCGGTGGGCTTCATCTAATCAGTTGAAAGGCTTTAAGAGCAAAACTAGGCCGGGAGCGGTGGCTCAAGCCTGTAATCCCAGCACTTTGGGAGGCCGAGATGGGCGGATCACGAGGTCAGGAGATCGAGACCATCCTGGCTAATGCAGTGAAACCCCGTCTCTACTAAAAAATACAAAAAAATAGCCGGGCGAGGTGGTGGGCGCCTGTAGTCCCAGCTACTCGGGAGGCTGAGGCGGAGAATGGCGTAAACCCGGGAGGCGGAGCTTGCAGTGAGCTGAGATCCGGCCACTGCACTCCAGCCCGGGCGACAGCGCGAGACTCCCTCTCAAGAAAAAAAAAAAAAAAAAAAAAAAAAAGAGCAAAACTAAAGTTTCCCAAAGAAAGAATTATTCTACTGGTTCTGTTTCTCCAGTAGAACATTGACTGATACAATAGTTTTAGGTAAATTATGGAATATCATCTTAAATTTTACAATGAAGACTAAAGAGTAACATGGAGAAATGTGTATAAGTCAAGAAAAAAGGGCAAACAACAAACTTAGGTCTACATTATGATTACGACTACATGTATGTTTATGTATGTCTACATATACCAAAAAAGGAAACAAAAAAGGGTTGTCAGGATGGCATCATAACTAAATTTTAAATTGATTAATAGTATTACAAAAGTTTGTGAAACAAAGCTTTTTTTTTGAGACGTAGTCTCGCTCTGTCGCCCAGGCTGGAGTGCAGTGGCGTGATCTCGGCTCACTGCAAGTTCCGCCTCCCAGGTTCACCCCATTCTCCCGCCTCAGCCTCCCGAGTAGCTGGGACTACAGGCGCCCGCCACCACGCCCGGTTAATTTTTTGTATTTTTAGTAGAGATAGGGTTTCACTGTGTTAGCCAGGGTGGTCTGGATCTCCTGACCTCATGATCCGCCCGCCTCGGCCTCCCAAAGTGCTGGGATTACAGGAGTGAGCCACCGTGACCGGCCAGCCCTGTTATTTTTAATGGAACAAAGTTAGTAACATTATTCATGTTAAGCTTGTGTGGCCCTTTAAAGAAACCCATACTAATCTAAAAGAAAACAGCCAATTTTGAAACACTGCCTTGGATAATACTAAAAAGAGTTGACCCACTAGAAGGCAAATAGGCCTTCAAGGGTCTCAGTTCAATGCCATTTTTCAGTAACATGTAATTCCTCAGCTTAAAGGAAACGAAGAAAGATCCAGAGTAGCAAAGTAGCTGCTGATCGACTTTAAGAATTTTCCACGTCCTGCCAGGCCTGGCAGCCGGCGCCAGTAGACACAGTTACTCAGGAGGCTGAAGCAGGCCAATGGCGTGAACCCGGGAGGCGGAGCTTGCAGTGAGCAGAGATCGCACCACTGCACTCCAGCCTGAGCGACAGAAGGAGATTTCGTCTCAAAAAAAAAAAAGAATTTTCCACGTCCCATCGCTAGGCACGGTGGCTCACGCATGTAATCCCAGCACTTTGGGAGGCCGAGGCAGGTGGATCACAAGGTCAGGAGATCCAGACCATCCTGGCTAACACAGTGAAACCCCGTCTCTACTAAAAACACACACACACAAAATTAGCCGAGGGCGGTGGCGGACGGCTGTAGTCCCAGCTACTCGGGAGGCTGAGGCAGGAGAATGGCGTGAACCCGGGAGGCGGAGCTTGCAGTGGGCCGAGATTGCGCTACTGCACTCCAGCCTGGGAAACAGAGCGACACTCCGTCCCCCCCCAAAAAAATAAGTCATGTGCCTCAAAAAAAAAAAAAAAAAAAAAAAAAAAAAGTCATGTGGACCACAGTTGGAATTCTGGCTCCACTTTCACTCATTTTTTCAATCAAAAAATATTTGTTGAGTGCCTATTATAGGTTAGGCACTGGGGATACAACAGTGAGAAAAAAAAAAAAGATGCGGGGGGCGGGGCTTTTAAGAAAACGGGTAGTATGTTAAAACTCATTCTCTTAAAGGTGCCAAGCCTTAAAGAGAAATGATTCTCTGGAGTGTAGGGTCTAGTAGGGTAGACACAGATATTCATCAAATAACGCCACAGAGTATCAAGTAAGAGTATAGTTCCATGTAAGCAAATAATGATATGGATGCTAAAGTGTTTAAGGGTGTACTGATACCTGCAACTTATTTTGAAACACTTCAAAATAAGATAGGTTAATGAATGGATCAAGGGATATATAGACATGCAATAAAGCAAACTGCAAAATACCACACAGTCTAAATAACAGGCATATAGGTGTTCACTGCACATACTCCCCTGCCAATGTTTTATTTAAAAATTTTTTTAACATACATAAAATTAAAGAAATACAGTATAAAATGAAACAGTTTCAAGAAGAGTCAGCCTACAGGAAAATTTTTATGAAAAATTCAGTCTTTGAGAGGGTCCACTTACGACAGATACCCAGAGGCAGTCTCAAGACCACTTGGAAACTTGTATTAATCAATTTATTCTTCATCAATATTCATTTACTTGTTTTAGCTGACAATGAAATAGAGCATTCTAATCCCAAGAAACTATGCTGAAAGTGCTTGCTCATGTCCTCATTCTAGCACTCTAGAGAGAAGAGAGACTTTGGCAATTACTAACTGTTTCAATATATAAAATCAGACTTGATAATCCCCTCAGTCCCTTCGGATTAACTAGGATATTACACAGGGTAGCATTCTGAAAGGTCTCTTCATACCACTCCAACTTCATCTCAGACCATTTACTCTTGCTTCCTATACCACAGCCATAATGGCCTTTTTTTTAGTTCCTCTATGTTGAGCTAAACCAGCATTATCCAATTGAAAGATAATGTTAGCCTTAAAAACAAACCACATATGTAATCTTAAATTTTCTAGTAGCCATATTTTAAAGTTTGTAAAAAGGTGAAATTAATTTTTAAATACATTTTAACCCAATATATTCAAAATATTAACAATTCAACATATAACCAATATAAAAAGTTAATGAGTTATTTTACATTATTTTTTCAGTATTGTCTTCAAACTCTGGTATGTATTTTACACTTACAGTGCATCTCTATGTGAATCAGCCATGTGCTCAACAGCCACACTGGCTAAGTAGCCACCATACTGAACAGCACATCTCTAAACTTTTACCTACTCTCAGGGTCTTTGTGCATTTAAAATGTTCCCTCTGCCTGACATGCTTTTTCCCCTCAATGTTCTGCATGACTAAAATCTATTTATCATGCACATCTCAGTTGAAAAGCATCATTTCCTCAATGAAGTCTTTCCCTTATCACTCCAAAACTCTCTACATTAGTCTTTTATCTCTTTTGTAGGACTTAGCAAAACCTGCAACTGTGCACTTGTATATCTACTTACTTTTCTCTGTATTACCCTCTGGAATATAATCTTTGTAAGAGCAAGGACAAGGACCATGCCTGTATTATTTATGATTGTATCCTTAGTACTAAGTGCAAAAGCTTGGCACACAGGAAGAAATCAATAAATATGTGTAGTCTAATTAAGGAATAAATAGAAGCACTATAGAGTTTTACAGATGCTCTTTGACTTACAATTAGGTTACGACCTGATAAACCCAACTTACGCTGAAATACTTTAAGTCACAAACGCATTTAATATACCTAACATACCAAACATCATAGCTTAGCCTACCCAACCGTAAACAAACTCAGAACACTTACATTAGCCTACAGTTATGCAAAATCATCTAACACAGAGCCTATTTTATAATAAAGTGCTGAATATCTCCTGTAATTTATTAAATACTGCACTGAAAGTGATTGGATGGGTATTCCAAGTATGGTTTCTACTGAATGTATACTGCTTTGACACCATCATAAAGTCGAAAAATCGTTAAGTTGAACCACTGTAAGTCAGGTTCAGTTGCATTGGATTGGCACATATGTGAAAGTGTGTGTGCGTGCGCGTGTGTGTGTGTGAGTGAAGAACAATATACTCAGCAGCCATTCCTAACTGTCCTGGAACCTTTATCACACAGTCAACTAAGTCAATTGTCCAGCAAGTAGCAATGGATAGGAAAAAAATGATTCTTTGAAAGAGTCAGAGGAAACTATAAATATATTTTACCACTCTCCTAGGAACCTAGAATTTTTAAAAAAGTGCCACTGGTCAGGGCAGCACCCGAATGATAAGGAGCAGGTGACCAGATGTGGAGACAGAAAATAGGAATTAAAGATTCCGGTTTGCAACTTCCCAGCTATATAATCATGCCACTTAACTTCTGTTCATTTATAAAAATATGCCTTAAGAACAGAATTAAGTTAAATGAGACTCTATATAAAGGGTTTTGAAAACAGTAAAGCACAAAAATTATATATACAATCTTATATATAATCTCTAGAAAGTCCAGGAAACTTAGACTTTTCAAAAGTCTACCACGATGGGTTTTCTAATTTTGCTCACCTGGTTCTTTATTTTTTTAAGTTACTTTACAAATTACATACATAATTTATTAAATTAAGCAAAATCTATCCTGGATACCAAAAAAATCTCAGACTCTGGACTGGTCAGATAATTCCATATGAGAAAGTAAGTGGGAGGGAACGTTATAAAATAGTAATTCTTGGGCCGGGCAAAGGCCCAAGTATTGTAATCCCAGCATCTTGAGAGGCTGAGGTGGGCAGTTCACTTGAGCCCAGCCTGGGCAACATGGCAAAACCCTGTCTCTACAAAAAATACAAAAATTAGCTGGGCTTGGTAGCATGCCCCTGTGGTCCCAGCTACTTGGAGACTAAAGTGAGAGGACTGCTTGCTCCTGGTAGGGCAGGGCTGCAGTAAGCTGTGATGGAGCTACTGTACTCCAACCTGGACGATAGAGCAAGACTCTGTCTCAAAAAAATAAATAAATAAAATATTAACAGTAATTCTCCAACAGGTAATTGAAGAACCAAGAGCCCCTCCAACTATACCAAGTCCCTCTTCACCCATCCCCCAAACTGGAAATTTAAATTTTGTTCTTCTAGCCCACTGGGAACTATTTCCATAGTGAAATACTGTTACTGATGGACTATGTCCTTTTGTATTACAGAGAAAGAGTGAGGGCAAGGAGTAGGTGAGAAGGTTAAGAATCACTGTCAAAATATTTGAGCTAAGAAGTTGGCATCAAACTCAACACATCTATATGACAGCTAAGGAAAACTGAGTCTCAGGATGGTTAAGTGACTTGCTGTGGTTACACAGTAATAATTTTTAAAAATGTCTTCAAGGCCAGGCGCGGTGGCTCACACCTGTAATCCCAGCACTTTGGGAGGCCAAGATGGGTGGATCACGAGGTCAGGTGATCGAGACCATCCTGGCTAACACAGTGAAACTAAGTTAGTGAACCCTGTCTCTACTAAAAATACAAAAAATTAGCCGGGCGTGGTGGTGGGCACCTGTAGTCCCAGCTACTCGGGAGGCTGAGGCAGGAGAATGGTGTGAACCCGAGAGGTGGAGCATGCAGTGAGCCGAGATCGTACCACTGCACTGCAGCCTGGGCAACAGAGCAAGACTCTGTCTCAAAGAAAAAAAAGTCTTCAAATGACAGCTTGATATCTCTGCTCCTAAATTTCCTCATCTGTAAAATGAGTTAGCCTACATCAGTCTAGCATGTTACAGCTTACAAATTGCTGTCATTTGTGATGACATACAATTGCTGTATCCACAGAGTTTACCTGATCTCTACACCACCACAAAGGTCTAAGATGGCTATAGTGTAATAGAAAAAGCATGACGGGCAGGGCGCGGTGGCTCAAGCCTGTAATCCCAGCACTTGGGGGAGGCCGAGACGGGCGGATCACGAGGTCAGGAGATCGAGACCATCCTGGCTAACAAAGTGAAACCCCGTCTCTACTAAAAAAATACAAAAAACTAGCCGGGCGAGGTGGCGGGTGCCTGTAGTCCCAGCTACTCGGGAGGCTGAGGCAGGAGAATGGTGTGAACCCGGGAGGCGGAGCTTGCAGTGAGCTGAGATCCGGCCACTGCACTCCAGCCTGGGTCACAGAGCGAGACTCTGTCTCAAAAAAAAAAAAAAAAAAGAAAAAGTATGATGTACTGAACAATCAAAAGAACCTGGCTTCAGATCTTAGCTGTGCTGTGTAGCCTCAGAAAGTCAATTAACCTCTTTGTGTTTTCTATCAAATGAATATGAAACAACACCTGTCCTAGCTAACCCAGAGAATTGTCCAAAGAATAAAGTCAGATAATATCAGTAAAAGTATTTTGTACATTATACAAAAGGCCCTTCATCATCTGGGCCCTGCCTCCTCTCTGCTCTCACCCCTCCCCACCTTACACCCTATCTTCTAAGCATACTAAACTACACAGGGCTCCCCAAACATGCTCTCAAATCTTCTGCTCACATATTGCTCTCTCTTTCGAGAGGGTCCATCATCTCCCTTTCTTCTCAACCCTCCCTGACTATGCTTCGTTAACCCCTGCTCATTTTTCAGAACCCATCTTAGATGTCACCTCCTTTAAGAATGCTTGCCAGTCCACCTCCATTTCAAGTGCAGCAGATGCCCTTCCTCTGTGTTCACATGGCACTTGCACTTATCTCCATATTTTTGTCATTTTTTGTCTCAATGTAGTGTAATTGTCTATGCACATGTCTGTTTCTCCCGGAAACTATAAACTCAAGGGTAGAGGCTATGATTCATCTGTTTATTCAGAACCTGTGACAATGCCTGATGCATAGTATTTATTTAGCAAATGAAGGAACTTAAAATGGCAAGAAAAATACTACTTTTCATATAATACTTACGTAAGACATTTATGCAAAATATTGTAATATAAGACAGTGCTTCTCAACTTTGCATATAAGAATCACCTATAAACCTTTCAAAATAGAGATGCCAAGGCAAGTCTTTTACATCTTCACAAGTAATTCAAGTGCACAGCCAAAATTAAAACCACTGCTATACACCATCATAGTCATAAAATTACAACTACTCTACCTAACATCTATATAGCTCAGTATCTTACAATTCACTTTTACATATATTATTAATTTAATCTTCACAAGAACTCTGTAAGTTAGGTATTATTTCTTCCAAATGAACAAATAGAGATTTAAATAAATGTCCAAGTAGCTCTTTGTCTAACTTTAAATTTTGTGCTCTTCCTTATACCCTCCCTTGGAAAGTGCAGTAATACACAAAGTACTATGAGAACGAGGGTTCCAGTGAGGAAGACATCAATCTTAGCTCTGTGGGAATAAAGGAGGAAATAAGGAAAGCTGGACCTTAAAGATACAGGCAGGCAGATGAGGGTGGAAGCCATGCATACACTGTCATTGTCATCTGCCATCCCCAAAGATTCAAAAGGCAGATTCTATAAAGGAGAAAATGCTCTTGCCAGCCTCAGTTAGTACTTACAGTCTGAAAGGTAAAGAGATATTGGAGAAGGCTGGAAGTAGAAAAGTAATAAAAGAAAGCAGTCCATAAACAAGAATGGATTTCCCAATCCTGCATGCAAATTACCTAACCCTGACTCCAGGAACAAAAGCCAAGACATAATTGACTTTTTATAACTAAGAATTAGATGAATTCTACAGTCAATCAATACCACACCATCTCATGAGGGATGAATGAACCTCTGGTTCTTTCTAGACTTACTACTACACTATTCCTCAAGAAGGGATAGTCCGGAGAAGCCTAGCACATACATGACTTTCCCCATCTCAAAAACTAAAAGAATGGGAGAGAAGAAGATATTCATGAAAGAAAAGGCTCACAACAAAGGTAGAAAAATGTAGTACATTAAGTTAATAAATTTATGATGGCACAGGGAAATATTCAGGCACAAGTGATTCCAAATACTGGATAAAGCCTGATCTGGCGGCTTCAGTAAAGAAGTATTATCTTCTAAGTCTGCAACATCATGACCATCTGACATAGGGTTTTATCAGCAATTATCCTTTCTAATTCAAACTGTGGACTTCAGTCAGGGTTTTCTTAGGGAGAAGAAGCTAAAGAGATTAGGAACCAATTTAAAAGGACATGTCTAGTGCCCCAAAATTTAGTTTGATAGAGTTTAAAAGGCTATATGTTATAGCGGCAAAGTAAAGTACTACACTTAGAATTTTAAAATGTGGTTTAAAATGAATATTCAGGCATTTGTTAATGATGTGCCTCTGAGCAAGCCAAGACTTCTATTAATATGATCCTCAGCCTCCTAACTCGTAAAATGGGAATACCTATCTCATAGGGCTGTTATGAAGATTGAACAAAATAACATCCAGGAAAGATGTTATTATTTTTCCTGTATGAATGATAAATGTAATGAATGTAAATCTGTCTTCACCAAGCCTTCTAATACACAAAAAAACCCATACTAAATGGAAACTTTAACTCTCACTGCAATATATTTATTTGCAAAACATTCCTATATCCTCTGTGCAGAAAAATTAAAATCAGCCTGTGTACTGAAAATAGCACATAGCTGCTGGAGTCAGATGGACATGGACTAGAACTGTCGGTCTGCCACTTACTTGCAGCAAAACCTCAAATAAGCTCCCTTTACTAGTATGACTCTCAGGCTTCCTCACCTATGATACAGAGATACCAACAATCATCTCATAAGGTTATTCTGAGGGTTAAAAAGAACATGTTAAACATCGCATGTAGGGCCTGGTACAGAACAGGTATTCAATAATGTAAGTCATTTTTAGTAAGCTTACCACCACCTAACAACTAACAAGCAAATTACACTTTTCAAAGATTCCTTTATAGTCATTATTTTAATTGCTTCATGATCCTGTAAACTAGTCGTAGCAACCATTACTATCCCCATTTTATAGTTGGGACAAAACACAGAGATAAAAATTACTTCTACAAGGTCATGCAGTAACATACACTAAAGAAGGTCTCCTAACTTTTCCAGGGTTTCATTTTCCCCCACTACAAATTACATTACCCCTTAGAAATTAAAACACCATCTGTGAAGATATGTTTTTTTTTTTTTTAATAATGGGCATACAAAAAGACCCAGAAGGAGGAAATACTGGTGTGGGAGAATGTTTTTAAATTTTTTATCTTCAAGTTTGAATATACTGACTATTAATTTTGAATCAATGCATTTTTCCTTTTGTTTTTAGTTGGTATGTAATAATTGTATGTATTTATAGGATAGAGTGATATTTTGATATGTATATGTGTAATAATCAAATCAGGATAATTAGCATATTCATCACTTCAAACATTTATCATTTCTTCATCATAAAGTCAAAAGCCTCTGTTTTTAGATGCATATTACGTTTATAGCTTTTCAAAAATATACAATAAACTGTAGTGAGATGTATTCTTTTGATAACCTTAAACTTGTCTCTTTACTATGCCAAAAAGAAATATTTTTCTCCCACTTTCTGGTTATCATTTTGAAAAATAACATGGAGAGGGATCACAAAAATCATTAAAACCAGCAACAACAGAATTAATTAATGTCTCAAATTGGCAACTGCTGATTCTACCTTGATTTTTGTTTTAGTTTTCCCCAACAAAGCCCATGACCTCTTAAAATTTTTTAAAAGTCTGCCTGTCGAAATGATGCTTGTTTAACAAATCATTCCTAAATTGAGGGAAACAAATAGAAAGGCAGCTTTCTCCCACCTTTATGATCATATACCACCTTTTTTCACCCCTGTATTTCATCTCTTCATTTCAGCACTTATCATGTCATACTATCTCTAGCTCCTTAAAGACTTGGGATGCACTCTTGTATATAGCTGAACATCCTGCCCAGCACAGGGTCTGGCACATGGTAGAGGAGGACTCATAATTTTATAGTAAATGGATGAATAAATGAAGTCACTCTCGCAGAAGGAAGCTAGGAAAGGAGAAAACTGGGCATGGTATCTTAGGGCTAATAAGAAAGTGAAAGAAACAAAGCATTTTAAGAGCTTCACAAGGAAGGGAAACCTTTGTGTGGAGTCAAACAGACCCTATAGAGCACTAGAGAAAGACAAAAACCACAGGAGACCAGGAAGAGACAGTTTTAAGTTAAAAGACTCAAAAGTTAAGAGTGCTCATTTAGACTTGCAAAAGCAAGTTGCAAATTCCCAGGAAACAATCCTGGCTTGGGATATTGCAACAGCAGTTTTCAGGTGGTGGTTAAAACAAACAAAAGACTGGGCTAAAAATTCTTGCAGGCTTTGGCTGGAGACACATAGATGTAGAAGGGAAAAGCTCAACCTAAAATGAATCCCCCAAAAATGTGAGGATCCCCTTGGATTCGCATATTGGACCATGATTCCTATTCATTCTGAGAACTGTTCTTTAGTAAAACCCCAATGTAGCAGCTAGCAATACATAGGATTAAATCATCTTATATTAGTCATTCAACAAATACTTGAGTGCCTGCTATATGCAGTCACTATTCTAGGCACTAGGATTAAAGCAATGATCAAACTGACAAAACTTCCCAGTCTCATGAAGCTTTCATTCTATTGGCAAGCGTGGGGTGGGATGGGATGGGATGGGATGGGATGATGTCAAGCAGTGAGTGCTATGGAAGAAAAACAGGGGACAGCGGGAGCTGGCAGGGTGCTTGTTTTTATCAAGAGCAGATCTTTTAACCCTGTGGTTCTCAAACTTTAGCAAGCATCAGAATCATTTAAAGGGCTTATTAAAGAAATTCACAGGCTACCAAAAAAAGGCACAAACTCAAGTAATTACAATAGAGTGCTATAGAAGACCATAAGAGTGGTATGTGTATGAGCCAGAGGATGAAGAGCAACTCATTCTACGCAGGAAAACGAGAGACTAAGGGACTGCATCGCAAAGGCCCAACAAGGACACCTCCACAGGCAGGTAAAGCGTGGAAGGGAAGCATCCAGGAAGAAAACAGAACATGCAAAAGCGAAGATGAGAGTGGCAGGGGAGCCACAGAAAGTGAGGCTGCAAAGGCAGGCAGTGGTCTGATGCCTGAGAGTTTCTTATTCCATGTTAGTCTGAAATTTATCTTCAGAATATGAAGAGTCAGGGGTAGGGGGCATTGATGTGGTAAGGTTTTGTTTCACGGAAATCTTTCTGGATGCACAGTACCTTCCTTTGAGGCACTGCTTCCTTCAAACCTAGCACAGGGACTCAAAACATGCGCTTAGTAAATGTATATTGAATTGAACTGAACAAGCTTTTTACCAAATGCCCTCTTATGGATGAGGCAGGTCACCTTCCCTGCAGGACTCACTTTGGCCAAGAGAAGACTTGTAAAACAGGTCCAGCAGCCTCAATTATTGCACACTACTACCTGTACAACTGGAGTCCCCCAGAGATTAGGGCAGACCTTCATTGTTTACTTGTCTACCTCACCCATTAGACTTTGAGCTCTTTGAAGACAGGGAATATCTTAATAGACTGAATCCCCATAGCCTTAGCAAGAGGCCTGAAACATAGTAGCTCTCCAAACTCCAGTAATGTTGGATAAATGAATTGACTGAATTAGCAAATTCACCAAGGCAGACACATGAGTTCATGTAGTTAAGCGTATGGATAAACTTCAGGGAAAGTATGGGAAGTTTTCAGCGTCAATGTTCCCAAAACCCTTTTTGAAAGGCATAGTTGCTAGTTAGGGGTGGGGGTGGGGGTTCTACGCACGTGATTTAGAATTTTCCAAATAGGAACCAAAATGTTATAAGTGCTGTGGTAGAAATCTCACCGGGCCAATGGGAAAAAGTCAGTTCTGTCTGAGAGGAGGGACAGGATGGAGGCCAGCAAAGATTTCACAGTGTGGGAATTCTTCAGTGGACTCTTGAAAGCTGAGTTGGTGCTTGCTACCTGCCCGTTTTGGGGCATAAAACCAAACTTCTGGAGCTTTTAAGGCTGGAAGTGACCTGCTCAAGGTCACACAAGAAGTAGATGAAGCCACAAGGTAAGAGATGAGGTATCTGTACTGATAATTCCTACTTTCTCCTGACAGAGTTGAAAGAGAACCCACAAATGTAAGAGGCAAAATTAAAGATTTTTCTCAAGAACAATTCTTAAAGTCAAGACTAACGAATCTGAATTTTTATTAGTAACCACAGAACTAACCCTTCCCTTCACTGTTCAGTTTTTGTAAGAGTAGAACAATTATCCAAGGGGTTTAAAAACCAAGGACGTTGCTCACAACCCACTACTTCTCAAGTATTCTTCCAAAACATTCCCAGTAATGTGCATTGTTGAAATAGGATAGCGAAGACTACAACAATCATGTCTTTTCAAATGGATTAATGAACATAAAATAACTATAAATCTCCTTTCCCGGTTGTTTTTCACTTCCCAAGTTACAGAATATTCCGCGGTGGGGGAGGGGCTGCGTAAGTCAAGTCCTACCAGCCCTTATTTTTCAGAGAGTAAAACCCTAAAGGTGACTGTCCAAGCCTAGAAGGGGTCATTTATTCCATGCAGAAGGAACTGGGGCGCCGCTTTGCTGTGCCTCCTCGTAGTGGGACAGGGTGAGCTCTGCAGGACTGCAAAGTTCGGAAGGGACTCGGTCCCGGACCGGTACCCGTGGGGGCTCCCGGCCCCAGCCTGGCCTGGCCCCGCCCCGCCCCTTCCCTCTCCCGGGTCTCTCAATCGCCCGGCGTCTGAGACCCGCGATCCCGCCGGTGGGCGCACGGGGGGCCTTTGTTGGCCCGACGGGAGCGGGCCTCGCTGGGCGACGCCCGCCTCACCTTACCTGGCGCCTCCGCCGGCCCAAGCGCCCGGCCCCGCCACGCGAGATAAATGGGCCCAGACCCCTACTCCACCCGTCCCCACCCCCGCGCCCCAACCCTGGCAGCCCGGGACGCGAGGGGTACCGGGCGGGAGGCCCGCTCTCACCTTCCGCGCTCGCTCAGCTCCTCTCGGCTCCTCCTCCTCCTCCCGATGGTGGGTGCCGCCGAGCCGGGAGTGAGGGCGCGAGTGTGCGCGAGCTACCGCTTCACTTTCTCCCTCCTGCCGCCGCCGCGCCGCCAGTGCCGGGGATCCCCTCAGGACAGGGGAACTGCGAGGGAAGGGATGATGGGGGGGCGGCAGGGAGCGAGGCGACGCGGGGCGGGGGCAACGGTGGGGGGCTGAGGGGCGAGGTGCGAAGAGCTCGGATGGCCTCTGAGGCAGGAGATGGGAACTGGATGCGGAGACCAGGTTCTTCGAGGGGGCTCACGAGAGCGCGGGGCTCCGTGAAAAAGGGAATAAGAGTCCGAGGGGGAAAGCGTCTATGGAGGAGGACGGCGGAGCCTGCGAGGGAGGCGCAATAGGCGAACGAGGGGGCGGGAGCGTGTGGGGGAAGCCGTGAGGGGGCGTCTACTGTGCAGCCGCCACCTTCGGCTCCGGCTGCAGCCGCGGCAGGGCCGCCTCCCCCGCCTACAACTGCGCTATTGTACGCCGCTCGGCGGGCCTGACCGCCTAGTTCACTGGCTCCCCTCCTCCTCCTTCTTCCCCCTTACCCCCGCCCTTTCCCCCTTCCCTCCCCCCCGGCCTTTCCCCCTCCCCGGCGCGGCGGCGGCTCCGGCGGAGCCGTGCCCGCCCCGCCTCCCGCAGGTGGGAGGGGGCGGGGAGCGCCTGACCGACCCGTAGGAGCGAGGCCAAACCCTGGCCTGCAGAAGGGCGAACGCCTGGGATTGCGTCATCGGCGCGTGACGCCAGAGGCTGGGGAATCACCCGGCTGCTGCGTGACGTCATCGCGTCGCGTCACTCTTCTCGGTCCGCTGTCCTTGGCCGGCAGTTTCCGTGCAGCGTTTCTACCAGACAATTTTGGGACTATTTCTGGGAGGGCTAATGGTGTAGCCAGGATGGAGAAAGACGGCTAACTTCTGTGGCTGAGGATCCTCTTCAGGTTAACGAAGCACCACCGCATCTATAAACTCGTTGTCAAGGGCTGAAGTTGAAAACTATCCGACGTTGTGTGATCGCAGAGCCAGACGTGTATTATGTTTTCTTTGTGTGGGAGGTGGGAGAGGGGACGGGGATGGGAGGAAGACAAAGAAATTATAACGGAGAAGTTTGAACTACTGTGAACTGATATAGGATTGTGAATTGATATAAACAAGAGTTAAGTTCCTGTGGCATATTTCTGGTCACAAGACATCGCCAAACTTCTAAAGACCAAAACACCTCTAATATCAAACATTGACATCAATGTGACTTATACATACATTTAAGAAAGATTAATAAAAAGAGGCCAGACCAGGTGCCTTGGCTCATGCCTGTAATCCCATCACTTTGGGAGGCCAAAGTGGGCATATCGCTTGAGCCTAGGAATTTGAGACCAGCCAAGGTAACATGACAAAACCCCATCTCTACAGAAAAATAAAACCCAAATACAAAACATTAGCCAGGCATGGCAGCACACACCTAAGGTGGGAGAATCACTCAGGAAAAGAATGGGCTTCCTTTCACGTTTTTTCTCTTACCGTGGAGGATACTTTCGATCCAAAGCTTTCTCCTGAGCTCAGATTGTGTATTTCCCAATACCTTCCGAGCAGCATTACCTGCATACTCGTCGTACCTCAGATTCAATATGTGCGAAACTGAGACAGCATTAGAAAGGCTGAGAGTCCGGGATCAGATTGCCTTGCTTGAAATCCTAGCTGTTCAAATATTAGTGATAGGACCTTAACATTTCTAAGCCGTCATTTCTCTGTAATAATAAGTAGTACCTTAACTAGGTCTTCCTAAGCCTCAGTTTTACCATAGTAATAGTAACAAGCCCTTTAGAATGTTGGCTCCCCCCCAAAAAAATTCTTATTTTGAAATTTCCCCCCCAAAATTGCTTATGTTCCTTTCCGTTCTCAATGAATGAGCCACCATTCAGCAATCCCCTAAGCCAGGAACCTAGACGTACTAATAGATCCTCATTCTTCCTCTCTCAACATCCATATCAAGTTGGACACCAAGTCTTGTAGCTTCTCCTAAATATTTTTCAAGTCCTTGCCTGCGTCATCTTCTAGTACCACCACCTGAACAACTGGAGCAACCTTTAGTCCCTTCAAATTCAATCTGTTTTTCCCACTGGTTACCTCAGCAGCCTTATAAAAGCACAAATCTGATGACATCCTCCCGTTTAAACACCAAAAGGATTTTATTGCTTTCAGGATAAAGTTCAAAATCCTGAACTTGGCACTTTACTACCTGACTGCTTACACTAGCCTTTCTAGCTTTGCCTCACACCATTTATTTTTTGCTCCAGGCACACTGAAATATTAACGTTATTTGAAAACCCATTTCTTCATGTCTGTGAGCTCTTCCCTACTTATCTGACTGGCCAACACCTATTCATTGTACAAAGCTGAGCTCAAATGTCATTCATATTCGTATTCATTCGACTAATATTTCTAAAGTTTCCCTAAGCCTTAACAAGACTGTAATCCTATAGTATTTCTATGCCTTTTGTGGCAGTAACTGCATTTATGTATCTGATTTCTTGAGTTCCTTGACAGTAAGTCATATGCCTTTCCGTATCCTCAGCATCTAAAACAGTGCTTGACATATACTAAGAATCAATACGTTGTTAAAATATATTTAATAAGGCAGGCGTGGTAGGTCACACCTGTAATCCCAGCACTTGGGAGCCCAAGGCTGCCGGATCACCTGAGGTCAGGAGTCTGAGACCAGCCTAGCCAATAGGGAGAAACCCCATCTCTACTAAAATACAAAAATTAGCCGAGCATAGTGGCAGGCACCTGTAATCCCAGCTACTCAGGAGGCTGAGGCAGGAGAATCACTTAAACCAAGGAGGCGGTGGTTGTGGTGAGCTGAGATTGCACCACCACACTCCAGCCTGGGAGACAAGAGCGAAACTCCATCTCAAAAGAAATGTATTTAATAAATGTTCATATTGTGCTTACTATGTGCCAAGTACTGTTCTGAGCACTTTACAAACACTGTCTTTAAACCTCTACCCTCTAAGGTAGATACTGTTGTTATCCTCACCCATCTTATTGATGAGTGAACTGAGGCACAGAGGGGTTAAGTAACTTAACCCAGGATCCTAACCCAGTAAATTGACTCTGATCTGGATTGTCTTTTCGTGATCTCTGCAGTAGGCAGAATAATGGCTCATCCAGTGTTCCATTGGCTCATCCAATGGAATGTTTACATTCCAATCCCTGGGAACTATATGTTACCTTCCATGACAAAAGGACTCTGCAGATGTGACTAAATTAAGGATTTGGGGAAAGGGACTCCCCAGCTTTTGGGAGCAGACTCCAAAAAATGAAAAAGGCAAGAAAATGGATCCTCCCTTGGAGCCTCTGGAAAGGAAGAGACGGTATCCCGATGATACCTTAATTTTAGCCCACTGACATCCATTTAGGACTTCTGAACTACAGAACTGTGAAATAATAAATGTGTATTGTTGGCCAGGCAGAGTGGCTTACATCTGTAATCCCAGCACTTTGGGAGGCTGAGGCAGGTGGATCACCTGAAGTCAGGAGTTCAAGAGCAGCCTGGCCAACATGGTGAAACCCCATCTCTGCTAAAAAATACAAAATTAGCTGGGCGTGGTGGCACATGCTTGTAATCCCAGCTACTCGGGAGCTGAGGTAGGAGAATCGGTTGAACCCAGGAGGTGAAGGTTGCCATGAGCCGAGATTGCGCCATTGCACTTAAGCCTGGAGACAAGAGTGAAACTCCGTCTCAAAAAATGAAATTTTAAAAAAAAATGTGTATTGTTTTAAGCCCACTGTGTTTTTGATAATTTGTTACAGCATCTATGAGAAACTAATACAATCTCTAATCAAAGGTGACTGCTCTATGCTAGGAAATGCTAGCAGGATGAGAAGTAAAACTGTCCACTAAAGCTGCAACTGAAATCAGAGATGGGCTAGAAATGGAATAAATAAATAAGATAAGTGTATACTGTAAGTCCTCACTTAGCGTCATCAGTGGGTTCTGCAACTTTAGGCAAAACAATGTATAACAAAACCAATTTTACCATAGGCTGGCTAATTGATATAAACAAGAGTTAAGTTCCTGTGGCATATTTCTGGTCACAAGACATCACCAAACTTCTAAAGACCAAAACACCTCTAATATCAAACATTGACATCAATGTGACTTATACATACATTTAAGAAAGATTAATTAAAAAGAGGCCAGACCAGGTGCCTTGGCTCATGCCTGTAATCCCAGCACTTTGGGAGGCCAAAGTGGGCAGATCGCTTGAGCCTAGGAGTTTGAGACCAGCCAAGGTAACATGACAAAACCCCATCTCTACAGAAAAATAAAACCCAAATACAAAACATTAGCCAGGCATGGCAGCACACACCTGTAGTCCCAGCTACCCAGGAGGCTAAGGTGGGAGGATCACTTAAGCCCAGGAGGTCAAGGCTACAGTAAGCCATGACCACACGTCTTTGCACTTCAGTCTGGGCGACAGAGTGAGACCTTGTTTCAAAAACAAAACAAAAAACAAAAGCCTGGGCACAGTGATTCATGCCTGTAATCCCAGCAATTTGGGAGACCAAGGCAGAAGATCACTTAAGCTGAGGAGGTCGAGGTTGAAGTGAGCTGTGATCATGCCACTGCACTCCAGGCCAGGAAACAGAGTGAGTGGAATAAACAGAGTGAGTGGAATAAATAAGTAAGATAAGTGTCTCAAAATAAACAAGATCATTATTTACCCAATTTTTCCAGTTCAGGGTTGAGAGTGGCTAGAGCCTATCCCAGCAGCTCAAGGTGCAAGGCAGGAACCAGCCATGTATAGAATGCTACACTATTCCAGGGTGCACTCACATGCACACCAACACTCACTCAGACCAGGACAATTGAAATATGCCAGTTAACTTAATGTGCACATCTGGCCAGGCGCGGTGGCTCACGCCTGTAATCCCAGCTCTCAGGGAGGCAGAGGCGGGAGGATTGCTTAAGCCCAGGAGTTCGAGACCTGCCTGGGTAATATAACGAGACCCCATTCTCCACAAAAAGGAAAAAACAAAACAAAACAAAAAAGACAAAAAATGTGCACATCTTTGGGATGTGGGAGGAAACCAGAGTACACAGAGAAAACAGAGTCCAAACTACACTGGTGACCCAGGCCAAGAAGTTGTTTGGTTTTTTTCTCATCAACATTGTAACAAAATAACATTATTCAATGACTTGCTGTATTTCACTTTATAATAAATTGCCAAACTGTTTCCCAAAATGGTTGTACCATTCAGGATCCTTTTGACACGTCCTCATCGTTCTTTGAGCTCTTCCTTGCTTTTTGGTCTAAGATATTCTAAGCTCTTCTTACACTTTCTTTGACCCAGCCCTCAAATGAGCCATTACGCCAAAGAGCTCTGATTCTTTTCAATGAAGAATGGTATTTAAACGTTAAGATCTGGCCGGGCACGGTGGCCCAAGCCTGTAATCCTAGCACTTTGGGAGGCCAAGGTGGGCAGATTGCCTGAGCTCGGGAGTTCAAGACCAGCCTGGGCAACATGGTGAAACCCTGTCTCTGCTAAAATACAAAAAAAAAAAAAAAAAAAAAAAAGTTAGCCAGGTGTGGTGGTGGGCACCTGTAGTCCCAGCTGCTTGGGAAGCTGAGGCAGGAGAATTACTTGAGCCCGGGAGGCAGAGGTTGCAGTGAGCCTCTCAGATCAGGCCACTGCACTCCAGCCTGGCAACAGAGTGAGGGTCAACATTTAAATGTTAAGATCTAGGCCGGGCACAGTGGCTCATGCCTGTAATCCCAGCACTTTGGGAGGCCGAGACACGCGGATCACGAGGTCAGGAGATCGAGACCATCCTGGCTAACAAGGTGAAACCCCATCTCTACTAAAAATACAAAAAATTAGCCAGGCGTGGTGGCGGGCGCCTGTAGTCCCAGCTACTTCAGAGGCTGAGGCAGGAGAATGGCGTGAACCCGGGAGGCGGAGCTTGCAGTGAGCCAAGATCATACCACTGCACTCCAGTCTGGGCAACAGAGGGAGACTCCTTCTCAAAAAAAAAAAAAAAAAAAAAAGGAAGAAGTTAAGATCTAAGCATTAACATTCATTGTAATAGATGCCACTGTACCCAAACTCAGACCTACTCTTGCTCTCTTTCTGACCTTTAAGAAGCATATCGTCTCGAGTTCTATAGCTTCAAGGAAATGAATTCTGCCAACAATCTGAGGGAGCTTGGAAACCGCTGATGAGAATGCAGCCCACCAATGTCATGATTGCAGCCTGTGAGACCCTGAGCAAAAGACCCATCTAAGCCATTTCCAGACTCCTGACCCACAGAAACTGTCAGATAATGAATATGTGTTGTTGTAAGACACTAAGTTTGTGGTAATTTGTTGCTGAGACATAGAAAACTTATAGGGGGCCAAAGGAGAGAAGCGGGAGAAGAAGAGGAAAGGAAGAGCTCTGGAGACGTTTTATATTTCCTAATTTTTCTTCCTTCCTCCTGCCTTGAGTGTACACACGAAGGCTGGAGCTGGAGCAGCTATTCAGAAACCATGAAGAAATGGCCAAGAAAAATTAATTTTTTGTGTGTGTGTGACAGAGTCTCACTCTGTCACCCAG
Source organism: Macaca nemestrina (assembly GCF_043159975.1). Classification (NCBI taxonomy): domain Eukaryota; kingdom Metazoa; phylum Chordata; class Mammalia; order Primates; family Cercopithecidae; genus Macaca; species Macaca nemestrina. Next base: position 76,658,474 of record NC_092136.1, read on the forward strand.
GCTGGAGTGCAGTGGTGCAATCTCGGCTCAGTGCAAACTCCATCTCCTGGGCTCAAGCAATTTTCATGCCTCAGCCTCCCAATTAGCTGGGATTACAGGCGCCCGCCACCACACCCAACTAATTTTTGTATTTTTAGTAGAGATGAGGTTTCACCATGTTGGCCAGGCTGGTCTCAAACTCCTTACCTCAAATGATCCACCCGCCTCAGCCTCCCAAACTGCTGGGATTATAGGCATCAGCCACAGTGCCTGGCCCAAAATCACAAAGATCTTGAACTAAGTACTTTGAGTCATCAACCTAATGCCAGGAACCACCTGCCTCAGAATTTCTATTAGGAGAAAGAGAAGTTTTTTAAAGCTGTTGTTTCTCAGGATTCTTTTACTTATAGCCAAAAGCTGTTCCTTAATGGTACAGTGTGTTTTGTAAGTTTCCATATGTATGCTTTGTTTTGTTTTGTTTTGTTTTGTTTTAACTATCTTTTCACTGCTGTTTGTTGAACATGGCAAGCACCCTCCCAACTCATGGCTTTTGATCTTGCCATTCACTCTGCATGGAATTTTCTTCCCCTACATAGCTGCATATCTTGCTTCCTCACTCCTTTCAGGTTTCTGCTCAAATGTTACCTCATCAGAGAGGCTTTTCTTTTTAAAAAAAATATATATATATACTTTAATAAGTATAAAGTATATGCACAATTAGGTAAGCTTGTGGAGAAGCTGACCAAGATATATAAATTAGGAGATACAAGTGTCTGTCTAAATTTTCTATATTTTATTATTTTACAGAATATTTATTAAAGGTGTTTAATATACACTTTCTCATCTGTCATTTTGGAAGTCCTTTACTGTAGAGACAATTCTATTGTCTGAGTAACCACCACGTTTTTTGTTTTGTTTTGTTTTGTTTTGTTTGAGATGGAATCTTGCTGTTTCCCAGGCTGGAGTGCAGTGGTACAATCTCAGCTCACTGCAACCTCCGCCTCCCAGGTTCAAGTGGTTCTCCTGCCGCAGCCTCCCAAATAGCTGGGATTACAGGTGCGTGCCACCATGCCCAACTAATTTTTACTTTTTTTTTTTTTTTTTTTTTTTTTTTGAGATGGAGTCTTGCTCTGTAGCCTGGGCTGGAGTGCAGTGGCCGGAACTCAGCTCACTGCAAGCTCCGCCTCCCGGGTTTACGCCATTCTCCTGCCTCAGCCTCCGGAGTAGCTGGGACTACAGGTGCCCGCCACCTCACCTGGCTAGTTTTTTGTATTTTTAGTAGAGACGGGGTTTCACAGTGTTAGCCAGGATGGTCTCGATCTCCTGACCTCGTGATCCGCCCGTCTTGGCCTCCCAAAGTGCAATTTTTACATTTTTAGTAGAGGCAGGGTTTCACCATGTTGGCCAGGCTGGTCTTGAGCTCCTGACCTCAAGTGATCCACCTGCCTCAGCCTCCCAAAGTGCTGGGATTACAGGCATAAGCCACCACGCCCAGCCTAAATATTTTTTGAAATTTGTTTATCATCTGTCCTCTTGCCCTCAGAATGCAAGCTTCCTGACAGTAGGACTTCATCTCATTTGTTTGTTGCTATGTGCCCAGCTTCTAGAAAATTACCTGGTGTATAATACATGCTTAATAAGTATATTATTTCTCATTTAACTTCATTGTCAGGAGACATGCTTTGTATAACATCTTTTTAAATTTTCTTGAGAATTTCTTTTGCCCTTGTACATGTTCTAGCGCATATTTTAAAAGAATGCATATTCTCTATTTGTTGGATGCAGCATTCTATTTCTATTATATCAAGTATGTTAACTATGTCACTCCAGTGTCTATTCTGTTTAATTTTTATCTGATCCATGAACTTAATGTAAAAATGTGATAAAAATCTCCAAACATATATAACCGTGCATTTGTCAATTTCTTCCTTTTTGCTTTATGTGGTGATTCTCTGTTGTTAGGCTTATGATTTGGGTGATTTGTGTCTTTTAACATTGTATCTTTAGGCCAGGCACCGTGGCTCATGCCTGTAATCCCAGCACTTTGGGAGGCCGAGGCAGGTGGATCACGAGTCAATAGGTCAAGACCATCCTGGCCAACAAGGTGAAATCCCGTCTCTACTAAAAATACAAAAATCAGCCAAGTGTGGTGGTGGGCACCTGTAGTCCCAGCTACTCGGGAGGCTAAGGCAGGAGAATTGCTCGAGCCTGGGAGGCAGAGGCTGCAGTGAGCCGAGATTGTGCCACTGCACTCCAGCCTGGTGACAGCAAGACACCATCTCAAAAAAAAAAAAAAATTGTATCTTTTGGGAGTAGCACAATTGCTAGATTCTATTTTTATCCAATGATAGTTTTTGGATTTGTATAGGTGAGTTTAATCTGTTTCACTATATTGCGTCTTCCTGTACTAGAACATGTCTCTCCATGAAAATGTAAGCTTCATGAGTGTGGGGAGTTTGTTTTACTCACTGCTATATCTCTATAGCTTAGAACAGTGCTGCACTTATTAGGCACTCAATAAATATCTATTCCTTGTTTTATAGTGATTATTGCTATGTTCATACTCATTTCTATTATCTTTTTTTTTTTTTTTTTTTGAGACGGAGTCTCGCTCTGTCGCCCAGGCTGGAGTGCAGTGGCCGGATCTCAGCTCACTGCAAGCTCCGCCCCCCGGGTTTACGCCATTCTCCTGCCTCAGCCTCCCGAGTAGCTGGGACTACAGGCGCCCACCACCTCGCCCGGCTAGTTTTTTGTATTTTTAGTAGAGACGGGGTTTCACCGTGTTAGCCAGGATGTTCTCGATCTCCTGACCTCGTGATCCGCCCGACTCGGCCTCCCAAAGTGCTGGGATTACAGGCTGAGCCACCGCGCCCGGCCCATTTCTATTATCTTAAATGTTTTCTTTTTACTATTTTGCTTCTTTCTTTCTTTTTTTTTTTTTTGAGATGGAGTCTCGCTCTGTTGCCCAGGCTGGAGTGTAATGGCGCTATCTCGGCTCACTGCAAGCTCCGCCTCCCGGGTTCAAGCGATTCTCCTGTCTCAGCCTCCTGAGTAGCTGGAATTACAGGCGCCTGCCACCACGCCCACTTAATTTTTGTATTTTTAGTAGAGACAGGGTTTCACCATATTGGTCAGGCTGGTCTTGAACTCCTGACCTCAGATGATCTGCCCACCTCAGCTTCCCATAGTGCTAGGATTACAGGCGTGAGCCACCATGCCCAGCCTATTTTGCTTCTTTATGGTTATTTTCTGTATTCTGTTGGAATGATAACATTTTCTTGGCTTCCCTCTCCCCCACTGATGCCTTAGAAGATAAAAATTGTCTTCCTATTCTTTTAATGATTATCCTTAAAAAAGATATATATAAATTTAGCTATGAACTTTCATAAATTGTCAGTGTCTCCATCCTCCTCCAAAATAAGATGAAACCTTCAATATATTTTAACACTCACTGATCACCCCTCTTGAATTCCTTTTTTTTTTTTTTTTTTTTTGAGACGGAGTCTCACGCTGTCGCCCAGGCTGGAGTGCAGTGGCCGGATCTCAGCTCACTGCAAGCTCCGCCTCCCAGGTTTACACCATTCTCCTGCCTCAGCCTCCTGAGTAGCTGGGACTACAGGCGCCCGCCACTACGCCCGGCTAGTTTTTTGTATTTTTAGTAGAGACGGGGTTTCACCGTGTTCGCCAGGATGGTCTCGATCTCCTGACCTCGTGATCCGCCCGTCTCGGCCTCCCAAAGTGCTGGGATTACAGGCTTGAGCCACCGCGCCTGGCCTTGAATTCCTTTTAATTAGTTTTTGTACATGTCTAAAAATGATTTTATTTTTCCCTCACTCTTTTTTCTTTTTCTTTCTTTCCTTTATTTTATTTTTTTATTTTTATTTATTTATTTTTTTTTTTTTTGAGATAGGGTCTTACTCTGTCACCCAGGCTGGAGTGCAGTGGCATGATCTTGCCTCACTGCAGCCTCGACCTCCTGAGCTCAAGCAATCCTCCCACCTCAGCCTCCTGAGTAGCTGGGATGACAGGCACTTGCCAACCTGCTCAGCTAATTTTTTAGTGTTTCTTTTTGTAAAGGCAGGGTCTCCCTATGTTGCCCAGCTGGTCTTGAACTCCTGGGCACAAGCGATCCTCCCCACTTCAGACTCCCAAAGTGTTAAGATTACAGGCATGAGCCACCACACCCAGCTTTTCCCTCACTCTTGAATGATAGGTAATCGCCTGTAATCCCAGCACTTTGGGAAGCTAAAATGGGAAGATTCCTTGAGCAACCCAGGAGTTCAAGACCAGCCTGGGCAATACAGCGAGACCCCATCTGAAAAAAAAAATGTTGGCATTGCAGAGGAGGAGGTGGAGCAAGATGGCTGAATGAAAAGCCTCTACTAATTGTCCTCCCCACAGGAACACCAAATTGAACAACTATCCACACAAAAAAAGTACCTTCATAAGAACCAAAAATCAGGTGAGTAATCATAGTACCTGGTTTAAACTTCATATTACTTAAAGAGCACGTAAGAGGGTAGAAAAAACAATCTCAAATTGCAGACGCCACCCCTCTTCCATCCCCTGGCAGTGGCCGTGTGACATGGAGAGAATCTATGTGTTTGGGGGAGGGAGAGCACAGTGATTGTGGCACACTTTGCATTGGAACTCACTGCCACCCTGTCACAGTGGGAAGCAACACCGTGCAAAACTCAGCCAGCACCCATGGAAGCATGGAAGAGCATTTAGACCAGCCCTGTCTGGGTGGGGAATTGTCTATCCCAGTAGCTGAGACCTGAGTTCCAGCAAGTCTCATCGCTGTGGGCTAAAATGCTCTGGGCTTCCAAGGAAACTTGAGAGGCAGTCTTAGCCACAAGGACTGCAATTCCTCGGCAAGTCCTGGTGCTGTTCCAGGATCAAAGCCAGTGGACTTAGGGGGCATGTGACCTAGTGAGACACTGGCCAGGGTAACCAAGGAAATGCTTGCACCATCTCTCCTGCAGCACCAGGCAGCACAGCTCATGACTCCAGGAGAGACTCCTCCCTTCCGCTTGCGCAGAGGAGAGGGAAAAGTAAAGAGGACTTTGTCTTGCAACTTAGATACTTGCTCAGCCACAGTAGAATAGGGCACCAGGTAGAATCCTGAGGACCTCATTCCAGGCCCTAGCTCCTGGATGACATTTCTGTACACACCCTGGGCCAGAAGGGAACATGCTGCCTTGAGGGGAAGAACCCACTAATGGCAGAATTCATCATCATCTGCTGACTATAGAGTCCTTGGGTCCTGAATAAACAGCAGGGATAGCCAGGTGGTACTCACCATGGGTCTTGGGTGAGAGTCAGAGATGTGCTGGCCTCAGTTGTAAACCCAGCATATTCCCAGCTGTGGTGGCCACGGGGAGGGGCTCCTTCTGCTTGAGAAAAGAGTAGAGAGGACTTTGTCTTAAAGTGAGGTACCAGCTCAGCCACAGTAGGGTAGAGCACCAAGCAGGCTCTTGGGGTTCCTGATTCCAGGCCTTGGCTTGTGGATGGCATATCTGGACCTTCCCTGGGACCAGGGCCCTAAAGGGAGAGTCCCAGGACCAGCAGCATTCACCACAAGTTGACTGAAGAGCCTTGGGTCTTGAGTGAACATTGGCGGTAGCCATGCATACTCACTGTGGGCCTGGCACATGGTGGCCACAGGGAGAGATTCTTCTGCTTGTGGAAAGGAAGGGAAGAGTATGAAGAACTTTGTCTTGTGTCTTGGGTACCAGCTCAGTCACCGTAGAATAGAGCACCAGGTAGACTCCTAAGGTTTCTGACTCTAGGCCTGGCTCCTGGACAGCATCTCTGAACCCACCTGGAGTCAGGGGAACTCACTGCCCTGAAGAGAAGGACACAAGCCTGGCTGGCTTCTATTGTAGAGCCCTAGGGCCTCAAGTGAACATAGGAAGTACCAAGCAGTGATTACTGTGGGCAAGAACCAGTTATGTACTGGCTTTAGGTCTGACTCAGTGCAGTCCCAATGGTAGTAGTTGCAGAGGTGCTTGTATCACCCCTCTTCTAGCTCCAGGTGGCTCAGCACAGAGAGAGAGACAGACTTTATTTGTTTGGGAGAAAGTAAAGGAAGGGAGCAAGAGTCTCTACTTGGTAATCTGGATCATCCTTCTACATCTTATCCCAGACCACCAAGGCACTACCTCTGTGAGTCTGTAAGAGCCATAGTGTTACTGGGCTTGGGGTTGCCCCTAAGGCAAATATGGCTGCAGTGACTAAAAAAAAAAAAAAAAAAAAAAAAAAAAAAAAAAAAAACTGGAATCACAACACCCAAATCCCTTCAAATCCCTTCAAATAGGTGCAAACAAGCCCAAATTGTGAAGACCACAATAAATGCTTAATTCTTCAATGCCCCAACACCAACGGACTTCCACAAGCATCAAGACCATCTATGAAAACATGAGATCACCAAATGAACTAAATAAGGCACCAGTGACCAATCCCAGAGTAATCGAGATATGTGACCTTTCAGAAGAAGAATTTAAAATAGCTGTTTTGAGAAAACTCAGCAAAATTCAAGATAATACAGAGAAGGAATTCAGAATCCTATCCAATAAATTTAGCAAAGAGACTGAAATAACTTAAAAGTGTCAAGCAGAAATTCCGAAGTTGAAAAATACAATTAATATACTGAAGAATAGAGAAATCTCTTAACACAGAATTGATCAAGCAGAAGAAAGAATTAGTGAGCTCGAAGACAGGCTGTTTGAAAATAAACAGTCAAAGGAGACAAAAGAAAAAAGAATTTTTTAAAAGGAAGTATACTAAAAAATCTAGAAAAGAGCCTCAAAAGGTCAAACCTAAGACTTATTGGCCTTAAAGAGGAGGTCAAGAGAGAGATCCGGGTAAAAAGTTCATTCAAAGGGAAAATAATAGAGAACTTAACAAACCTAGAAAAAGATATCAATATTCAAGTATAAGAAGGTTATAAAACACCAGGTAGATTTAGCCCAAATAAAACTACCTTGAGACATTTAATAACCAAACTCCCAAAGGTCAAGGGTAAAGAAAGGACCCCTAAAAGTAGCAAGGTGAAAGAAACAAATAACATACAATGGAGCTGCAATACACCTGACAGCAGGCTTCTCAGTGGAAATCTTACAAGCCAGGAGAGAGTGGCATTACAAATTTACAGTGCTGAAGGACTATACTATTCTATTTATCCTAGAATAGTATAGGCAGTGAAAATATTCTTCAAATAATGAAGCAGCATTATTCACAACAGCCAGAGAAACAAAAGCTGAGGGATTTCATTAACACCAGACTTGTCTCGTAAGAAATGCTAAAGATAGTTCTTCAATTTGAAAGAAAAGGATGTTAATGGGCTATAAGAAATCATCAGAAGGTACAAAACTCACTGACAACAGCAAGTACACAGACTATTATAACACTATAGTCATGTAGAAAGACTAAAAGATGAATCTGTCAAAAATAACTACAACATAGACAGTACGATAAGATATAAATAGAAACAATAAAAAGTTAAAAGCAGGGGGATGAAGTTAAAGTGTAGAAATTAGCTGGAAATGGTGGCACGCACCTGTAATCCCAGCAATTTGGGAGGCTGAGGTGGGAGGATTGCTTAAGCCTGGGAGGTCAAGGCTGCAGTGAGCCGTGATCGTGTCACTGCACCACACACCAGCCTGAGTGAGACTCGGCCTCAAAAAAAAAAAGAAAGAAAGAAAGAAAGAAAGAAAGAAAAGAAAAAAAAAGTAAAGTATAGAGTTTTCATTAGTTTTCTCTTTGTTAGTTTATGCAATCAGTGTTGTCATCGGTTTAAAAAACAGGTTATAAGATATATGCAAGCCTCATGATAACCTCAAATCAAATACAACAGATACACAAAAAATAAAAAGCAAGATATTAAAACATACCACCAGAGAAAATCACCTTCACTAAAACAAAGACAGGAAGGAAGGAAAGAGGAAAGAGAAGTCCATAAAACAACCAGAAAACAAAAAAAAGACAGAAGTCTTTACTTATCAATAATAACACTGAATGTAAATGGACTAAACACTCCACTCAAAGACATAGAGTGGCTGAATGGATCAAAAACAAGACCCAATCATCTGTTGTCTAAAAGAAACACACTTCACCTATAAAGACACACATACACTGACAATAAAGGACTATAAAAAGCACATGGAAACTAAAAGCTGAGTGTTGCAACAAGGAGTGGGAAACTGAAGAATCTAGTGAGACTGTGCTAGGGTGAATTCAGTTAATCAACACATTTCACTCATCCCCTGCCCTGTGTCAGTCTTATACTGGTTTCTACAGATACGGAGATGGATCATGAACATTTCCTTCTCTCAAAGAGCTCATGAGCTAGCCGGGCATGATGGCAGGCACCTGTAATCCCAGCTACTCAGGAGGCTGAGGCAGGAGAATCGCCTGAACGCAGGAGGCAGAGGTTGCAGTGAGATTGCGCCACTGCACTCCAGCCTGGGCAACAAGAGCGAGACTCCATCTCAAAAAACAAACAAAAACAAAGCTCAAAAGCCAGTTGAGGAGACAAACACATATGCATAAATCACAGTACAACATGTTATGACCCATAAAAGGAATTAATTAAATGCAATAGGAACCCAGAGAAGAGAGCAATAAGTATGCCTCTGCACAGGGTATTAGGAGATTAAAAGATGGTATTTGAGCTGAGGTGGGTCTTTTTTTTTTTTTTTTTTTTTTAAGACAAGGTCTCGTTCTGTCGCTTAGGTTGCAGTGGCACAATCATAGCTCACTATAACCTCAAACTCCTGGGCTTAAGCTATCCTCCTTGTTATGGTTTGAATATGTGTCTCTGCTGGGCAAGGTGGCTCGATCCTGTAATCCCAACACTTTGGGAGGCGAGGTAAGCAGATCACTTGAGCCCAGGAGTTCAATACCAGCCTGGTCAACATGGTGAAACTCTGGCTCTACAAAAAATACAAAAAAATTTGCCAGTGCCGGGCACGGTGGCTCAAGCCTGTAATCCCAGCACTTTGGGAGGCCGAGATGGGCGGATCACGAGGTCAGGAGATCGAGACCATCCTGGCTAACACAGTGAAACCCCGTCTCTACTAAAAAATACAAAAAATAGCCGGGCAAAGTGGCGGGCGCCTGTAGTCCCTGCGACTCGGGAGGCTGAGGCAGGAGAATGGCACAAACCCGGGAGGCGGAGCTTGCAGTGAGCTGAGATCTGGCCACTGCACTCCAGCCTGGGCGACAGCATGAGACTCTGTCTCAAAAAAAAAAAAAAAAAAAATTTGCCAGCATGGTAGTGCATGCCTGTAGTCCCAGCTACCCAAGAGGCTGAGGTGGGAGGATTGTTTGAGCCTGGGAGGCAGAGGTTGCAGTGAGCCACTGCTCTCCAGCCTGAATAACAGAGCAAGACCCTGGAGAAAAAAAAAAGAAAGAAAGAAAGAAAAGAAAAATAAATAAAAATAAAAACTTAGGTTGGGCTCAGTGCCTCATGCTTATAATCCTAGCACTTTGGGAGGTCAAGCCAGGCAGATCACTTGAGACCAGGAGTTTGAGACCAGCCTGGCCAACGTGGCAAAACCCCGTCTCTATTGAAAATACAAAAATTGGGCGCAGTGGCTCATGTCTGTAATCCCAGCACTTTGGGAGGTTGAGGCGGGCGGATCACGAGGTCGGGAGATGGAGACCATCCTGGCTAACATGGTGAAACCCCGTCTGTACTAAAAATACACAAAAAATTAGCCAGGCGTGGTGGTGGGCGCCTGTAGTCCCAGCTACTTGGGAGGCTGAGGCAGGAGAATGGTGTGAACCCAGGAGGCAGAGCTTGCAGTGAGCAGAGGTCGCACCACTGAACTCCAGCCTGGGCAACTGAGCAAGACTCTGTCTCAAAGAAAAAGAAAATACAAAAATTAGCCTGGCATGATGGTGAGTGCCCATAATCACAGCTACTCGGCAGGCTGAGATAGGAGAATTGTTTGAACCTGGGAAGCGGAGGTTGCAGTGAGCCGAGATCTTGCCATTGCACTCCAGCCTGGGCAACAGCCTATATCCCCCAAAAAGCAAAAATCAAAATAAAATGAAAAAAACTGAAATAGGTGATTTGAACCCAGAACCAGTCTCACTAGCACCCTTTGAACTGAGGAGGCTCTTCCCTAGGCAGGGCTCTGGTAAAGGTCCATGCTCACGCTGGAATCTGCAAGGTCAATGGAGCTGATCTAGCCTGAATCTGTCCCGCTATAGAGAGGAGCAGGACAGGGTGTGGGAAGTCTTCAGGAACTGGGCGAACATCTGCAAGTCCAGGCAGGGGAAGGTGTGCCCAGGTCCTTATCTCCCCATGGAGATGAGTCTGTGGGCTGGTTATGGTGGGAGGCACTAGAGGTATGGAGATGAATAAAATACAATTCTTGCCCTCAAAAGGTTGACCAATGATGATTCACATCTGAAATAATAATTTTTACGTAGGTCTGTATAGCCCCTAACAATTTATAAATCACTTTCTTCTTCTCACTTGATTCTCCCAAAAGCCATATGGGGAAGCCCCATTTTACAGACGAGGAAACTGAGACCCAGAAGGAAAGCGACTCACTTAGAAGGAAAGTGACTCACTCAAAGTGCTCATACCAACTGCCTTTTACCAACTGCTTTCACAGCCGTTAATTCATTTACAAGTGCACAGCCTGGCTTAGGAGAGGGATATGAGGAGAGCAGTGCTGGGCTCTGAGATCGTGTGTGTGGTGTATTTCTATCAAGTGATGCATTCTGTTCAGCTGCTTGAGCCAAGAATTCCATCCAACTCAGCAGCATATAGGGAGTCAGTTCTATTCCAAAGGGCAAAGCTGTTCAGTACATCACTGTGGAAGGAACAAAAGGATCTCTCTCTTGCTGTGTCTTCTGATTCTTACTTAGTCCTACTTTCCTAGGTTCCTCTGCATTTTCTGACTTTGAGATAGTGCTCACAATGCTGTATGCAAGTGTTTTTTGTTTTTCACTAGAATATTAATCTTCATAATTGCAAGAATACTTAATTTTTAGGTGTCTTCTAAGACTTTCTTTTTTAAAAAAAACTGCTACCTTCAGTAAGAAATACAACCTACAAGTGTAGTAGAAACAACTTTTCATAAAATAATACTTAACCTTAGTCTGTGCAAGTACTGATATTTTCTATTCTATTTTATATCATTTCATTTTTTAAAAAATTCTAATCTTCTAAATGTAATGTGGTATTCTGGATTGAAACCTAGAACAGAAAAAGTACACTAGTGGAAAAACAGGTGAAACCCAAATAAAATCTATAGTTTAGTTAATAATATTATATTAATGTTAATTTATTTTAACAAATGTACCATGGTTATGTTAACATAATGTAATATGTTAACATTAGGGGGAGCTGGTGAAAAACATGTGGAAACTTTCTGAACTATCATTCTATGCTTTCTATAAATCTAAAATTATTCCCAAAGGAAAAGTTTATTTAAAAACAAAACAAAAATTTCCAGTCTTGACCACTTAAACTAATTTCATGACCCACTCATGGGTCAGAATTCACTTTCAGTGTGATGTCTGCTATCTTTTTGGATAATGCTGACAGTAATCGTTGCAGTTATTTATAAAAGCTCATTATTGCTCTTTCTCAGACACACATACACAGACACAGTGCCATGGCCCACCTCTCACAGTCCTTGACCTCTCTGCCTTGTCTTACATTCATTTTTTATCTATATGGCCTGCCTTTGAAGGGCTCTCCCTGCCTGAATCATCTGAGCAACCTCAAAAGAATACATGATACATATTTGTTAAATGAATGCCCAAATAAATAGTTGTATTTTTAACACCCTTGCTTGTAATTTTTTTTTTTTTTTTTTGAGATGGAGTCTTGCTCTGTTGCCAGGCTGGAATGCTACGGCTAGATCTCAGCTCTCTGCAACCTCTGCCTCCTGTGTTCAAGCGATTCTCCTGCCTCAGCCTCCTGAGTAGCTGGGACTACAGGCGCGCGTCACCACACCAAGCTAATTTTTGTATTTTTAATGGAGACGGGGTTTCACCATGTCGGCCAGGGTGTTCTCGATCTCCTAACCTCGTGATCCACCCGCCTTGGCCTCCCAAAGTGCTGAGATTACAGGCATGAGCCACCGCGCCCGGCCAAATTTTCTTCCCTCTTTAAACTGCAAGAAATTTTTTTTATACATAGAAATCTAATGTAAAGCCTTATATTAAATTTTCCAAAGTTGGCAGAAGGTCTTTAACTTTTCATATTAATGAGTGATACCCACTCACTACTGAAAAAAAAAAAAGAAGAGAAGGATAATTTTTAAAGGGAGGAAAATAAAATTCTAAAAACTCACTTATAATCCTACCAGAAATATCTATTGTTAACATTTTTCTTCTTTGTATTGACATGGAGTCTCATTATGTTGCCCAGTCTGGTTTCGAACTCCTGGGCTCAAGCAATCCTCCCACTTGGGCCTCCTGAATACCTGGGACTACAGGTGCATGCCACCACACCTGGCTTATTGCTAACATTTTGGTGCATAGTCTTTTCCACATATATACATGTAAATGAATATTTTTTTAGACAAATGTTCCCACTATTCATACAGTTTTAGAGATGTCTTCACTCAAGCTCTTCCCTCATCCTGGAATGCGTTTCCTCCTTTTTATCCTTCACTGTATAGTTCCTACTCATCCTTCTAGATCCAACCCATGATCCCACCTCTGTGAAGTCTTTTATCCCACTCTGCCCTTCTCAACTTTAGAGGAAGTAGGTACTGCCTCTTAGGTATTCCAGTGATACTTTGGTTATACCTTTATTACACCTTTTGTCTTAATTAGTTGTTTACATGCCTGTCTGTCCCAACCATCAGGGAATGTTAATTTATGTGAGTTGATGTGGGCCGTGGGTCCATATTGCTCCCAAAGCACTGAGTTGGTTTGTGCTGACACTTCGCGCACACACACACACACACACACACACACACACACACACACACACACAGAGCAGTAGACTTTCTGGCATTTTGGCTTCTACAGAACAGAATGGATACAGCCTGGCTAAATGTCCTACCCTCTTGACTTTCTCTAGCACTCACCCAATAAATCCACCATCCGGCATCAGCGAACACTTCCATCTCTGCTTCTACACCTGGCTCTGAAAGTGACTGGAAGGCCTCTGAACACACACGTCTGAGATAGGCAAGCTCTGACCATAAGTGAGTGGAAGAAGTTTGCTCCCTTGGAAAATTTTGTTATAATCTGGTCCTAAAAATGAAAATTCACAAACACAGAATTTGTATAGCGAAGATGAATATACATAACTCAGATTCAACTGGGAGCCCTCCTGCCCTTAAAGATCAAAATATAAACTGGGCATGGTGGCTTATGCCTGTAATCTCAGAACTTTGGGAGGCCGAGGTGGGCAGATCACTAGGTCAGGAGTTCAAGACCAGCCTGGTTAACATGGTGAAACCCCGTCTCTACTAAAAATACAAAAATTAGCCAGGCATGGTGGTGCATGCCTGTAGTCCCAGCTACTCAGCAGGCTGAGGCAGGAGAATTGCTGGAACCCAGGAGGCGAAGGTTGCAGTGAGCCGAGATTGTGCCACTGCACTCCAGCCTGGGCAACAGAGTGAAACTCCACCTCAAAAAAAGAAAAAAAAAATCAAGATATAATTGACTGGATTCCTCCCTCCAATTCCACATCTTGTGGAAATCCAAAACCCTCCTCAAGATTTCAATTCTGGCTGGGTGCAGTGGCTCACACCTGTAATCTCAGCACTTTCGGAGGCTGAGGCAGGAGGATCATTTGAGCCCAGGGGTTCAAGACCAGCCTGGGCAATACAGTGAGACTTGTCTCAAAAAAAAAAAAAAAAAAAAATTAGCTAGGTGTGATGATGATGGTCACAGCTATTCAAGAGGCTGAGGCAGGAGGATTGCTTGAGCTTGGGAGGTTGAGGCAGCAGTGTGCCATGTTCACACCACTGCACTCCAGTCTAGGAGACAAAGTGAGACCCTGTCTCGAAAAAAATTTTCAGTTCTTTCCCAACAGCCTTCTCTTCCCACAGCCAGCTAGCCTCTGGGCTCCTGGCTCCCCACACTGTCCTCTGTTCTGCAGTGTGCATATGGATCCAGATTCAAAACTTAGCCACTCCAATTTCCACCAAAACCCAATCCCAGGTAATTAGCCAGGCGTGGTGGCAGGTGCCTGTAGTCCCAGCTACTTGGAAGGCTGAGGCAGGAGAATCACTTGAACCCGGGAGGCGAGGTTGCAGTGAGCTGAGATCCCACCACTGCACTCCAGCCTGGGTGACAGAGCTTCCGTCTCAAAACAAACAAACAAACGAACAAACAAACAAAAAAACCCACTCACATAGAGCAGTTTTGAGGTTAGTAGAATTTGCCGGCAATGTAGAGGATGAAGGGGAAATACATAAAAGTGTCACATCCAGCCGGGCGCGGTGGCTCACGCCTGTAAACCCAGCACTCTGGGAGGCCAAGGCGGGCGGATCACGAGGTCAGGAGATGGAGACCATCCTGGCTGACACAGTGAAACCCCGTCTCTACTAAAAATACAAAAAAATTAGCCGGGCCTAGTGGCGGGCGCCTGTAGTCCCAGCTACTTGGGAGGCTGAGGCAGGAGAATGGCGTGAACCTGGGAGGCGGAGCTTGTAAGTGAGCCGAGATCCGACCACCGCACTCCAGGCTGGGCGGCAGAGCGAGACTCCGTCTCAAAAAAAAAAAAAAAAGTTTCACATCCATAGCAAAGCAAGCAATTCAAAATGGAAGGACCACTATCTGCCACAGGGGAGCTTCCCCTGGCCCTTCACTCCACCCAGACTCAGTCTCTCCACTGACTCCTCTCTTCTTCATCCTTCTCTCTTCTCTCTACTCCCTGTGGTGGCATCTTTTCTCTGTGCCTGCCCAGCATTCACTGAATTCGACCCCTCTTCTCGGGTAATAAGCAACAGTTTTCCCTTGGGGAACCACCATTACCCCTTCCCTCAAATGACTTGAGCAGGGCTGATCCCACCCTGTTCCAGTGATCCAAACAAGTGACCAGTTGGTGCATCCCACCTTCCTGGTCACACTGCTGCTCAGGGACAGGCTTGTGGGAATGTCTGGTGAGTGAAGGACTCTTGCCCCCAGGGTCTCTGATAGGAAGATCGGTATTGCTCCTGGTGTCTTTGCCACCCCCTATGAAGGCCTGCTTGAGAATGAATCAAGACAAAGAAAAACAAGAGTCAAGACATGAAGAGAGAGCTCAAATATGGATGGGAAAGCTCCAGTCCCTGAATCCAAACGTTTCTAACTAGTTACCTGGGTTTTTTCGTCTACCCAGATAGAGTTAAATTTTTGTCATTTGCAATTGTGAGCACCCTGACCAATACCTTCCTCCTTCCCCTTCCTTTTCAGAAGCAATAAACCAAATTCCTCCTTACTTCATGCAAAGCAGCTTCCCCTTCTCTGAGCTGGGAATCTGCTGACACCTGCCTGCTGGGCATTTAAAATGTTTTCACCAAGACAGTTTTCTCCTTATGACATATATTGGCACCAACAATTAAGATGATTTTTTTTCCACCTTGTCACAAAAATATTTATGTAATTGAGACTGTACTGTAAATAGTTTTGTGTCCTGCTTGTGTGTATGTGTGTGTGTATGTGTGTGTGTTTTCCTTTTTAAAGTTTTCTAAATTTTTCAGTTTTTGATCAACAAATATTTATCCAGGAACTACATATATGTCAGCCATATACAAAAGCAACTAACATTCTATGTTGGGAATTTTCCCATGTCATTAAAGACTTCATAAATGTCTATTATTTTCAACCAGCACAGAATATACAATCACACAGTTTTAAAACTAAACCTTTATTGTTAAACATTTAGTTTCATTTCCAAGTTTTATGAATAATGATAGACACATAATGAGTCTAAATCTTTCATCATTTCCTTAGGATAGATTCTCAGAAGTAGAATTCCCAGAGGAAATTCTTATTTTACCCTTCCCCACAAAAATGCAGAAAGAAATTTACTAGTCACTGCTGTAGTAGTGTCAGTCTTCTCTAACCCCACATAGCTGGAAGAGATCTGCCCTGAAGTGTCTTCAGATGGCAGAAGCATCAAGCTTCTTCGCAGGAGCTTCCTGTTCCCTCTGAGTGCCCTGCCTCAGCTGCCCTCAAGGAGCTATGAACTCGCCAGCAGCTGTCCCACTCCACCAAGCGGGGGGCGCCCTGTCAACCCCACAGACCTCACAAGGCTGGCATGGTATACATATCTGCTTGTAAGGACTGTATGAAAAGAATGGCATTCAGAGCAAGCCCAAAAAGGAGAGATGCCAAGACAAGAAAGTCAGGGCTAATTATGACCAAATTTTCTTTTCAAGACTCTTTTCTTTTTACTTTTCTTTATTTTCCTTAATGAGCATGTGTGATTTATAATGGAAAAAAACAACTTATTGGGGAAAACAACAACAACATGAATTTATCAAATTTGGTGTGAGGCCGGAGATGATCTTCTGGTTCCTGGGAAAGCAGCTGTGAGTTATCTGGCTTGGCAATGCTGCCTGCAAATCACTGGCTGACTCAGAAAAATGCATCTGCACTTTAGTCACCAGAAGGAAGGACTGATTCCCTCTGGGGCCACCACAAAGAGCAATGGATGACTATCTTCCAGGCCTGGAAGAGGGTTCCAAATTGCAACGCGTAAAACCAAGGAGTGGGTCTAAGACCAATCAGTGGGGAACCTCCAGGAGACACATCTTTGACTCATTGCCAGAACTTCTTAGCAGACAGAGTAGTGCAAAGATAAAGCCAGCTGCTCCCCGAAGTGGTGGCTTCCCCATCCTATGCAGCGTTAAAGCACACGCTGAGGCCAGTTGCCCTGGATGGGTTGGTTGTGGTTCAAGCGCAAGGCAAGACAGCAGTTCTCAAACTGTTTGGTCTCAGGACCTTTTTACACTTAAAAATTATTGAGAACCCCAAAGGTTGTTTATGTGGGTTATATCTATCAATATTAACCATATTAGAAATTAAAATTAGAAGTTATGAATTATTAGGTCAGGCATGGTAGCTCACGCCTATAATTCCAACACTTTGAGAGGCCAAGATGGGAGGATTGCTTGAGCCCTGGAGTTCAAGACCAGCCTGGTCAACAAAATGACATTCCACCTCTACAAAAAAAGTTTAAAAATTAGCTGGGTGTGGTGGCACATGCCTGTGGTCCCAGCTACTCTGGAGGAACACTTGAGCCCAGAAAGTCGAGGTTGCAGTGAGCCATGATCGCACCACTGCACTCCAGTCTAGGCAACAGAGCAAGACCTTGTCTCAAAAATAAATAATTTAATAATGAAATAAAGTATTTATGAATTTTTGTTGTTGTTGTTTTGAGATGGAGTCCCTCTCTCTCCAGCCCAGGCTGGAGTGCAGTGGCGCGATCTCAACTCATTGCGGTCTCTGCCTCCCATGTCCAAGAAATTCTTCTGCCTCGGCCTCCCAAGTAGCTGGGATTACAGTCACCACCACCATGCTCAGTTAATTTTTGTATTTTTAATAGAGACAGGGGTTTTACCATGTTGGCCGGGCTGGTCTCAAACTCCTGACCTCAAGTGATCTGCCCGCCTCGGCCTCTCAAAGTGCTGGGATTATAGGCGTGAGCCACTGCACCCGGCCCCTATTAATTTATTTTAAAACAACCTTAATAAAGTATTTGTTTGTTAATATAAATAGCATATTTCCATGAAAAATAACTATACTTTCTAAAGCTATATATATATATATATATATAGTGAAAGGAGTAGCGTTCCTCATATTTTTGTAATCTCTTTACTACCTAGATTAATGGAATACAGCTAGATTCTTCTATTTGCTTCTGCATTCAATCTATTTCAGTGTGTTCCTTGAGTTGAAGTATAATGAAAAAAATCTTGTATGTGGTTAGAAAAGGCAGGAGTATTCTAATTGCTTTTTTCTGATAAGTGTGAATATTCTTTGACAGCACATTAAAACTTGACAAGTGGGAATTTCTTAAAGGTTGTTGCAATGTGGAATCTGAAATCATATCAATGAACTTTTCATACTGCATATACTTGTATGAGAATGAGACTGAAAAAGGCAAATAATATCTTGGCATTATTTTGAAAGTGGATTTAACTTTATGGACACCTAAAAGAGGTTTTGGGGATCTCTGTGTGTTCTCATACCATATTTAAGGACTGCTGAGGTAGGGACTTGAAATAGAAGACTGTTCAGTCATTCATTCATTGTATATACATGCATTGAGCACCTAAGGTGTTAGGCACCTGAAAACACTTATGAGTGCTCACCATTATCCAGACACCATATCAAGTATTCTACAGACATTACTTCATTTAATCTTCAAACAATCATATGAGGGAAATTTGCCTATTTTTACAGATGAAGAAACTGAAGTATAGAAAAGTCAGATACTTGCCACCAGATCACACAGCCTGATAGCCTAGTGGAGCCATGATTTGGAGTTAGGATGAGAACCACAAGGCTAATACTGCTTCTCAAATACATTTTTTAAAATTTATTTTTATTGCAGTAAAATATACATCATGTAAAATTTACCATTTTAGCCATTTTTAAGTGTGCCATTCAGTGGCATTAAGTACATTCACAATGTTGTGCAACCATTGCTACTTTTTTTTTTTTTTTTTTTTTTTTGAGATGGAGTCTTGTTCTGTTGCCCAGGCTGGAGTGCAGTGGTGCAATCTCAGCTCACTGCAGCCTCCACCTCCTGGGTTCAAGCGAGTCTCCTGCCTCAACCTCCTGAGTAACTGGGATTACAGGTCCCCGCCATCAGGCCCAGCTAATTTTTGTATTTGTAGTAGAGACAGGGTTTCACCATGTTGGCCAGGCTGGTCTCAAACTTCTGGCCTCAAGTGATCCACCCACCTTGGCCTCCCAAATTGCTGAGATTACAGGCGTGAGCTACCATGCCTGGCCATTGCTACTATTTATTTCCCTGGCTTTTCTCATCTTCCCAAACTGAAACTCCATATCCATTAAACAACAGCTCCCCATTCCTCTCCCCATCACTTGCCCTTGATAACCACTATTCTACTTTTTGCCTCTGAATTTGCCTATCCTTGGTACCTCATGTAAGTGGAGTCATACAGTATTTGTCCTTTTGTGACTGGCTTATTTCCAGTAAGGTCCTCAAATTTCATCCATGTCGTAGGTGTAGCAGAAATAATTTCCTTTTTTTAAGGGTGAATAAAATCCCATTGTATGTGTATGTCACATTTTGTTTATCCTCAACTGTTGATGGGGGCTTCTCAGTACATTTTAAATAAACAGTGACAAGAAGTGTGAAGAGTGCTGTGTTAGAAGTAAGAGCAGGACCTAAGGGGGAGCAATTAGCCCAGCCAGGTCGGGTGCCAGGGACTGGTGCCTGAGCTGAGACTTGAGGGATTAGTGGGAGCTGGGGTGGAAAAAGGTGGCAAGGGAGGAACTCTAAGGCCTGGAGGTGTAAGAGAGAAAACTGCAGCCAGTCCAACAGGGCTCCCAGTCAGGTTTGGATGGAAAGGGGCATGAAGTGAGATTAGAGAGGCAACGATAACTGATAACCGGGGACGACTGATATTAAAAGACATTTAGGATGGGCCAGGCACTGTTCTAAGCCCCTTGCATGTTTTAACTCATTTAAACATCACAGCAACCTTGTAAGAGAGAAAACCAGCTGTTCTTGCGCATACGCTGAGGGCGAGACACTATTCTCAGTACTTTGCATGAAGTAACAAATTTAGTCCCACAATGACCTGAGGCTGGAGCTATTACTCCCATGTTATAGATAGGAAAGTAAGGCATAGAGAGGATTCAAAAAATCGCCCAAGGTCATGCCAGATCAAACCTGGATTTAAACCCAGGTTTCAGCAGCTTTGCTTGTCACTACTGTGCCTGACAATTGAGGACATAAGGACGAGGTAAGGAATTTAGATTTTTAGCTGGCAGACCCACTGGACAGGTTTAGGCAGAAAGCAGCCAGTTCTGATTTGTATTTTATAATCATCCTATTAATAACTACTGTATGGAGAATGACAGGCAGGGACAAGACAGAGAGAACAGTAAGCCAGCTGAGAAGGGGAATGGAGGAGGGGTGGTGACAATACAGGAAAAATGGTGGGTTGCGGAGGTGGTTGAAAGAAGTTAAGGAATCAGAATAGTCAACATATGGTGACTTATTTATTTATTTACTTTATTCCTGATGGACCTATGACATATGATGATGTATTAAAGGGGGGTCAGGGATAACTCCCAGGTTTCTGAGAGAATAACAGTGCATTTCGTAGAGATGGGGGGGTACATGGGAGGAGCAAACTTAGGGTTGGGGAGAAGCAAGGGATAAAAACAATGAGATAATATGAGAAAAACTGAGTTTTTAGTACATCCAAGGAGCATAATTTAAGCATATAAACTCCATGAAGATAAAGATCTTCATCTGTTTCATTCACTAATCTGACCCAGTGCCAAGAAGGATACCTGGCATAAAAAGATAACCCCATAAATAGTTGTTGAATGACTGAGTATGGGTCTAGCAGAGAAAAAAGCTCTGAATTGGAGGTTAGGAAATTACAATGAGAACTGGAGCTACACAGCAGGTCAGCAGCATGTACAGTGAGGAGAGTTGTAAAGACAGAGCTCTGGGGCCCCTAGCCTTTAAAAGACAAACAGAGGAAAAGCAAGTGAACCTTAGAGAGACTGATGAGCGGCCAGAGATGGGGAGCAACCAGGGGCCAGGGGACTGTTAAAGGCCATCAACAACCAGAGCACCTGAAGGTCCTCTCCTTCACTGGGTCCTCTGGTCTGCATCTCTAGCCAGCAAAGGGACACTCAGATTTTGAAGGTAAAGAAGGCTTTGCAGCTCTGCTTCTTTAAGCACGATGCATATTAAGAGAAACTAAGGTTCGAATCATGCTTTCCAGTTTATAAAACATGCCTTCTCAGATTCTTCTTTTTCTAATTTCAAATCCAATATACTTTTTCTTTTCGACAGGGTCTCACTCTGTCTCCTAGGCTGGAGTTACAGCAGTGCAATCGTGGCTCACTGCTAACTCGACCTCCAGGCTCAAGCAATCCTCCCACCTCAGCCTCCTGAGTAGCTAGGACCACAGGTGCACACCACCACACTATTTTTAATTTTTAAAAATAATTTTATAGAGCTGGGGTCTCCCTACATTGCCCTGGCTGGTCTTGAACTCTGGGCCTCAAGCAATCCTCTCACCTTGGCCTCCCAAAGTGCTAGGATTACACACATGAGCCACCACACCTGACTCCCCAATACACCTTTTACTAAACTTTTTTTATTCAAGTAAGAAGTGTCTACTATAAGATGCAATAATCTCAAGAGTATATAATGATGAATTTTTGCATCTATATGCATTTGTGTAACCACCATCCAGATCTCTTCAGCACTCCAACATTTCCTTCATACCCCTTCTCAGTCCCACCCCCCTCCCAACTGGGGTAAGCATTCTTCTGGCTTCTATAACCTTCTTTCAGTTTCTGAACTTTCATCAGTTCTTAATTTTTCATATAAATGGAATCATAGAGTATGTGTTACTTTGTGTCTGACTTCTCTCACTGAAAGCTGTGAGATTCATTTGTGATGGTGCATATTTTAGTAGCTCCATCTCATGCATTGCAAAATACATTATTATCATTGGAGATACTACTGCCTACCTCCACAGGCTGCCTTGGGAATTACATGTGATTGTGTCTGGCAGTCACCCTATGAAATGTTTATTGATTATCTAGGTTTGGTTCAACACCAAAACAATTTAATCCTTACAGGGGAGTCATTATCCCCATTTTTACATGATTTGGTGTATATTGGATGGGACTGTGACAGCGGTATGTTGGTAAACCTGTCCTGTGAGAGAAAGACATCCCTAATTTGAGGTGTTTGTCAATTTTCATAACTTTTCCCACCATAGTTGATATTAAACTATCAGTGGTTTAACAACTGTCCAGTTCCAGCAAACCACTGAGTGCCACAGATTCTAAAGCTCTGAGCAGCTAAGAATTTGCTCACGGTCTCATAAGTGGGTATTGAAGACCAGTCTTTTCTGACTCTAATTCTCTATGCCTCTCCCCCTACATAGGGATTCTTTAAAATGAGCCAGCATCTGCTGATGGGCCTGAGTCTTACTGATGGACCTCAAAAGGACCCCAAAATTCGTAATTTTATAAATCTACATTTTCACTAGTAAACTACTAAATGAATTATCCATTATAAAATGTGATGTTCATAAACAAACACTGGGCTGTTATAAGAGTTTGTTAAAGACTAAGTTTTCAGTATTCCACTAGGAAGTTTGTCTTCCAGGCCAATTGTGGCAACCTCAGTTTGCCTCCTACTGTTCATGGCTCACACAGATAACTGGTGATATAGTTTGGGTATTTGTCCCCACCCAGATCTCATGTTGAATTGTAATCCCCAACGCTGGAGGTAGGGCCTGGTGGGAGGTGTTTGGTTCATTGGGGGTGGATCCCTTATGGTTTGGTGCTGTCTTTGTGATAGTGAATGAGTTCTTGTGAGATCTGGTCATTTAAAAGTAAGTGGCACCTCCCACCACACTTACTCTTACTCCTATTCCCACCATGTGAAGTGCCTGCTTCTGCTTCACCTTACATCATGAATAAAAGCTCCCTGAGGCCTCCCCAGATGCCAAGCAGATGCTGGTGCCCTGCTTCCTGTACAGCCTGCAGAACCATGAGCCAATTAAACCTCTCTTCTGTATAAATTACCCAGTCTCAGGTATTTCTTTATGGCAATGCACAAATGGCCTAACACAGCTGGCATGCCCTGAATTTGGGGAATAGACTCTGTTATCAGATCATCAAATCCTTGGTGTTGTCTTGAGTTTGTCATGATTTTCAATTGCTGCTATTCTTCCTCTTTAATTTTAAACAACTGTTAGCTTACCTTTCCCTCTTTCGTTTAGGTTGTTAAGTTTTTTTTTTTTTTTTTTTTTTTTTTTTTTTGAGACGGAGTCTCGCTCTGTCACCCAGGCTGGAGTGCAGTGGCCGGATCTCAGCTCACTGCAAACTCCGCCTCCCGGGTTTACGCCATTCTCCGGCCTCAGCCTCCCGGTTGTTAAGTATTATAGAACATGTAGGGAGACATATTTTCACCAGTAGCATTTTTATCCTATAATTTGCTAATAACTGGACATTAAGACATGTGTACTTTGTGATTCAGTTATGACTTAGCCATACATCCCCATTGCTAAAGCCAACGTAAATATTACCTCTCTAAATTTTGTTTTCATGATCATACTTTTGCGGTGATATGTGTGACTGCCTGAGAAAGGGTACTATTTAAACAACTTGCAACACACTCTCAATATAATGCAATAAATTACTGAGTTATTATTAACTTTATCAGGAACTGTTTATAATTCAAAATTGTGGCCGGGCACGGTGGCTCACGCCTGTAATCCCAGCACTTTGGGAGGCTGAGGCGGGCGGATCACAAGGTCAGCAGATCGAGACCATCCTGGCTAACACGGTGAAACCCCGTCTCTACTAAAAATACAAAAAATTAGCCGGGCGTGGTGGCGGGCGCCTGTAGTCAGTCCCAGCTCCTCGGGAGGCTGAGGCAGGAGAATGGCGTGAACCCGGGAAGCGGAGCTTGCAGTGAGCCGAGATCGCGCCACTGCACTCCAGCCTGGGCGACAGAGCGAGACTCCGTCTCAAAAAATAATAATAATAATAATTCAAAATTGTGTGAAAGTACATGTTCTTCCAGTTATACATACAGCTGTATTCTTTCATGTGGTAACAAGTAGGAACAAGGAAAATGGGAAAGTTTATTGAGGTTTAGGAACAATTTCCACACTGTATACCAGGACGCGGTAATATGATATAGTCAAAGACACAGGCTTTGGAATTAAAAATAACTGCCTACATGCCAGCTGTGTGACCGAGGGCAAGACACTTCTCTCCGTTTCAGTTTCAGTTTCCTTGTGTTTAAATGAAGCAAATGCCCACCACCACAAACACATATTTTAAAGGTTCAATGAGGTAACTATATGCCTGGAACAAAGCAAATTACATCTATTACTGTTTTTCCATATGTGTTCTCTTATCAGGTAAAATCATAGAACTTGCCTTCCCTATGGCTTCTCCAAGATTTCACCAGGTACACAAGTATTATTTGATAATACAATCCGTCAAGAAGCCAAAATCTATCTTTTTGGAAAATCTGAGTAGAATTCTATTTGAATAACTGGACAACCTTGTAGGCTCGTAAGTTATTTCTTTATCCCACATCCAAAACATAAAAGTTCAAGGCCCAGCTTTCAGTTATTTTAGGTACAGTGTATACCCAGTAGTGAAATTGCTGAATCATGTGGTAATTCCATTTTTAATTTTGTGAGGAACCCCTATACTTTTTTCTATAGTGGCTGGACCATTTTACATTCCCACCAGCAGAGCACAAGGGTTCCAAGACTACTTACTTTTTATATATTTTTAAAATTGTAATATGCAGTACTAATTTTATTTTATTTTACTTTACTTTGAGACAGGGTCCTGCTCTGCTGCCCAGGCTGGAGTGCAGTGGCACAATTATGGCTCACTGCAACCTCAGCTCCCAGGCTCAGGTGATCCTCCCACCTCAGCCTCCTGAGTAGCTGGGAATACAGGAACATGCCACTATGCCCAGCTAGTTTTGGTATTACAGTACTAATTTTAAAACGTAGTAAATCAAAAGTAGGCTGACATTATTGTTAGTTCTTTAAAGATCTTTCAGAGATAGACTAGGCCTAAACACACATGTCCAATTTTGGAGTCATTAGCATATAGACAGTATTCAAAGCCACGAGACTGGATATGCTCTGCTAGGAAGAAAGTGTTAAGTGCTTACTATGTGAAGCACTATTCTAAGTGCTTTACAAGTACTATCTCGTGTAACTCTTACAATAACCCAGTGAAGTAGTTATTAACCTCCATCTTACAGTAACTTACCTAAGGTCCTGCAGTTGTTAAGTGCCTAAGTGCTAGAGCTGGGCTTGGAACTAGAGCAATCTGACTCTAATTCATGGAGTTAGACTCTAGCTCCATGACTCTAGCTCATGGAGATGAAGCTTCATAGCCTTTCACTCAACAGGCCCCTTCCTAGATTGGTAGCAGTATAGTTGCATGGTCATATGTTCTCAAAATTTTGCAAAGGTAAAATTCTCTCATCACAATCATTTAAAACCACTTTTTCTTTCCCCTACAACTACTTCTCATGCAGGGTGGCAGTGGAATGACTACAGACATTTTTGGAATACAGCTAAGGGGAAGATGAGTTGAGAATACCTTTAATTTGGGTTTAGTTGGACATTGCTATGGTTTAAATGTTCTCTCTAAAACTCATGTTGAATTTAATTGCCATTGTGACAGAATTAAATGGTAAGACTGTTAAGTGGTGATTGCGGCATGAAGGCTCCACCCTCATAAATAATGTCATTATCATTGGAGTGTGTTAGTTTTCTTGAGAGTGGGCTTTTTCTAAAAATGAGTTTAGCCCCCTCTTGCCTGCTCACTTGGGCACTCTCTTGCCTTTCTGCCTTTCACCATGATGACACAGCAAGAAGGACCTCACCAGATGCCAAGCAGATGTCAGTGCCATGCCCTTGGACTTCCTAGCCTCCAGAACTGTGGGCCAAATACATTTCTTTTTTGAAATAAATTATCCAATTTGCAGTATTCTGTTATAGCAACACTAAACAGACTAAGATATACTTATATAGTTCACAATAACCTTCACATATGGTTATTGAACCAATAGAACCAGCATTATGACGTGATGGTGCAGAGCCAACAATACTTATCAATATTTAATATGAATGAATACTATGGTGTCCAGCATGAAAAGTATGTGGGGAATGGAAGAGAAGCAAAGGTTGACAATAATGGAGGCTTAAGTTAGTCTGTAGAAAAATCTTCCAGTCATCACATGTGCAAAATTATAAGTGGAGGATTTAGTACTCATTGACAGCTGGTTGAAATAGACGTTCTCTTATGTCAAGAGTATACTCAATAATGCAGCAATCATTTTCTTTTTTGATGGAAATTGTATAAAATTGAATTTACCAAAAATTTTATTTGTAGGGCACATTGCCAAAAATAGCAAATAAGTCTGTGTTCAGTATCCTCTAACACCAAATATATGTCATTTTTCCAGAACAATTCTCCAATTCTCTGACACCAGCTGGGTGTCCGGCAAGTCAATTCAATCCTGACACTAAGTCCCAGAGGGAGCGCTGATCTCAGTCTCACAAGACTGCTCTTGCTTCAGCTGCCATCATGAATGAGGTGCCCAGGATACCTACACTTCTGCCCAGCCAGCTACAAATTCAGGGGTTCTCATGACACCCTTCTTAGACTCAATAATTCACTAGAGTGACTCACAGAATTCAGGAAAGTGCAACACTTACTATTACAGTTTTGTTATAAAGGATACAGATGAACAGTCAGATGAAGAGGTACATAGTACAAGGTCTAGAAGGGTCCCAAACACAGGAGTTCCCTGTGAAGTCAGGTTGCTCCACCCTTTCAGCACGTGGATGTGTTCACTAACTTCAAAGCTTTCTAACTCTTGTCATTCAAGAGCTTTTATAATTCAGTCTCCAGCCCCCTTCACTTTCCGGGAGGTCAGAGGGTGAAGCTAAAAGTTCCCACCTTCAACCTGCACAGTGGCTCACTCTTGTAATCCCAGCACATTTGGAGGCCAAGGTGGGAGGATCACTTGAGGCCAGGAGTTTGAGACCAGCCTGGTCAACATAGCAAAAACCCATCTCTATTAAAAATACAAAAATTAGCTGGGTGTGGTGGTGCGTGCCAGTAGTCCCAGCTACTTGGGAGGCTGAGGTGGGAGGATGGCTTGAGCCCAGGAATTTGAGGTTACAGTGAGCTATGATTGTGCCACTGGTTACAGTGAGCTGTCATGATGACTCCACCCTAAGTGACAGAGTAAGACCTTGTCTCTGAAAAAATAAAAATAAAAGTTCCCAACTTCTAATCACATGTTTGGTCTTTCTGGAGACCAGCCCCCATCCTGAAGCTATTTAGAGGCTCCACCCTGAGTCACTTCATTAGTATAAACTCTGGTTGTGGTGCAAAGGGGTGCCTGATGAATAACAAAAGACACTCCTATCACTCAGGAAATTAGGGTTTTAGGAGCTCTGTGCTAGGAACTAGGGACAAAAACCAAATACATATATATATAAAATTTTTTATACCACAGTCTGTGTGTGAAGTTGCATATACATCCAAATCAGTGTTCTAATTCTCATTTATTTTATTGGAACCTTTAAAAACATCTTTCCAAATTTCAGTTGAAAGTGGTATATAAAAATTTTATCAACTTTTTGAATAAACTTTGAACATTTTATTTGTTCAAGTTACTCTTCCAAGTCTTTGAAAATATATTTTAGCATTCTTAATGTTTTTTGTATCTATATTTCAAGACTTAAACAATTTTATAATGGATAGACTATTTTGCTACATTTTAACTCTTTAAAGAAAGTCGAGGCCAGGCATGGTGTCTCACACCTGTAAATTGGCCTGTGTGTTCAAACTACTGAATCTATAAAACAATATACACACAAAAACATACAAAAAGCAAATGTTATAATTCAAACCATCTAATTCATTTTCTTCTTGAGTATCCTCATAGTCGACAGACTATTTACAAACAGGATGTTATGAAACAGGAAAAAGTTCAGAAAATCAAAAATATAAATGCCAAAAAACTCACTATAAAGGTTCTAAGATGGTAAAATAAATCTCCCATATAATAGGAAAAAAAACACTGCGACTGGGCACGGTGGCTCATGCCTGTAATCCCAGCATTTAGGGAGGCCAAGGCAGGTGGATCACCTGAAGTCGGGAGTTCAAGATCAGTCTGATCAACATGGAGAAACCCCGTCTCTACTAAAATTACAAAATTAGCTGGGCATGGGTGGCACATGCCTGTAATCCCAACTACTCAGGAGGCTAAAGCAAAATAATTGCTTGAACCTGGGAGGCGGAGGTTCCGGTGAGCTGAGATCGCACTATTGCACTCTAACCTGGGCAACAAGAGCAAAACTCCATCTAAAAAAAAAAAAAACCTGCATAAAATGGAAGACAAAAATAGCAAGTTTAACATTTGACAAACAGGAGATCAAAAAAAAGAACAGACAAAATGACAGAGACAAAACTGGCCAAGCATTAATAGAAAAGAATTACCTGAAGCTGCAGGACATAAGTCCTCAGGCTTAAAAGTTCACAGAAACCTAGCATGATGAGAGAGACTCAAGGTCCACACTCAGACATGTTGCTGTGAAATAGAAGGATCACAAGGATAAAGAGGGGAAAAAACACAGGTCATCTATGAAGGATGGCATCTGACTGGCATATATCCTGAGAAATGGCATATCTGAAGACTGTCGAACAATGCCTTCCAAATTGTGAGCGAATATGACTTTACAGTTGTACAATTTAAATTGAGAAACAAGAATATCACTGAGAATAATATAACATCTATGTGTCCATTATAAAAAAACTCACATGAACAGTTTTTCATTTTTGCTTTAGAATTTTTAAAGTTAAAAACAGAGAGCACCCCTTACTCCAAGGCAACTATTCTCACACATTGGCTTGTAATTTCTAGTCTATGTTTTCATACTTTTAGAATCTGTGTGTGTGGCTGTAAGCAATATAGAGTGAGATTCATGTGTCTGAAAAGTATCTAAATTAAAATCTTATAGTGTCTAGCCTTCTGTTCGCTTGCCCCCTTCTCTATTCTATTTATAAGCAATGTAGCTGACTGCCAGGGCCACTTCCTGATTTAATGGACACTGAGACTTATACAATTTGAGGGACTTCTTTAAGAAAAATAATATTAAATTATGAGTATAAAATTATATCTGACAGTAAATTTGTATTTAGAGTGGGAAAGGAAATTGTAACAAGTGACAAGTTTTACAGTTGACAGCCAGAGATACATAATATTTTTATTAATTAACCGCATGACACAGTTCTATATACTTATTTTCTCTACAACTTTTAATTGTTAACTTTTTTTTTTTTTTTTGAGGAGTCTCACTCTGTCGCCAGGCTGGAGTGCAGTGGCGCCATCTCAGCTCACTGCAACCTTCACCTCCCGGGTTCAAGCAATTCTTCTGCCTCAGCCTCCCGAGTAGCTGGGATTACAGGCACGTGCCATCACGTCCAGCTAATTGTTGTACTTTTAGTAGAGATGGGGTTTCACCATGTTGGCCAGGCTGGTCTCAATCTCTTGACCTCATGATCCCCCTACCTTGGCCTCCCAAAGTGCTGGGATTACAGGTGTTTACAGGTGTGTACACCGTGCCCGGCCAGCTGTTTACTCTTTGATAGCCTCTTCCTAGGACAATGATTTTGTAATATCATTTTCAACTCAGCAAATGGAAAGATATTCAGTTTTGTCTCTATGGTTGACCAAAGTTTGTGCTTTGCAATTGATAATTTGGAAAAGTTTCTTTCTGCTTCACATATGACATTATTGGTAATGTTCTCTAAACTCTTAGGATTGTTATCAACTTTGGGAAAGCCTCTATCTTACACTGTGAGTTCTTCCCTTTTCATAGCAACCTGTTCTTATTTTGTAGATGCACCATCTTTATGAGAATACTAAAGAGGTGATTCTTTTAAATTTGTTTATTTCATTTATTTGGCTTATTCCTCTGAGTTATCTCCCCTTCCTCCAGTATTGTTTCTTTCTGTTACGTTAACTTACCCTTTTTGTTTTACTGAAATGTTTTTTCTTGCACATGTTTGAGAAGGAGGGCAAAGAAGAGCTGACTATGACTTCTGTGTGGGAAGGTAGGTGGGAGTTGTGTTACTGAAAGCTTTTTTTCATAACGAGCAGACAGGGAACCAACCATTATACAATATTTGGCAACCCTGAAATACAGTCTAGTCCTAATTCACTGTTTCTTTAGAATAAACCATCTTCCTTTTTGCAAGGGTTGAGGAAGGAGCCTGATGGCTCTGCACACAGGAAGGGGGACAGGGTTTATTATTAAGGCTTCAGCTTTATAGCTCACTTCTGCCATGAGGATGGGGGTGGCAAAAACATCGAGAACACCAGCATACACACCTCTACAATGATTTGTCTTTAAGATCTATCACTTGTTACGGTGAGTGTGGAGTCTTGTTGAGTCTAGGAGTCTGTCTTGCCATCTTCTTTCCAGTGTCAGCACTGGCTTAGATGCTTTTTATTATTTTTATTCCTTTCAGTATTAAATCTCAGAGATAGCTATCTACGTCTCTGGAGTTTTGCCTGCAGGCTATACAATGCCCTCAGCTCCAAGGCCCTTTCTCTTCCATGCTCACAGCTCAGAAAATGCTTCCCAACACTCATCTTATCAGACTGTAAGCAAGGTGCCAAGACGTGACAAATATCTATGCCACATTTTTTAATTTTTAAAAACTGGGTCAGTCACAGATCTGAATAGCACTGAAACACAGCTGCTTTAAATTTTTTTCCCCTAAAACAAGGCCTAATTATAAGCTGCATGAGCAACTAAATCAGAAGTGTGCATTTGATTAAAATATGAACATTGTCTTTGACTGGTGGGTTTTGCATTGACTCTATGTCCCAGCTCAGAGAGTCTCCAGTTTGACTTAAAAACACAGCGCCCCAAATCCTTAGTGTTTGCAACTTGCACTATGCATAACAAGGTAGGGGTTGGGGGGCGTTCCACATCATCCCAACACAAAGGCAAGGTCAAGCTAATTATGTCCAGTCTCACTTTGGTAGGGGGATAAGGTTTCCCTTCAGGGCACCTTAACCCCTTGAGGAGGCCAGGTCCCCTCACTTTATGTTCTGCAGCTTACAAGAGTTGATACTGCTAACATGGGAAGGGTCAGATGGGGAAGGAAAGCTGGCCACTGCCTCCAGGGCAGAAGAGCTTATTTCAAATTGGATGCTCATGGGCAACCGAATTTTGCAGGCAGTTGATAATCCACTCCAGACAGCAGCATGAAGGACAGCTGGTCACCGAAGCAGTTCCCCCTTTGTGGTTCCTCCTCCCTCCAGTTTTCCCTCCCCTCCCCCATTTCAGATTTCTCCCCGTCTTCCTATTCTGTGGTCCATGGTGAGTGCCACCCTCACCCTCTTCTCCTTCTACCCCAGCCTGTGGTCATTTGTTTGGTCTCTGTGAGCAGGAAAACCTGCAAGTTTTGCAGACCAAACTTTGTGTTTGGAGCAGTATTTCTAATCTTTGTAGGTGACTCATGTCTAGTGGTACAGGCCGGGAGTGGGGATGGGAGCTAGCATTGGGGATAGCAGTGGTGCAGGTTCGATGCTCTCAGTGGTACTGGTAAAGCATGGTGAAGGGAAGAATGAATGTATCTTTTTTTAAGGAACATTCCCTCCTGTAATCAACTTTTTCAATTAATTGACCAACTTCTAGTTCATAGAGGAGGTCTCCTACTATGCTATTACTAGCTACAATGCATTGAATACCTATGAGTACCTATTATGTGTCAGCAGTGGCTTAGATGCTTTGCACTATTTTTATTCCTTTCATCATCCTTCCAAGGTTTATGCACTTGTAGCTGCATATTATAAAGAAAATAAGGTTCCCAGGCCGGGCGTGGTGGCTCACACCTGTAATCTCAGCACTTTGGGAGGCTGAGGCAGGTAGATCACTTGAGCCCAGGAGTTCAAGACTGGCCTGGGCAACATGGCAAAACCCCGTCTCTACAAAAAATACAATAATTAGCTGGATGTGGTGGCACACGCCTGTAGTCCCAGCTACTTGGGAAGCTGAGGTGGGAGGATGGCTTGAGCCCAGGAGGTGAAGGCTACAGTGAGCTACGACGGCACCACTGCACTCCAGCCTGGGCAATGGAATGAGACCCTGTCTCAGAGAAAAAGAAAAGAAAATGAGATTTCCAGAGGCTGTTTACCTCACTCAAGATAATCCTGCAAGTAAATAATGGAATACGAATTTTATTAATAGTCTTTCTGGCCAGGTATGGTGGCTCACACCTGTAATCTTAGCACTTTAAGGGGCTGAGGCAGGTGGATCAACTTGAGGCCAGGAGTTCAAGACCAGCCTGGCCAACATGGCAAAATCCCATCTCTGCTAAAAAATACAAAAAATTAGCCTGGCGCAGTGGCGCACCCCTGTAGTCCCAGCTTTTAGGGAGGCTGAGATGGGAGAATCACTTGAGCCCGGGGGATGGAGGTTGCAGTGAGCCAACACCGGGCCACTGCACTCCAGCCTGGGCGACACAGTGAGACTCTGTCTCAAAAAAAAAAAAAAAAAAAAAAGTATTTCTGCTGAAAGACTGAGAAGAGACTGTGTGTAGGGACAAAGCAATAGGCTATTCAGATCAGATTCTTTGTGACGATGGTGGAAAGGAAGCATTGAAGGAAGGCCGGCCTGCTGTTCCTTAGCTCACAGTTAACAGTGTCCTCTCTATATTCCCACCTACTTATATTCCCCTGTTAGGAGACTAACACATTTATTAGGTATTTACTATGTGCCAAGTACTGTGCTGGACACCTGTCACTTCATCTCATTTGCTCCTTATTCCATTTGTTTGAAATGAGAATTATTATCCTCATTTTTCTGATAAGGAAATTGATAGAGTCATTATATAACTTTCCCAAGGTCAAAGAGCCAGTGAATGGTAGAGTCATGATTTGAACCCATGATTTGGAGAGATTCCAGAGCCTGCTCCATGTGGCTTCCATGAATGGGAACCTATTCCTTTTGAAGTTATTCCTATGGCCCCTTTAAGCTTCAGGACAAATCATTTTGTGACTAAGTATAAGACAGTCACAGTTGGGCACAGTGGCTAACGCCTGTAATCCTAACACTTTGGGAGGCTGCAGCAGGTGGATCACTTGAGGTCAGGAGTTTGAGACAAGCCTGGCCAACATGGTGAAACCTCGTCTCTACTGAAAATACAAAAAATTAGTCAGGAGTAGTGGCAGGCACCTGTAATCCCAGCTACTTGGGAGGCTGAGGCAAGAGAATCGCTTGAACCTGGGAGGCAGAGTTTTCAGTGAGCTGAGATCACACCACTGCACTCCAGCCTGGGCGACAGAGCAAGACTCTGTCTCTAAATAAATAAATAAATAAAGACAGTCACCTGTGCTGGTGCTCTTCAGGATTAGTTAATAAATCAAATGTTAACTGAGAACCTGGATGACATAATGGTGTCAGTATCTAAAAACATCTAGAAAAGTTTCCATCTACATTTATGAAAATCTGCTTCAGCTCACTAAGGGGCAAGAGGAGCCAAGAGCAGGCAGTGATGTACTAGTCTGAGGCTTCCTGGGGCAGGGGCTGTCTCATTCATCAGTTTCCATAGCTCCTAACATGGGATCAGCACATCAAAATTAAGGCCATTTATTGAGTACCTACTGTGGACCAGATAACTTAATAAGCATCATCTCAATCCTTATAACAATCCTGCAAGGTAGATATCGTCTCCATTTCACAGGTGCAGACTCTAAGGCTCAGAGACACTAAGCAACTTACCACTAATGAGTAGCAGAATTGGTAGAATTCAGACCATCAGAGGTTTCTCAAAAAAGATCATAGTTGAGCTGAATCCTGGAGGATACATTTGAAGGAGGAAAATATGATAAAAGTCCTTCTAATTAGCAGCAATAGGCAAAGAGGAGGAAAAGAGCATGACGTCACCTAACTGAATAGCAATAATTTTTTTAGAGAAACTCTATTAGTCTTTCCAAAACATCCAACTTAGCTTTCATAGGAATAATAGCTCGACTTCTTTTTACACTCATATTTCATAGGTTTCCATTGTACATTTAATTTAATTTAATTACACCATATGTGCCTGGCAAAAACTGGTTAGCAAACGTCATTGACTCCTGGTAAGCAGATAATTCAATTGCTGCTGAGTCAAGTCTTTTATGCCTCATTTTTCTCATTTGTATCATGGCAGTGTTATGTGGCTTTAATGAGTTAATCTAGATAAAGAGATTTATAAGCACTTAATAAATGTTTGGATGAGGAAGCACACAGGTATATGTTTTCCCTGAAGGAATGTGGAACATCAGTAAACCCTGTGCATGATTTGGTTACATGGAGGAACATTACCAGCTTCTCCTGTGTTGTGGGATGGTTTTATTAGCCAAGAATGCCTTCTATGGATCATGGAAAATCTTCCCACACAAATACTACCTTCTGGATCTCTAACGAAATGTGCACTTTGTCCCCAGGATACCCGACTCATTCCTTATCCAAAAGCCTTCTTATTTGCAGGTCTGGCCTGAAGGCAGGAAGCAGCACAAAAGTACTGTCTCCTCCTTCAACATTTGAATGACTGCCATAAAAATAAATAACATCCTTTTTTTTACTCCCAAAGGGGACGCTTACAATAAGTGTCTTAACCTCTCCCCAGTTACAGCAAATGTATGTTCAGGAGTATCAGGTTGCAAGATATACACCAATTCCAAGAGCACTGCTGCAAGCAAAATATGCCATACTCTCTGATGTTAGAGAATTCTCCAAGTTGACTTCATTTCTCGGTTTCTGGCAGCCAATCATAAGCATCCTAGAAATGCTGCACCTCTAGTGGAAAAGTTGGAATGTAAGGCAGGAAAGAGGAAGGGCTTTAGAGGCAGACATGACTGGATCCAAATTCAGTCTGTGCCACTTGTTTTTAGCTGTGCAATTTGGACAAGTCACTTAACCTCTCTAAGCCTCAGGTTCCTCAACTACACAAAGAATAATCTTTACTGCATTAAATTCTTGAAAAGACTTAATGTGTTAAGGCAGAAATTCACCTAGTTTAGGACTGGACACATAGTGTGCATTCAATGGATGGTAGCCATTATTGATTATTTTTCAGTATAACTCCAACATTGAGCCTTAGGTGTAATGAAGCTATAGAATGTCATGATTAAAAACCAGGCTACGTGGGTTTGAATTCCAGATCTTCTACTTCTGAACTGGGTAAACTTGGACAACTTTTTAAAGCTCTCTGTGCTTCATTTTCCTTCTCTAAAATGGAAAAAGTAACACAACCTATCTCTTTTTTTTTTTTTTTTTTTTTTTTTTTTTTTTTTTTTTTTTTTTGAGACGGAGTCTCGCTCTGTCACCCAGGCTGGAGTGCAGTGGCCGGATCTCAGCTCACTGCAAGCTCCGCCTCCCGGGTTCACGCCATTCTCCTGCCTCAGCCACCCGAGTAGCTGGGACTACAGGCGCCCGCCACCTCGCCCGGCTAGTTTTTTTGTATTTTTTAGTAGAGACGGGGTTTCACCGTGTTAACCAGGATGGTCTCGATCTCCCGACCTCGTGATCCGCCCGTCTCGGCCTCCCAAAGTGCTGGGATTACAGGCTTGAGCCACCGCGCCCGGCCCACAACCTATCTCAAAGGGTTGTTATCAGAGTTAAATAAGTTAGTATATGTAAAATATTTAGTACTTAGAACATATTAAGCAGTAATGTAAGTGTCAGGTATTATATAATTACTGATTTATAACTGTCTTTTTAACTGTGAACTGTGAGACAAGGACTGTTTTCTTTCTGTATCTCCAGGGTGCCCACGTGACTAGAGCAGACTAATAAACGTTAATTGAATAAATGAAGCATCCCACATGCCATGCTAGTCAAGACTTTCCCTAATTTAAACCAACCAATTTAAACTAACTACAAAGTCTAGGCACGGTGGTTCATGCCTGTAACCTCACTTGAGAGGCTGAGGTGGGGGGATCAGCTGAGCCCAGGAATTCAAGACCAGCCTTGGCAACATAGTTAGACCCTGTCTCTCCAGAAAACAAACAAACAAACAAACAAACAAAAACAGCTGGATGGGGTGGCACATTCCTGTAGTCCCAGCTAATCAGGAGGCTGCGACAGGAGGATCGCTGGAGCCCAGGAGTTCAAGGCTGCAGTGAGTCATGATCGTGTCACTGCAGTCTAGTGTGGGTGACAGAGTGAGACCCTGTCTCAAAAAATAAAATAAAAATAAACTAACTAAGAAAAAGTAAGGCAATTTATTGCTGCTCATATTTAAATAATCCAGGGGTGAATCTTGCTTCAGGCATAATTAGAACCCAGGGCTCAAATAATTTAAGGAATTGTCCCTGACGTTTCTGTTTTGTTGGCTCTCTCCACACGTAGGGCATTATAGCCACCAGCAACCCAAGCCTCAGAGCCAGCCACTTCAGCACTCAGTGGAAAAAGAGACTCTTCCAAAATATCTTGCCAGGATGGGATTTTAATGTGCCCAGTTTGAGTCATGCACCCATCCTACTATTAACTTCTGTGGTCAAAGAAATGAGGTAATCTGATTAGCTAGGTCTGCCCCACTGTGTAAAAAGGAAGGGGCAGCCCTATGCAGACACACAGATTTCACCAAAGGAAATAACATTCTATTACAGGGATGAAGGGAAAGGGGTGCTGAGGAGGCAAAAATGCCAGATGGCTTAGAATGGTTGTGAAGTCCATTGGTCCTAGGTCAGCAGTCCCAAATCTTTTTGGCACCAGGGACCGGTTTCATGGAAGACAATGTTTCCACAGACCAGTGTGTGTATGTGGGGAGGGATGGTTTCAGAATGAAACCACAATCAGTGGAAGCCCTGAGCTTGTTTTCTTGCAACTAGACAGTCCTATCTGAGGGTGATGAGAGACAGTGACAGATCATCAGGCATTAGATTCTCATAAGGAGCACATAACCTAGATCCCTTGCATGCCCACTTCACAATAGGGTTCACGCTCCTAAGAGAACCTAATGCCATCTGACAGGAGGCAGAGTTCAGGCAGTAATGAGAGTGATGGGGACGGGCTAAAAATACAGATGAAACTTCGCTCGCCTGCCACTCACCTCCTGCTGTGTGGCCTGTCCTAAATTATTCCAGACAATAAGACTCTGCCCACTTTTAACAGGCCTTTTAAGAAAAACACCTTTTAATCTTTCTAAGTAATTATTCCAGATTTCAATAATCCCCACATAAAGTTTTTCTTAAATTCAAAGTATTCTAAATTCCTTGGTATTCAAGGTATTTTTCTTCTTGTTTGTTCTGCTGTGGAAATGAAAAAAATGGCTAAGCAAGTTCTTTAATCTATAAATTCATTTGAATACTTTTTATGAAGGAAGGACAAATAGATATTATGAATATGGGGCCACATGGAGAAGCATGGTGAGAAGTCAAATGTAATGGGAAAGAAAGTTGTGATCAATTAGCGAAGTCTACTAGAGAGGAGAGTGGTCACAGAGTTGGCTGTGTTTGCCATCTCTGGTTTTTGTAATTCTTCATCTTAAAAACAAAGTTTTGTCTACTTACAGGGCTAAAAATTATTCCCCAGTGAATCAGCAAAGAGAGTATGATTAGCATGTTTCTGATGCGAAAGAGCACTGCAAACCACTCAGCACTCTGCTTAGATTTGCTGAGGTGCCATCTCAGGTGTTAACAAAAATGAGATGCGTGAGAGAGAAAATCATTACACCCACCAGCAGCCCTTCCTTCCACCCTGATCTCATCGTCTGAAGTGTTATCACTGACACCAGATGTGCTTTTGTGGCATCGTGGCAGCTGGCAGCTAAAGATGAGCAAGTTAGTCTGATTTGCAGTAACTTTTCCCATTTATTTTGTTCCATTGATACACATGGACCAGGCTGAATTGTCATCCAGAAGATTCTACTTTGCCTGTCTCCACACTATCTTTTTTAATAGAAGCAATTTAAAATAAACAAAATTAGAATAGTATTGTTTAAATGCCCATCACTTAGATTCAACAATTATTAGAATTGTGCCATATTTGCTTCATGTATCTCTCTCCTTTTTCTATTTGAGTATTTCAAAGCAAGTCTCAGACCTCATGTTATGTCTCCCTTGATACCGCACACACAAATATTTTCTTACATAACCACACTGCTACCAACACACCTAACAAAGGTAACAACTCTTTGGTATCATCAAATTCTTAGATAATTTTTATACTTTCCTGATGTTTAAATAAATGTATTTTATTTATTTATTTTTATTTGTTTATTATTAGACTTTAAGTTCTAGGGTACACGTGCACAACTTCCAGGTTTGTTACATATGTGTATATGTGCCATGTTGGTGTGCTGCACCCATTAACTCGTCATTTACATTAGGTATATCCCCTAATGCTATCCCTCCCCCTTTCCCCCACCCCACAACAGGCCCCGGGGTGTGATGTTCCCCTTCCTGTGTCCAAGTGTTCTCATTGTTCAATTCTCACCTATGAGTGAGAACATGCGGTGTTTGGTTTTCTGTTCTTGCGATAGTTTGCTGAGAATGATGGTTTCCAGCTGCATCCATGTCCCTACAAAGGACACAAACTCATCCTTTTTTATGGCTGCATAGTATTCCATGGTGTATATGTGCCACATTTTTGTAATCTAGTTTGTCAATGATGGACATTTGGGTTGGTTCCAAGTCTTTGCTATTGTGAATAGTGCCACAATAAACATACCTGTGCATGTGTCTTTATAGCAGCATGATTTATAATCCTTTGGGTATATACCCAGTAATGAGATGGCTGGGTCAAATGGTATTTCTAGTTCTAGATCCTAGATCCTAGTTCTAGATCCTAGGAGTCACCACATTGTCTTCCACAATGGTTGAACTAGTTTACAGTCCCACCAACAGTGTAAAAGTGTTCATATTTCTCCACATCCTCTCCAGCACCTGTTGTTTCCTGACTTTTTAATGATCACCATTCTAACTGGTGTGAGATGGTATCCCACTTGGTTTTGACTTGCATTTCTCTGATGGCTAGTGATGATGAGCATTTTTTCATGTGTCTGTTGGCTGCATAAATGTCTTCTTTTGAGAAGTGTCTGTTCATATCCTTTGCCCACTTTTTGATGGGGTTGTTTTTTCTTGTAAATTTGTTTGAGTTCTTTGTAGGTTCTGGATATTACCCTTTGTCAGATGAGTAGATTGCAAATATTTTCTCCCATTCTGTAGGTAGCCTGTTCATTCTGATGATTGTTTCTTTTGCTGTGCAGAAGCTCTTTAGTTTAATTAGATCCCATTTGTCAATTTTGACTTTTGTTGCCATTGCTTTTGGTGTTTTAGACATGAAGTCCTTGCCCATGCCTATGTCCTGAATGGTATTGCCTAGATTTTCTTCTAGGGTTTTTATAGTTTTAGGTCTAACATTTAAGTCTCTAATCCATCTTGAATAATCTTTGTATAAGGTGTAAGGAAGGGATCCAGTTTCAGCTTTCTACATATGGCTAACCAGTTTTCCCAGCACCATTTATTAAATAGGAAATCCTTTCCCCATTTCTTATTTTTGTCAGGTTTGTCAAAAATCAGATGGTTGTAGATGTGTGGTATTATTTCTGAGGGCTCTGTTCTGTTCCATTGGTCTATATCTCTGTTTTGGTACCAGTACCATGCTGTTTTGGTTACTGTAGCCTTGTAGTATAGTTTGAAGTCAGGTAGCGTGATGCCTCCAGCTTTGTTCTTTTGACTTAGGATTGTCTTGGCAATGCGGGCTCTTTTTTGGTTCCATATGAACTTTAAAGTAGTTTTTTCCAATTCTGTGAAGGAAGTCATTGGCAGCTTAATGGGGATGGCTTTGAATCTATAAATTACCTTGGGCAGTATAGCCATTTTCACGATATTGATTCTTCCTATCCATGAGCATGGAATGTTCTTCCATTTGTTTGTGTCCTCTTTTATTTCATTGAGCAGTGGTCTGTAGTTCTCCTTGAAGAGGTCCTTCACATCCCTTGTAAGTTGGATTCCTAGGTATTTTATTCTCTTCGAAGCAATTGTGAGTGGGAGTTCACTCATGATTTGGCTCTCTGTTTGTCTGTTATTGGTGTATAAGAATGCTTGTGATTTTTGCACATTGATTTGGTATCCTGAGACTTTGCTGAAGTTGCTTATCAGCATAAGGAGATTTTGGGCTGAGATGATGGGGTTTTCTAAATACACAATCACGTCATCTGCAAACAGGGACAATTGACTTCCTCTTTTCCTAATTGAATATCCTTTATTTCTTTCTCCTGCCTGATTGCCCGGGTGGGAACTTCCAATACTATGTTGAATAGGAGTGGTGAGAGAGGGCATCCCTGTCTTGTGCCAGTATTCAAAGGGAATGCTTCCAGTTTTTGCCCATTCAGTATGGTATTGCCTGTGGGTTTGTCATAAATAGCTCTTACTATTTTGAGATACATTCCATCAATACCGAATTTATTGAGAGTTTTTAGCATGAAGGGCTGTTGAATTTTGTCAAAGGCCTTTTCTGCATCTATTGAGATAATCATGTGGTTTTTGTCTTTGGTTCTGTTTATATTCTGATTACATTTATTGATTTGTGAATGTTGAACCAGCCTTGCATCCCAGGGATGAAGCCCACTTGATCATAGTGGATAAGCTTTTTGATGTGCTGCTGGATTTGGTTTGCCAGTATTTTACTGAGGATTTTTGCATCGATGTTCATCAGGGATATTGGTCTAAAATTCTCTTTTTTTGTTGTGTCTCTGCCAGGCTTTGGTATCAGGATGATGTTGGCCTCATAAAATGAGTTAGGGAGGATTGCCTCTTTTTCTATTGATTGGAATAGTTTCAGAAGGAATAGTACCAGCTCCTCCTTGTACCTCTGGTAGAATTTGGCTGTGAATCCGTCTGGTCCTGGACTTTTTTTGGTTGGTAGGCTATTAATTATTGCCTTAATTTCAGAGCCTGTTATTGGTCTATTCAGATATTCAACTTCTTCCTGGTTTACTCTTGGGAGAGTGTATGTGTCCAGGAATTTATCCCTTTCTTCTAGGTTTTCTAGTTTATTTGCGTAAAGGTGTTTATAGTATTCTCTGATGGTAGTTTGTATTTCTGGGGGTTGGTGGTGATATCCCCTTTATCATTTTTTATTGCATCTATTTGATTCTTCTCTCTTTTCTTCTTTATTAGTCTTGCTAGCAGTCTATCCATTTTATTGATCTTTTCAAAAAAACAGTTGCTGGATTCATTGATTTTTTTGAAGGGTTTTTTGTGTCTCTATCTCCTTCAGTTCTGCTCTGATCTTAGTTATTTCTTGCCTTCTGCTAGCTTTTGAATGTGTTTGCTCTTGCTTCTCTAGTTCTTTTAATTGTGATGTTAGGGTGTCAATTTTAGATCTTTCCTGCTTTCTCTTGTGGGCATTTAGTGCTATAAATTTCCCTCTACACACTGCTTTAAATGTGTCCCAGAGATTCTGGTATGTTGTATCTTTGTTCTCATTGGTTTCAAAGAACATCTTTATTTCTGCCTTCATTTAGTTATGTACCCAGTAGTCATTCAGGAGCAGGTTGTTCAGTTTCCATGTAGCTGAGTGGTTCGGAATGAGTTTCTTAATCCTGAGTTCTAGTTCGATTGCACTGTGGGGTCTGAGACAGTTTGTTATAATTTCTGTTCTTTTACATTTGCTGAGGAGTGCTTTACTTCCAACTATGTGGTCAATTTTGGAATAACTGAGATGTGGTGCTGAGAAGAATGTATATTCTGTTGATTTGGGGTGGAGAGTTCTGTAGATGTCTATTAGGTCTGCTTGGTGCAGAGCTGAGTTCAAGTCCTGGATATCCTTGTTAACTTTCTGTCTTGTTGATCTGTCTAATGTTGATAGTGGGGTGTTAAAGTCTCCCATTATTATTGTGTGGGAGTCTAAGTCTCTTTGTAAGTCTCTAAGGACTTGCTTTATGAATCTGGGTGCTCCTGTATTGGGTGCATATATATTTAGGATAGTTAGCTCTTCTTGTTGAATTGATCCCTTTACCATTATGTAATGGCCTTGTCTCTTTTGATCTTTGTTGGTTTAAAGTCTGTTTTATCAGAGACTAGGATTGCAACCCCTGCCTTTTTTTGTTTTCCATGTGCTTGGTAGATCTTCCTCCATCCCTTTATTTTGAGCCTATGTGTGTCTCTGCACATGAGATAGATCTCCTGAATACAGCACACTGATGGGTCTTGATTCTTTATCCAATTTGCCAGTCTGTATCTTTTAATTGGAGCATTTAGCCCATTTACATTTAAGGTTAGTATTGTTATGTGTGAATTTGATCCTGTCATTATGGTGTTAGCTGGTTATTTTGCTCGTTAGTTGATGTGGCTTCTTGCTAGCATTGATGGTCTTTACATTTTGGCATGTTTTTGCAGTGGCTGGTACCAGTTGTTCCTTTCCGTGTTTAGTGCTTCCTTCAGGAGCTCTTGTAGGGCACGCCTGGTGGTGACAACATTTCTTAGCATTTGCTTGTCTGTAAAGGATTTTATTTCTCTTTCACTTATGAAACTTAGTTTGGCTGGATATGAAATTCTGGGTTGAAAATTCTTTTCTTTAAGAGAATTTAAAGAAAATTCTTTTCTTTAAGAAAATTTAGGCCGGGCGCGGTGGCTCAAGCCTGTAATCCCAGCACTTTGGGAGGCCGAGACGGGCGGATCACAAGGTCAGAAGATCGAGACCATCCTGGCTAACACGGTGAAACCCCATCTCTACTAAAAATTACAAAAAACTAGACGGGCGAGGTGGCGGATGCCTGTAGTCCCAGCTACTCGGGAGGCTGAGGCAGGAGAATGGCATAAACCCAGGAGGCAGAGCTTGCAGTGAGCTGAGATCGTGCCACTGCACTCCAGCCTGGGCGACAGGGCGAGACTCCGTCTCAAAAAAAAAAAAAAAAAGAAAATTTAAAGAAAATTCTTTTCTTTAAGAATGTTGAATATTGGCCCCCACTCTCTTCTGACTTGTAGAGTTTCTGCCGAGAGATCTGCTGTTAGTCAGATGGGATTCCCTTGTAGGTACCCCGACCTTTCTCTCTGGCTGCCCTTAACATTTTTTCCTTCATTTCAACCTTGGTGAATCCAATGATTATGTGTCTTGGGGTTGCTCTTCTTGAGGAGTACCTTTGCGGTGTTCTCTGTATTTCCTGAATTTGAATGTTGGCCTGCCTTGCTAGGTTGGAGAAGTTCTCCTGGATAATATCCTGAAGAGTGTTTTCCAACTTGGTTCCATTCTCCCCATCATTTTCAGGTACACCAATCAAATGTAGATTTGGTCTTTTCACATAGTCCCATATTTCTTGGAGGATTTGTTCGTTTCTTTTTATTCATTCTTCTCTAAACTTCTCTTCTCACTTCATTTATTCATTTGATCTTCAATCGCTGATACCCTTTCTTCCATTTGATTGAATCAGCTACTGAAGCTTGTGCATGTGTCACATAGTTCTCCTGCCATGGTTTTCAGCTCCATCGGGTCATTTAAGGTCTTCTCTACACTGTTTATTCTAGTTACCCATTTGTCTAATGGTAACTAGGGGTGCCTCCCAGTTAGGCTACTCAGGGGTCAGGGACCCACTTGAGCAGGCAGTCTGTCCATTCTCAGATCTCAAACTCCGTGCTGGGAGAACCACTGCTCTCTTCAAAGCTGTTAGACAGGGACATTTAAATCTGCAGAGGTTTCTGCTGCCTTTTGTTTGGCTATGCGCTGTCCCCAGAAGTGGAGTCTACAGAGGCAGGCAGGCCTCCTTGAGCTGCGGTGGCTCTACCCAGTTCAAGCTTCCTGGCTGCTTTGTTTACCTACTCAAGCCTCAGCAATGAGAGGTGCCCCTCCCCCAGCCTCGCTGCCGCCTTGCAGTTAGATCTCAGACTGCTGTGCTGGCAGTGAGGGAGGCTCCAGGGGCATGGGACCCTCTGAGCCAGGTGTGGGAGATAATCTCCTGGTGTGCCGTTTGCTAAGACCCTTGGAAAAGTGCAGTATTAGGGTGGGAGTGACCTGGTTTTCCAGGTGCTGTGCATCATGGTTTCCCTTGGCTAAGAAAGGGAATTCCCTTACCCCTTGCGCTTCCCAGGTGAGGCAATGCCTTGCCCTGCTTCGGCTCTCACTCGGTGGACTGCACCCACTGTCCTGCACCCGCTGTGTGACACATTCCAGTGAGATGAACCCCGTACCTCAGTTGGAAATGCGGAAATCACCCATCTTCTGTGTCGCTCACACTGGGAGCTGTAGCCTGGAGCTGTTCCTATTCGGCCATCTTGGAACCTCCCCAGATGTATTTGTTATGGTTAGTTCTTTAGAATCAGAATCTGAACAAGGTCCTTACATTGCATTTGAAGGTTATGTCTTTTGAGTCTTTTAAAATCTACAACAGTATTTCCCAGCTCTACCCCACCCTTTTTTTCATGCTATTGACTTGTTGATTAAACTAGTTCAATAGTTCTGTAAAATATCCCATATTCTGGATTTATCCATTTATTTATAAGTAGTATCACTTAAACTTGAGTCTGTATCCCCTGTATTTCATGTAAACTAGAAATTAGTCCCAAAGGCCTTATTAGATGTGGGTTCCTTTTCTTTTTTCTCCCCATACATCTCAAGAGGTACATACTGTCTGGCTGTCCCACTCTGAGTGTAGTCAACATTGATCAGTGGTTGCAGGGGTGTCAGCCAGATCTCTCTATTGTAAAGTTCTCCAGAAGCTTTTTATCTAATGCTTTCATCCCTTATTGATCTTTGTAAAATTGTGATTTTTTTTTCTAATTCTATCATTCCTATCACATTTTTTAGCTGGGATTTGTCTGTAAAGAACTTTTCCTCCTCAGGTCTATTTGGTCACTTGGAAATGTAGACTGTATTGGGAAGGCAGGATAATACTGTTGCAGAATTTTGCTCCTTAGTTCAGCTACTACCAGG
This sequence comes from Macaca nemestrina, assembly GCF_043159975.1. Classification (NCBI taxonomy): domain Eukaryota; kingdom Metazoa; phylum Chordata; class Mammalia; order Primates; family Cercopithecidae; genus Macaca; species Macaca nemestrina. Next base: position 76,703,104 of record NC_092136.1, read on the forward strand.
TTCTAGTCACAAGCCAGGAAAATTTAGACACATGGACACACCGAAGGGTAAATAGAGCAGGATTTCATTGGGCAAAAAGGGAAAAAAAGAAATAAGACTCAACAAAGTGAGATGGAGTACTGCTAACAGGCCTCTCACCTCAGGGACTGAATCCCAGGCCACCACACAGGAATTGGAGGCCAGGCTCCTCCCCCTGCCCATGGCTCCACCCCATTCCCCCAGGGCACATGTGGGCATGCTCAGACAAAGCTCTGTGCAGGTTCCCTCATCTGAACAAAAGCATCTGATATAAACACTTGTGGGGCTGGTCAGAGGTTCTCCAGGAACCCCTTTTTATCTGCCTATGCATTTGGCTGTCTCATTCCCCACTCTAAAGAAGTCCATCTAACTGCGTTAGAATAAGGATAAGGATAAGGATGAAGACCACTCTTAACTGCTTCCTGTGACAGGGCACTCTGTCAGATCTCCCTCAGAGGCCTATCTAAAGGTCCCTGGCAAAAAGAGCCATCATCCAAGGCTCCAGTTGCATGACCATTTGGAGTGTGATGGCCTGAAGGGGAGAAGAGACAAACTGGGTTATTAGAAAACATATATCAAAATGAAACAAGGTGGGGGTAAGGACAGCTCAAAAATCCTGAGGCTTTTTACCAGTTTGCACAGGGAAAGGGAGACCAAAAGCCGGACTGGTAAAACAAACTTTTACCCTTTTGCCAGCAGCATGTCAGGCTTCTGGGTTCCCTTCCCCAAGCCCAATCCTAAGCCAACCAGTTTATAAGGTTTGGGAAATTAACTTTTCCCAGTTTGGAGGATGCATCTGAGAGGAGTGTCCCATACTATGGAGACACAATTACCTGTCAGTGAAGAGAGGACAGAGGAGGAAAAAGGAAAAAAGAAGGCAGTTTTTCAAAGGAGTCCCAGGGGTTCAGAATACTTTTGAAAGGATTACAGAAAGTGAATGGCTACTCATCTAGAAAGAGGGCACCAGGCATCCCTTTTTTCTTTCTCTTCCTAGCAAATATCTGGGGTATGTAAGGGAGAGAAAGTGAGGTGTTGCTCTTTCTCTCTTCCATCCTTATATCCCCGAGTCCTGGCAACTGTGACAGGGTGCCACCCATGAGTGTCGAAGTGGCTTTCACCCATGTTAACAGGGAGGCTGAGGGAGTGGGAGTATCCACTTTTATCCATATATCCTATCTTCCCTGCTGTCAGTAGCCTTTGAATTCCCTAGACCTCATTTATGCCATGGATACTAGCATGACCTTTATGGGACCTTTATGGGAAGCATGGCTTGATTGGCAGGAAGTAGTCATGCTCACTTGTGCTGCGCCTTTTAACTTCTGGTATTGTCTGCCTCTGGATCCCTCAGATCCAGTTTTCTTTCCTAGGGCCTTGACCCAAAGCTTGGAATTGAGTTTGCGTCAAAAATGTGAGGCCAGGTACGGTGGCTCATGCCTGTAATCCCAGCACTTTGGGAGGCCAAGGCAGGCGGATCACCTGAGGTCAGGAGTTTGAGATCAGCCTGACCAACACAGAGAAACCCCATCTCTACTAAAACTACAAAATTAGCTGGGCATGGTGGCACATGCCTGGAATACCAGCTACTCGAGAGGCTGAGGCAGGAGAGTTCCTTGAACCTGGGAGGCAGAGGTTGCTGTGAGCCAAGATCACGCCATTGCACTCCAGCCTGGGCAGCAAAACGGAAACTCCACCTCAAAAAAATGTGTCTGGCGGCGGGTGGTGCATGTACTCCTTATCATAAACTGAATGCTAAGGTGCAGCTGTGGAATTGAGTCCTCCTCCAACAAGGGAAAGAAAAGGATGTCTTGTGACACACCCAGATAGCTAGTGGCGATAGTTATGCTTGCCAAGATTTGGGTGCATGGGGTTTGGTTTGGTTAGCTCCCTTGGTCTTTCTTTCCCAAAGGAAACCTCCAGGGCATCCTGTTTATTCCCATCACCTGGCAGGATTTGCAGGATAATTGCTCAGAACTAGAATATTGATCTGGATTTCTATGTTACTCATCCCTTTTGTTCTTTCTGAGCTGCAGCCAGAGATTGCTGATTGGTTCACAGGAATAAGCAGGGTTAGCCAAAAATATAGGCAAAAACTTAAAAACACCTAATGAGTCTAGAATCTAATGACGATGAGATTTGAAACATAATTTCACTCTCTCTGGTCCTCATTTTCATTTAAGACAAATTATGAAAGGATTGCGTTGTTTGCAAAATAGAATTTAGTCTTATACTTGGTCTGATTATTTGCGTAAAGTATAGCAAGAATAATTATTTCTACATAGGTCTTTTACATTGGCTTTAATGGAACTCTGTTCCACAAGGAATCTCAGATAAGACCTATTAAAGCCATGCCCAGCAATGGGTTTGTATCCTCAAATACCTGCAAGTTGAATAAACTCCTCTTTTCTTGAGGTCCCAAGAACATGTGGTTCCTGGGCCTGTTGGAAAGTGACATTCTTTACTTACCATAGGTTAGGAATCCTGTATGGGGACTGTGTAGACAAGGGTGTGAGGCCAGGTTTCCCAAGGGGCTTTTCTCAGTTCTGCAAGTTGAGCTTGACTCCTTAAAAGGAAGCATATCCCCTTCCAGTCAAAGCCTTAATAGGACAACCAGTTTCTCCAATTGCATCCTGTTGTGAACATCACTAATCATCGGAGAAATGCAGATCAAAACCACCGTGAGATACCACCTCACACCAGTCAGAATGGCTATTACCAAAAAGTCAAAAAATGAAAGATGTTGTTGAGGCTGCAGAGAAAAGGGAATGCTTATACACTGTGTTAGAGGGAATGTAAATTTATTCAGCCACTGTGGAAAGCAATATGGAAATTTCTTGAAGAACTAAAAATAGAACTCTCATTTGACCCAGAAATCCCATCACTGGACATATACCCAAAGGAAAATAAGTCATTCTACCAAAAAAACACGTGCACTCATATGTTCATCATAGCACTGTTCACAACAGCAAAGACATGGAATCAACCTAGGTGCCCATCAATGGTGGATTAGATAAAGAAAATGCCGTACATATACACTACGGAATATGACACAGCCATAAAAAATTATAAAATCATGTTCTCTGCAGCAACATGCATGGAGCTGGAGGCCATTATCCTAAGCGAATTAATGCAGAACGGAAAGTCAAATACCACATGTTCTCACTTACAAATGGCGGCAAAACACTGGGTACACATGGACATAAAGATGGGAACAATAGACACTGCAGGCTACTAGAGAGCTGAGAGAGGGAAAGGGGCAAGGGTGGAAAAGCTACCTATTGGGTACTATGCTGACTACCTGGGTGATGGCGTCAGTTATACCCCAAACCTCAGCATCATGCAATATATCCATGGAGCAGACGTGTACATGTACCCCTGCATCTAAAATAATAGTTGAAAAAAATTTTTTAAAGGTTCTTATCCTTAAGAGATACATACTAAAATATGTAATATCTCAGATTTATGTCAAACTAATGCAGGTCAAGGAGAGAGAGAGGATATAAATAAAACAATTTTTGGCTAGGAGTTGTTAATTATTGAAGCTGGATGATGGGCACGTGAGGGTTTATCATTCTATTCTCTCTACTTTTTTTTTTTTTGAGATGAAGTCTCACTCTGTTGCCTAGGCTAAGTGCAGTGACACGATCTCAGCTCACCACAACCTCCACCTCCCGGATTGAAGCGATTATCCTGCCTCAGCCTCCCCAGTAGCTGGGACTACAGGCACGTGCCACCGTACCTGGCTAATTTTTGTATTTTTAGTAGAGACGGGGTTTCACTATGTTGGCCAGGCTGGTCTCAAACTCCTGACCTCATGATCCTCCCACTTTGGCTTCCCAAAGTGCTGGGATTACAGGCATAAGCCACCACGCCCGGCCTCTTCCTACTTTTAAAATATGCATTAATATATGAATGTTTCCGTAATAAAAAGTTTTTCAAAATAAGAATTTAAAAAATATAATGACAGTGAAGTGGCAATGGAATTGTTAAATTTTTCCAAGCTCCAGTTTCTCAGAGTATCATGTCTGGACCAGATCACGGCCTTGTGTAATCTGGCTGCACGTTGCCAGTGTCTGTGGACATCAACAACAGCAAATCTTTACTGAGATCCTTCTGTGTGTCAAGTCCAATCAGAGAGAAAGGAGCTTTTACAGCAATAGAGAGACAGAGAGAGATGTGCAATGTACCGGTAATACAAATAGGAGAATGAAATCATTGCTCCCACAGAAAGGCCCCAGTGAGTCTTCCAAAATAAACTCATATTATTTGTGTAATTTTTCAAATACACCTTTATCAAGAAAAGAATAAAACATCATTGGACCATGATATATTGCTGATTAAAATGATCCACTAATGTTCTAATTGTCATCAGGACAAAGGCCCTTAGCCATGGCTGCCTCACATCTGGACTTTTCCTCCTTCCCCCTTCCCCAGCTCCATCTCCTGCCCATCCCAACACACTTTAAATTTCAGCCACAAGAAGGGACTTACAGTTCCCAGAACATGCCCCCTGGAGTTTGCACTCCACTGGGGCAGCTTCATCCATTCAACTGCATTCCTCGATCTCCTAGCATGACTCATGCCACGTGCATGCGATGCTCGCTCTCTTCCCTACCTGGACCGCCTTTCTCCCTCATCAGTTTCATTCTTCAAGTTTCATCTTACTTGTCATCTTCTTTGAGAAACTTTCTTTGAGCAAGCTGGGCAAGCCTGCCTCTTCTGTGTTCTGTGTGTAGGGGAGGGTTGGAGGAGAGAAGAGCACACATCTTATTTCTCCCACTAAATTCTGAGGTTAGGGCTAAAATCCTGTTTATTCACAGTATGTGGCTTAAGGTCTGAGTCATACTAGAATATCAATGGGTGCTTGTTGAATGAATGAATGAATGAATGAATGAAGTTTCCTCACCAGAATGTAAACCTACAAGGGCAAGAATTTTTGTTTCTTTCTTTTTTTTTTTTTTTGAGACGGAGTTTTGCTCTGTCGCCCAGGCTGGAGTGCAGTGGCCAGATCTCAGCTCACTGCAAGCTCCGCCTCCCGGGTTCAAGCGATTCTCCTGCCTCAGCCTCCCGAGTAGCCGGGACTACAGGCGCCCGCCACCTCACCCGGCTAGTTTTTTGTATATTTTAGTAAAGACGGGGTTTCACCATGTTAGCCAGGATGGTCTCGATCTCCTGACCTCGTGATCTGCCCGTCTCGGCCTCCCAAAGTGCAGGGATTACAGGCTTGAGCCACTGCGCCCGGCCAAGAATTTTTGTTATTTTGTTTTGCTTTATCTTTAGCACACGGGACAGTACCTGACACACAAATATTTGTCAAAATAATTAAAATTACCTATCAAAGAAAAAGCAACATGTCTACAATAAGGCTCATATCCAAACTAACCATTTGCTGGTTGTCAGCCTCTGTGGATTAGTAGAAGACTTTGATCCTGGGCTTAAAAACAAATTAAAGACAAAAAGTGTTTTGAAGATTGAATACAATGAGATGTTTTTCAAGCTTTACTGAGTTAGTAACTTGGATTTAAAAGTGTAAAATAGGCCAGGCACTGTAGCTCACTCCTGTAATCCCAACACGTTGGGAGGTCGAGGCAGGCAGGTTGCTTTAGCCCAGAAGTTTGAGACCAGCCTGGGCAACATGGCAAAATCCCACCCCTACCAAAAAAATAATAATAATAATTGCTGGATGTGGTGGTGTGCACCTGTAGTCCCAGGTACTAGGAGGTTGAGGCTGGAGGATCACTTGAGCCCTGGAGGCGGATCACGCCACTGTACTCCCACCTGGGTGACAGAGCCAGACTATATCTCAAAAAAAAAAAAAAAAAAAGGAAAAAAAGTGTGAAATTAAAACTTATTGCTAAGTCCAAGAGTGATCAGGACATTTATTAACTTAATTATTTTAGAACTTGAATGGCTCTTACACGGAGCAGGCCATTTTCTATGTGCCCATATTATGGACTGAAAGAAGTACATGCAGCCAGGGAGCAACTCATGATTTCCCACATCAGGAATAGCCAGCATGCAAGGAAAGCCTTACATCATGATTGACATCACCCTACTGACCTAATTTCTACAAGACAATGGAATAATTTCTTCTTGCCCAAACCTTGCAGCAGCTTGGACAAGCAGCTTCATAGTAGGATGATGGGAGGGCTTCATGGACAAAGGACAATTGTTGGCCTTCCCTCAACAGAAGAGTGGTTTACAAAGTGATCTTTCTCAGGAGTCTGCCTGGGACCAATGGTATACCACATTAACAGGTGCTCTCACATAAGTAAGGCAGAATTGGATTCAGTTTGGGTTTCTTTTCTTTTTGAAACCATCTTTCTCTGGAATTGTCCTCTCTAAAAGTCACTAGAACAACAGGAGGGAAAAGTGAGATCTTGAACTACCCAGGGAATCAAGGTGGCACTTCCTTCCTCTTTCTTTCTTCGTCTACCTTTGCACAGTTGCCATCTGCTGGGATCTCTTTGGAGAGGAGGTTTTATTCCCCCGCTTTATTTCAGAATCCTGCCTCACATAATCTTCACTAGCTCTTCACAAAGAAAACTAGGATTCCCATTTATTTTATCCAATCCACCACTACATCCAGCCTTGAAAACAGCAGGCAGCCTATTATTCTCTAACAGGGACAAATAGCAGGATGGAGCTTGACTATTTTCCATGAGGCTGATTTTTGCTAATCTAACAAATTTATTCTCTGACACCCTTTCATGGCCAGTTGAGAAGTGGTACCCGGAAAGACAGTAATGCAACTTAGAAACGTATGAAAAATTGATAATGTTGAGATCTTAATTGAGGTGAAAATAACCAAATAACTTGTGGAGGGACATTAGGACCATTTTGTAGTATTGATAAAATATACATGACACATAGCCTTCCACTCAACAACTCTGCTCTAGGATTCTAGCTCACAGAAATACACCAGGGAGCAAAGGCATATGAGTAACATTGTTTATTGAATTATAACTGTAGAAGCACATGAAATGACATAAAAAGATATGTATTGTAGTGTGGAAAAAGTAAAATGCAGAACAATATTATATGTGTGGTTTCATTTTTGTTAAAAAATACCATATGTGGTTGCATATACCTGTGTATATTTATAGACATAAAGAAAAAGGCTGGAGCCAGGTACAGTGGCTCACACCTGTAATCCCAGCACTTTAGGAGGCCAAGGTGGGTGGATCATGAGGTCAGGAATTCAAGATCAGCCTGACCAACATGGTGAAACCTGGTTTCTAGTAAGAATACAAAACTTAGCTGAGCGTAGTGGCAAGTACCTGTAATCCCAGCTACTCAGGAGGCTGAGGCAGGAGACTTGCTTGAACCTGGGAGGTGGAGGTTGCAGTGAGCCAAGATTGTGCCACTGCACTCCAGCCTGGCCAACAGAGTGAGACTCCATCTCAAAAAACAAAAAGGCTGGAAATATACACACTAAAGTCTCAGTAGTGGCTCCTTTTTCTGGAGAGTGAGATTGGGGATGTGGTGAGGGAAAATTTCACTCTTTATTTCATACACTCTGGATTATTTAAATCTATATTAAAAACCAATAAAGGAAATTAAGAATAAGTGGATTGGTATAAGGTAGTTAATTTATTTTTCTATTTCCTTTATTTTTTTGAGACAGGTTCTCACTCTGTTGCCCAGGCTGGCATCCAGTGGCATGATCTTGGCTCACTGAAACCTCTGCCTCCCAGACTCAAGGAATCCTCCCATTTCAGCCTCCTGAGTAGCTGGGATGACAGGTGTGTACCACCACACTGGGCTAATTTTTGTATTTTTTGTAGAGATGGGGATTCACCATGTTGCCGAGGCTGGTCTCGAACTCCTGAACTCAAGTAATCCTTCCACCTCAGCCTCTCAAAGTGTTGGGATTACAGGCATGCGCCACCACACTGGGCCTAGGTAGTTAATGTATAGAGCATTTATTTTGTGCCAGGCACACGATAGATACTCTATACAGATCACCTCACATGTCCCTCCAATCTTCTGACGTAGGTAATGTTATCCCTATTTACAAGTGAGAAAACAGATTCAGAGAACTAAGTAACTTGTCCAAGGTAATAGAGGTAGTAAGTAGCAGGGCTGGGGTTCAAACTCACATCTTTCTGATTCCAAAGCCAAGATCTTTCCATTGGTCTGACAATGCTCTCATATGATATAGTCCTGGCTCAGTAGATGAGCTATTAACATTGCCACATTGTCACTGAATGTTAGGTTTATTTTTAGAAACTTGGAAAATTTTATACACAAAAAGGAAAAGTATAATGAATCCATGTGCTCATTATTGCCCAGAGTCAATAATTATTAATACTCTGTATCATTGTTTTATCTATCCCCACAAATACTTTTTTTTCTTTTTGAGACAGGGTCTCACTCTGTCACCCAGGCTGGAGTGCATGCAGTAGCTCGATCACAGCTCACTGCAGCCTCAACCTCTCAGGCTCAAGTGATCCTCCCACCTCAGCCTCCCAAGTAGCTGGGACTACAGGTGAGTGCCACCATGCCCAGCTAATTTTTTCTATTTTTTGTAGAGACGGAGTCTCACTATGCTGCTTAGGCTGGTCTCAAACACCTAGGCTCAAGCAGTCCTACAGACATGGGCCACCCCACCCAGCCTATCCCCACAAACACATTTTTGGGAGAGCGTTTTAAAAGTAAATTCAAGGTTTATCATTTCATCATCAATATTTCAATCTCTAAAAATAAGAACTTAAGAAAACATAGCCACAATACCATTATCACACACAATAAATTTAACAGTAATTCCTTAATATTATCTAATACCCAATCCATGTAATTTTCTCACATTGTCTCCAAAAAATATCTTTTCTTTTTGTTTGTTTGTATGTGTTATGTATGTCTCTTTGTCTCTCTCTTTTTTTTTTTTTTTTTTTAAGAGATGGGGTCTTCCTCTGTTGCCCAGACTGGAATGCAGTGGCACAATCATAGCTCATTGCAGCCTCAAACTTCTGGGTTCAAGTGATTCTCCCACCTCGGCCTCCTCAGGCACATGCCATCATGCCTGGCTAATTTTTAAATTTTTGGTAGAGACGAGGTCTTGCTATGTTGAGCAGACTAGTCTCAAATTTCTGGCCTCAAGCAATCCTCCCACCTAGGCCTCCCAAAATGCTAGGATTACAGGCATGAGCCACCACACCCAGCCTGTCTTAAGTCTTCAAACCTTCTTGAATCTATACTTTTCCTGCTCCATTTTTCTTCATACCATTTATTTCTTGAAGAAATTGAGTCATTTGTCTTGGAGAACTTCTCATCTTTTTTATTTGATGTTTTATGTCCTTACGGTGTCAATTTGCATGCTTCTCGGTTTTTCATATTTCTCACAAACCAGTGGTTAGAAAATTGTTAAATTCAGGTTCAATTATTTTGGCAAGAATATTTCTTTTTTTTTTTTTTTTTTTTTTTGAGACAGAGTCTCGCTCTGTCACCCAGGCTGGAGTGCAGTGGCCACATCACAGCTCACTGCAAGCTCCGCCTCCCGGGTTTACGCCATTCTCCTGCCTCAGCCTCCTGAGTAGCTGGGACTACAGGCGCCCGCCACCTCACCCGGCTAGTTTTTTGTATTTTTTAGTAGAGACGGGGTTTCACCGTGTTAGCCAGGATGGTCTTGATCTCCTGACCTCATGATCCGCCCGTCTCGGCCTCCCAAAGTGCTGGGATTATAGGCTTGAGCCACCGCGCCTGGCCCAAGAATATTTCTTAAGTGGTGTTGTATACTTCCTACTACATCCTGTCAGGAGGGATTAATGTCTGGCTGCCCCACTGTTAATAAAGCAAAAGTGGTACAGAAGGTTCAAAGGTTGTCAGCCTCATCTATCCATTGCAAAGTTTCTTATCAACCATTCACCTAATAATTTTAGCAACCACTGATGATTTTTGCCTAGATATGTTATTTTGTTAGGGATTAAGTTCATTTTTAATCCTGCAAGACAGGTATTTTTAAACACCATCCTGAGATGGGATCTAGGTCTCAAAAATATATATGTTATGACCTATTGTATATTTTCACAAGAATAATTGAGCTTTTAGCCTTATTTTCCTAAGACTATCAGCATTCTGCCACCTCATAAGGCCCATTTAGAAACATTTTGCTACTTACAGTCACATTTTTATTAATCTATGTGGAATTTTTATCCATGCTGCAATCCCTAAATAATTCATAAAAAGGAAGAAGGCAGGAGGGGACACAGAAAAGATATTATATCACCAGTCCTGATAAATGCCTTAGTAAGCCATTTCAACATCTTCCAGTCCTTTTAAACTTCATGCCCAGGCTTTTACATTAGAAAAAGATGTTATTTTAGTCTCAGGGATTCTATATCTATTCTTATTTATTCCACATTCACTGTAGCTTCTGTCCTGAGCCAAGTTCTGAAGGTAAACAGAGGGGAAGGCCTGGGTTCTGTTCTCCAGGGGTTCACAATCACCTACCCTGATGTAACAGAGAAATGCCCAGAAGGCTCCTGGAACACAGGGAAGAGACACTCTCAGACTACAGACTCAGGGGTAGCATCTCAAAAGAGATGTTCAGCAGAGTTTTGAAGGATGAGCAGAAAGTAAGGGGAGGGCATTCCAAGAAAAGAGAAAACCCATAAAAAAGCAAGGAGATGGAAAAGAATAGGCCCTTTCAGAGCACTGCACATGGTTTTGAATGACTGGGAGAGCAAGGTTTATAGGGAGGGGTAGCTGTGCTGGAGCAGTGACAGGGATAGGCCATGAGGGGCCAGGCCAAAGAGTTAGGATGTCTCTGAAGGACTTACAGCAGAAGAATGGCAGAGTCTGATTGATCTTGTCTTGTTCCCCAGTACATTTTCTTCCTCCTTTTTCCTACTTGGGTGAAAGTCACAAAATATAAAATTAACTTTTTTAAGGTGAACAATTCAGTGGCATTGAGTACATTCATAATGTTGTGCAACCACCACCTCTATCCAATTCTAAAACATTTGCATCACCCTAAAAGGAAATTCTATACCCATTAAGCAATTACTCCCCATTCCCCTCTCCCCCCAGCCCCTGATAACCTACAGACAGCTTTCTATCCCTGTGGATTGATCTATCCACTCAGCACATTTTCTTTTTAAAATTTATTCAAGTAAAATGGATTTATTATAGAAGAATCAAGATAGAGAGGAACAGAAAGAAAAATAATTATTGCTATCATCTTAGCATCATGGGTAAATTTTGTATGCTGTGTATTCTTCTAAACAATTTTCTAAGCCTTCTCCCTCTCCTCACCTCAGCATGTCACCCAACCCCCGTATATTTCACAAGGTCCTCCAACCTTCTAGCGTCTCCCCAACCTTTGAGATATAAAAGAATCCTGCTCAAACCCCTACCCTGTGAATGTCATGAAACCCAAGTCCCTACGAATATCTCTGAAGGGTCTCATATTGGGCCAGATGTTTATTTCTTTTGATCACCTCTACCTCTGATTTTCTGCCTTGATCTCCACCCCTCATTACACTTCCTGCGCTCCTTGCCCTTTCTTCTACAACACATCACCCTGTTGGACACTTTCTCAACCTCTTCTCTCCCCAAAAGATGGCCTAAATACGGTTGTGTGTTTAGCCGTTTAGCAAACTTTTAGGAAAGATTTGGAGGCTAGAGGGGCTAGCTTATACTGAAGCTCAGAAAACATCTTGAAACCAAGTATTCGCAGTTCTTTTAAGAGTCCACCAGTCATTCTTGGCACTGGACAATTCTCACTGGCCATGCTTCCGCCAGCTGCCCACCCTCTCCCCCTCTTCCCTTCCTCCCCTTTTCATTTTCCAGATTTAATCTTCTCTAGCTGTAAACTCCAAAGCACTTATTGCCAATTCCCATTTCCTTTTGTGCAAGGCAATTTGTTGCTCCTTTTGTTTGCTCCAGCTGACAGAGATTCTAAATTATTCTGCTAACTCAAAACAGTCTCTCCCTATCAGAACGCTAGTGCCAGCTTGTCAAGCTAACATTTCCCCCCCTACTGGCTGCATTTCCAGATTGCCTTGTTGTTTTAAATGTCCTTCCTTAATTTGTCCAGGAGGTTTTCAGAATTTGTTGTTGTTTTTAACTTTTATTTTAAGTTCAGAGGTACATGTGAAGGTTTGCTATACAGGTAAATTGCATGTCACAGGGCCTTTGTGTACAGATTATTTTGTCACCCAGGTAATAAGCACAGCATCCGATAGGTAGTTTTTCAATCCTCTCCATCCTCCCTCCCTCCACCCTCAAGTAGGCCCCAGTGTCTGTTGTTCCCTTCTTTGTGTCCATGCGGACTCCGTGTTCAGCTCCTGCTTGTAAGTGAGAACATGTGGTATTTGGTTTCCTGTTCCTGCTTTAATTTGCTTAGGATAATGGCTTCTAGCTCCATCCATGTTGGGTTTTCAGGTTCTTACTGGAAAACCCCCAGTAAAAAACTAAGTAAATAGGCCAGGCACAGTAGCTCACGCCTGTAATCCCAGCACTTTGGGAGGCTGAGGTGGGTGGATCACCTGAGGTTGGGAGTTTGAGACCAGCCTGGCCAACATGGCGAAACCCCGTCTCTACTAAAAATACAAAATTAACCGGGCATGGTGGCGCACTCCTGTAATACCAGCTACTCAGGAGGCTGAGACAGGATAATTGCATGAACCCAGGAGGTGGAGTTTGCAGTGAGCCGAGATTGCACCACTGCACTCCAGCCTGGGCGACAAAGCAAGACTCCATCTCAAAAAAAAAAAAAAAAAAACTAAGTAAATAAACACATCCTTTTTAAATTTGTTGTTGTTGTTGTTCCTACCCATTCTTCTCCTTCTTTTGAAGTGGCTACATATATCCCCTGTTTTTGGTCACTGAGGTTTCCAATTCTGTATTATTATAAGCAGCTTAAAATATATCCTTAATTATTTCTTAGCTATACATTCCTAGGAAAATACCCTCTATAAGGACCGTATACATTTGTAGACCTAACCATGTTTGACAATGCCTGAATCTCCAGACTCTTCTTTGCAGTGCATATATTAATCCTTGTTTTTTTCTTTGTGGTTTTAATTTGCATTTTTTTGACTAAACGTGAAGGTGATAAATGCTTGAGGTGACAGATACCCCAATTACACTGATTTGATCATTATGCCTTGTATGTTTGTATCAAAATATCACATTACCTCATAAGTGTGTACAGTTATATACCCACAAAAATTTTAAACCATAATAAATAAAAAAAGTTGAACATTTTTCATGCTTGGGTCATCTTGGGTTTTTTCTTATGTAAAATGCCTTTTCTAGTCAATTATATATTTTCTTTTTCTTTTTTTTTTTTTGAGACAGCACCTTGCTCTATAGCCCAGACTGGAGTGCAGTGGCGCCATCTCAGCTCACTGCAACCTCTGCCTCCCGGGTTCAAGCGATTCTCCTGCCTCAGCCTCCCAGATAGCTGGGACTACAGGTGTGTGCCACCACACCCAACTAATTTTTTGTGTTTTTTGGTAGAGACGGGATTTCACCATATTAGCCAGGATGGTCTCAATCTCCTGACCTCATGATCCTCCCACCTCGGCCTCCCAAAGTGCTGTGATTACAGGTGTGAGCCACTGCACCCAGCCCTCTTTTTCTTTTTAATTTAATTTTGTTTTTAGGCTAGTCAAGTGAAGCAGTGTGAGTGGAGAATTATTTTCATTTATTTGATTTGAAGAAAATCTTTGAATGTTAAAGAGAAGAATCTTTGGTCAGGATGTGGTGGCTCAAGCCTGTAATCTTAACACTTTGGCAGGCTGAAGTGGGAGGATCACTTGAGCCCAGGAGTTTAAGACAAGCTTGGGCAACATAGTGAGACTCCATCTCTACTAAAAATGAAAAAGTTAGCTGGGCATGGTGGCGCATGCCTGTAGTCCAAGCTACTTGGGAGGATGAGGCAGGAGAATCGCTTGAGCCCAAGAGTTCAGGTGATTCACTGCACTCCAGCCTCAGCAACAGAGTGAAACCCTGTCAAAGAAGAAAAGAAAAACAAAAAGAAAGAATCTTTGGTTAAGGATACTTTCCTCCAATGTAATTTGTCTTTTAACTTAGTTTATGATAAATTTTGCTACATAAAAGTTTTACATTTTCATACAACCAGATCTATCATCCTTTATACTTTAAGCCTTTAGTTTCATGTTTACAAAGTCATCCCTTATCCCCAAGGTTTTATAAATATTCACCTGTATTTTCTTGTACTTACATTAAAATGTTTAATCCTCTGGAATTTATCTTAGTGCACTATGTGAGTTTGGATTTAACTTTGTTTTAATGATTAAACAGTTCATCTTAAAACTCTCTCCACTGACATGAGGCAGCAGATTTATTATATACTAAACTCTTATACACATTTGGATATATTTCTGAACTGTCTCTTTTTTAGCTAAAACAGCAATCTTTTAGTTATTTTTTTAATTAATTAATTTATTATTATTATTATACTTTAAGTTCTAGGGTTGTTTTAGTTATTATATCTTGCTAGTTCACATTAATATGTGGTAGAAAAAGAATTTTTCACTACTGTTCTTCCTAAAAGTGTGCTTGACATTCTTCATTTATTTTTCTAAATAAACCTTAAAATAGTTTTTTTTCACATTCTAAAAATAGTTCCCAGGTATTTTTATTGGGATTTTGTTAAATGTATAGGTTTAGCTTGAGGAAATTTAATACCTTTACAATACTAAATTTTCTAATTACAGAATGTAGACTGCCTCTCCCTGTATTCAAATTTCTTTTTAGATTTCATGGTAAAGTTTTGTAGATATGTGCATTTATCATTAAGTTTATTCCTAGGTGCTTTGATTTTTTTTATTGCTGTCATATATGAGCTCTTTCTTCCATTATCTACCTTAACAGAGTATTGCTGATATATAAGACAGCTATTAGTTTTTTAATATTTCTGTTATAATTGCCAAACTTTCTGAGTGTCTCAAGTCTAATAGTTTTTCAAACAACCATATCATCTTAGAAAAATGATAATTTTGTCTCTTCCTATCAAATATTTATACCTCCCTCACTTCCTTCTCTCGTTGTTACATTGACGAGCACTTCCAGAATAATGTTAAATAATGGTAATTATAGTTGAGTTACTA
This sequence comes from Macaca nemestrina, assembly GCF_043159975.1. Taxonomy (NCBI): domain Eukaryota; kingdom Metazoa; phylum Chordata; class Mammalia; order Primates; family Cercopithecidae; genus Macaca; species Macaca nemestrina. Next base: position 76,718,202 of record NC_092136.1, read on the forward strand.
ACATCAATAGAAATGCTTCTAATGTTTTATTGCTAAGTATAATATTGGCTATTGGTCTTTAACATATGAAATATTAACTTTGATTTTTCTTAAATCAAAACTGTATGTTGAGAGGAGTGACATTAGCTATGTGGCACAGTAGTATGTGTCTGCAACCTCCATCCCTTTCAATAGCAGAAGGAAAACTGGAAAATTCATAAATATGTGAAAATTAAACAACACGCTCTTGAACTCTGTCAAAAAAGAAATCAAAAAGGAAATTTAAAAATACCTTGAGACAAAAATGAAAACACAACACGTCAAAGCTTACGGGATACAGCAAAAGCAGTATTAAAAGGGAAGTTCATAGCGAAAAATGCCTACATTTAAAAAGAAGAAAGGCCGGGCACAGTGGCTCACACCTGTAATCCCAGCACTTTGGAAGGCAGGCAAATCACTTGAACTTAGGAGATCAAGACCAGCCTGGGAAATCTGGCGAAACTCCATCTCTACAACAGATGCAAAAATTAGCCAGGTATGCTGATACATGCTTGTAGTCTCAGCTACTTAGGAGTTTGATGTGGGAGGATGGCTTAAACTTGGGGAGGCTGAGGCTGCAGTGAGCCAAGATCAGGTCCCTGCATTCCAGCCTGGCCAATAGAGCCAGAACCTGTCTCAAAAATAAAATAAAATAAAGTAAAGATTTCAACAACCTAACTTAACAAGCCAAGGAATTTTCTTAAAAAGAATAAACTAAGCCCAAAATTACCAGAAGGAAGAAAATAACAAAGATTACAGCAGAAATAAATAAAATAAAACAATAGAAACAAATTAATAAAACTGAGGGTTTTTTTTAAAGATAAAACAAAATTGACAAACTCTTAGCTAGACTAGGAAAGAAAAGAGAGAAGACTGAAATACATACAATCAGAAATGAAAGAAAAACAGATGTCACAGAAATAAAAAGGATCATAAGAGACTATTATGAACTATTATATGCCAAAAACAAGCTGGACGATGTAGAAAAAAATAATGAATTTCTAGACACATACAACCTACTGAGACTAAATGCAAGTCTGAACAGATTTATAACTAGTATGAAGATTGAGTCAGTAACCAAAAGTCTCCCAACAACAGCAACAAAAATACCTAAGGCCAGATGGCTTCACTGGGGAATTCTACCAAACATTTAAAGAAGAATTAACATCAATCCTTCTCAAACTCTCCCAAAGAATTGAAGAAGGAACACTTCCAAACTCATTTTATGAATACAGCACTACCCCAATACCAAAGCTAGACGAAGACATCACAAGAAAAGAAAAGTACAGGCCAATATCCCTGATGAATATAGATGCAAACACTTAACAAAATGCTAGTGAACCAAATCCAATAGCAAATTGAAAAGATCATACATCATGACCAAGTGAGATTCATCCCTGGGATGCAGGGATGGTTCAAAATATGCAAATCAATAAATTTAATATACCACATTAACAGAATAAAAGATAAAAATCACATGATTACAGGCTCACGCCTGTAATCCCAGCACTTTTGGAGGCCAAGGCGGGCGGATCATGAGGTCAGGAGATCCAGACCATCCTGGCTAATATGGTGAAACCCCGTCTTTACTAAAAAAAATACAAAAAATTAGCGGGGCGTGGTAGCGGGCCCCTGTAGTCCCAGCTACTCAGGAGGCTGAGTCAGGAGAATGGGGTGAACCCGGGAGGCAGAGCTCGCAGTGAGCTGAGATTGTGCCATTGCACCTCCAGCCTGAGCAGCAGAGCAAGACTCCATCTCAAAAATAAATAAATAAATAAATAAATAAATAAATATCCCAACAGCATTTCTTACAGAAATAGAAAAAAAAAAAAAAATTCTGAAATCCACAGAGAAATAGCCAGAGCAATCTTGAGCAAAAAGAACAAAGCTAAAAGGCCAGACACGGTGGCTCATGCCTGTAATCCCAGCACTTTGGGGGCCAAGGCAGGCGAATCACCTGAGGTTGGGAGTTTGAGACAAGCCTGGCCAACATGGAGAAACCCCGTCTCTACTAAAAATACAAAATTAACTGGGCATGGTGGCGCACGCCTGTAATACCAGCTACTCGGGAGGCTGAGGCAGGAGAATTGCTTGAATCTGGGAGGCAGAGGTTGCAGTGAGCCAAGATAGCGCCATTGCACTCCAGTCTGGGCAACAAGAGCAAAACTCCATCTCAAGAAAAAGAAAAAAAGAACAAAGCTGGAGTTATCACACCTCCTGATTTCAAAATATATTACAAAGCTAATATATTAGAATATATTACAAATCAAAACAGCATGGTACTGGCACAAAGACAGACATATAGACTGACGGAATAGAATAGAGAGCCCAGAAATAAATCCACATATACACAGTCAATTGATCTTTGATATGGATTTCAAGGATACACAATGTGGAAAAGATAGTCTTTTCAACAAATTTTCAAAAAATGGTTTTGGAAAAACTGGATATCCACGTGCAAAAGAAAGAAATTTTCAGCCTGGGCAACAAAGTGAGACCTCATCTGTAGTACCAAAAGCAAAGGCAACAAAAACAAAATAAGCAAATGGGACTATATCAAACTAAAAAGCTCTGCACAGCAATGGAAAAAACTCAACAGAGTGAAAAGGCAACCTAAAGAATGGAAGAAAATATTTGCAAACCATATAACTGATAAAAGAGTAATCTCTAAAATATATAAGAAACTTCTACAATTCAATCGTTAAAAAAAAGAACCAAAACCTAATACCCTAATACACTATTGGAAAACAGGCAAGAACCTGACTTGAACAGGCATTTCTTCAAAGCAGACATATAAATGGCCAATAGGCATATGAAAAAATGTTCAACAGCATCGCTAACCATCAGGGAAATGCAAATCAAAACCACAATGAGCTATCACCTCCCACCTGCCAGGACAGCCATTATCAAAAAGACAAAAGATAACAATTGTTGGTAAGGATGTGGAGAAAAGGAAACCCTTGCACACCATTGGTGAAAATGCAAAATGGTACAGCTGCTATGGAAAACAGAATGAAATTTCTTCAAAAAAATAGAACTGCCATTTGACTCAGCAATTCCACTTCTGGATGTTTAAAAAGAATTGAAATTAGGATCTTAAAGAAATATTAGCATTCCCATGTTCACTGCAGCACCATTCACAACAACCAAGATGTACAAACAACCTAAATGTCCGTCAACAGATGAACAGATAAAGAAAATGATGGTACATACAGACAATGGAATACTATTCAGGAGGACACTCTACAATATGTGACAACATGAATGAATAATGAGGATATTATGATAAGTGAAACAAGCCAGGTACAGAAAGACAAATATGGCACAATTCTACCTAGTCCAATTCACAGACTCAAAGAGTGAAATGGTGGTTACCAATGACTGGAGGAGAGGAAAATTAAGAGTTAATAATCATGGGGCATAAAGTTTCAGTCAAGCAAGATGATTAAGTGTAGAGATCTGTTGTACGGCATTGAACCCATAGTCAACAATAATGTAAAGTTAAAAATTTGTTGACCGGGCACAGTGGCTCATGCCTGTAATCCCAGCACTTTGGGAGGCCAAGACAGGTGGATCACCTGAGGTCAGGAGTTCAAGACCGGCCTGGCCAACATGGTGAAACCCTGTCTCTACTAAAAATACAAAAAATTAGCCGCAGGTGGTGGTGGGCAACTGTAATCCCAGTTACTTGGGAGGCTGAGACAGGAGAATCACTTGAACCTGGGAGACGGAGGTTGCAGTGAGCCAAGATTGCACCACTTCACTCCAGCCTGGGCAATATAGCGAGACTCCATCTCAAAAAATAAATAAATAAATAATGACTTATCGAATGTGAGATGTGAAGGAAAGACAGGAGTTCAAAAGAACTGCCCAGTTCTTGGTTTTGTGACATTTACCAAGACAGGGTCACAGGAAGAAAAGCAGGTTTGGTGGTGGTTGCGGGGGGAAGTATAGAAGATGAATCAATTTTAGCAATATTATATTTGACATCCTGAGTTGAACATCCAGGTAGAGACAGGTAAACAGTTATACACATAGATCTGGAGCAGAGATTTGGGCCTCAGATATTGATTTGGCAATGATCAGCGCATAGAAGATAGCTAAATGTGGAGAGTAAGGATACAAGAAAGAAGGCTGAAAATGGAACCACAGAGAATAAAGAGATGGAAAAAAGGAAGACGTCCTTAAGAGACACAGCCAGAGAGGTAGGAACAGAACCTATTCTGTGGATCAGGAAAACAGAAGGAGGACAGAGTTTCGGTTAGAACATAGCCAGTTGTGTCAGATGGAACAAAGCTGTCCAATAAGACGACTAGAAAGGGTTCTCTGGATTTGCCAAGACCTCTTCGATGACCTTGGCAAAAGCAATTTCAGTAGAAAAGTGGGGGTGAATTCTGCCTGTGTTGTGTATTGGGCATAACCTCATGCTGCCTGTCACATTCCTTCAACTGCTTTCTTCTCTCCAAAGACACCACTCGCCTCTCACTATTCTCGACCTTTGCTGACTTCCCTGAGTTGCCTGAAGTCAGAACTGAAGTCCTAGACCTGCATGGCCTACATACGCTCCCTTGCACATAAAATTGCTCCTCCACTTTCAGATAGAATGAAACATTTGTCATACCTACCACAGGGCATGAAATCTTGCTTCCTGAGCTGGTGCCAATGGACCAGACGATGCACCATGGAAGTTACACAGCAGAAGTAGGAGGGAATTATCTTCTTGTGGGGCAAACCTTGTCAAATGGGAAATAGGAGACAGAAGTGAGGCAAACAGATACGTTTTTCTCATTGTTCGCTTGCATTTTAAGGTGTGATCGCTCCTTGCAGCCATGCCAGAGAACCCCCATGGCTGAAGGACACTACCTGCTAAGTCACCTGCTGTTTCTCATCATGGCTTGTTGGAAGCAGGGACCAGCATTGTAACACATCATCCTGCCTCTGCTGACTTGTCTTCATTTTTCCTTTCTAAGATCCCAGAAAGGGAATCAGCACCTGAATCCTGACCCCAGGCTCTGTAATCTAGAGAACCTGGGCTAAGACACAGTTAGTGAGATAAGCTGTAAGTTCAATAGGATGTAAGATATAGAGAAAGACAGTGTAGACAATATTTTCAAGAAATTCCCTTCCCTGTGAAGGAAAGGAAAAAAAGTGGATTTTGGGGAGGGAGAGGAAACAGGTCCCAAAATTGTTTAGAAGGTGCCTATAAAGCTGATACAGGCTTTGGTTAAACTTTTGCTATAAGAAAGAACATTTAAATTAACTCTTCATTTAGACAACTTGAGCCAATAGGCTCTCTAGAGCATGTGTTCTATTGTTCTGATGTTTCAATATGATGTAATGAGAAAGGGAATAAAAAAGAGGGGACCATAACAGAGTGAATAGGAATTAGATTTGAGAAAGGCAGACTTGGACAAGGTAGAGAATTGTCAAATTAGAAGATGGAAGGAATATTAAACATCCATGTTAGAGCAACTATTGATCTTGCTCAGACTCATATATTTGCTGTATTCCCCAGGTCAGGTTATCCAAAGAACATAGCAATATCATTTTATTTATAGACGACTATCAAAATTCCTAGTAACATACAGCAAAAACTATCATCCAAAGGTGTGTATTTACTTTGCTACAACAGAACCAGCCTTTAACCCAATTCAACTTAACAAATATTTATTTGCCCCTGTCATGCTGGGGCTCTGTGGAAGTAGGGTGGTTGGGGACACAGGGACCCTTCTCAGATGAATAAGATCCACTGATAAACTAAAGATGACTATAATTTCAGAGTTAGAAATAAAATAGAGCATACAGATTATTATCATTGAAGGTCCGTGATGGTTAATTTTATGTGTCAGCTTGACTGGGTTAAGAGATACCCAGATCACTGGTAAAACATGATTTTTGGGTGTGTCTGTGAGGGCGTTTCCAGCAGAGATCAGCATTCCAATCAGTAGACTGAGTAAAGAAGATCCCCTTGCCAATGTGAGCAAGCATCATCCCATCTGGTAAGGTCCTGGATGGAACAAAAACTCAGAGGAGGGGTGCATTTGCTCTATCTTTCTGGGACATCAACCCTCTCTCTTGTTCTGGGACATCAGAGCTCCAGATTCTGTGCCTTTGGACTCTGGGACTTACACCAGTGGCCTCCCAGTTTCTCAGCCTTTGGCCTTGGACTTTAGAGTAACACCATCAGCTTCCCTGGTTCTCAGGCCTTCAAACTCAGACTGAATTAACCACCTGCTCTCCTGGTTCTCCAGCTCGAAGACAGCATATCATTGGTCTTCTCAGCCTCTATAATTGCATGAGTCAATTCTCATAGTAAATCCCCTCTTATGTAGCTAAATATATTCTGTTGGTTCTGTTTCTCCAGTGAACCCTAATACAAGATTGGATAAAATAAAAGCCATAAAGAAGATACAAACAAAATTCTAAGGAGGTCCTAAGCAGGGAGAGATTATGCTAGTGGAAAATAATCAAGAAAAGCTTAATTGAGAGAGGTAACACACTCCTTAAACATAATTTTAATGGTTGGATATGGGGGGAGGCTAGGCAGATATAAGAGTAAATCCAAAGGCATGGAACCAGGAAATAACAGAGTAGAATTGAAGAATGATAGACTTTGACAGTTTTGAAGGATATATCCAAGAACTTTTAGAACCCTAAATGTTCCTATATACCACTATATCAAGAAATTTTTCTCATAAAGTGCACATCTGATGCTGAGTATATAGCTACCAAACTACACATGCTGTAAAGGATGGACCATTAGCCAGGCTAGCTTAGCAACTAACTATGTGACTTGCTTTTTTAAAGTAATAAACACTAGAAATTGATTTCTCCCAGTTCTGGAAGTCTGAGATCAGAGTGTTGGCACGGTCAGGTTTTGGTGAGGGATTTCTGGGTTGCAGGTCGCTGACCTCTCATTGCATCCTCACACGTTAGAGAGCAGAGCTCACCAGCCTGCCTCTTCATGTCCATGTCCTAATGCGCAGGATTTAGATTTAGGTCTCAGAAAAATGACACATGACCACCGTTTACTCAGGAATGGTAAAAACCTTGAATGTTAAATCCATAAATATCTACTGCCCACAGCAGTTCCATTTGGCTGCAGTGCTCAGCATGAATCATCCCAGAGACGAATCCTACTTATTTTAAGATGAATAAGAACATTCTATCATTTGTTGGAAACTTCTTAATATTTCTTCTACTTTGATGAATCACTTCTGCATGAACATACACAGTGTTTTGTCTTCTCTCCTGTCCCACCTCTTAGCTAAAACAAAGGGAAAATGGATTTGCAGATCAAGAACTGGAGAGGCCCAGCCCTTCAGGAGGCCTCGTAGGCCTCTTCTGACCATCTGAAGAGTGGCCCATAGGAGCTCCCCAACCATAGGTCAAGAAATGCTGTCTTTTTTTTTTTTTGAGATGGAGTCTCGTTCTTGTTGTCCAGGCTGGAATACAATGGCGCAATCTCGGCTCACTGCAACTTCTGCCTTCCAGGTTCAAGTGATTCTCCTGCCTCAGCCTCCTGAGTAGCTGGGATTACAGGTGCCCGCCACCACACCTGGCTAATTTTTGTATTTTTAGTAGAGACGGAGTTTCACCATGTTGGCCAGGCTAGTCTCGAGCTCCTGCCCTCAGGTGATTTGCCCATCTTGGCCTCCCAAAGTGCTGGAATTACAGGCGTGAGTCACCGTGCCTGGTCTGAAATACTGTTTTAAGTACAAGCCTTAGAGATAAGCATGACCTTACGGTACTGACTGGGGGGAAAAACCTCTAACCTTGGTCATATCCCAGCTTCTCTCTCCTGCTGCCTCTGGTAGCCTTTAAGCTGTAGAAGAGGAGATTGCAGAAAGAAACACATTTAAGCCAGGCACGGTGACTCACACCTGTAATCCCAGCACTTTGGGAGGCCGAGGTGGGTGGATCACCAAGGTCGGGGGTTCAAGACCAGCCTGACCAACATGGAGAAACCCCATCTCTACTAAAAATACAAAAAATTAGCCGGGCGTGGTGGTGCATGCCTGTAATCCCAGTTACTCAGGAGGCTGTGGCAGGAGAATCACTTGAACTCGGGAGGCAGAAGTTGCAGTGAGCCAAAGTCACGCCATTGCACTCTGGTCTTGGCAACAACAGTGAAACTCCATCTCAAAAAAAGAAAAAGAAACACATTTAAGATTGCACAAAACAAACAACAATGACAAAAACAACAGCACAATCCCACAAAACCATGGTCTCCACCACTTGACTCACTGCCAGAAACAGTAGGCACTGGCCAGGCACAGTGGCTCACACCTGTAATCCCCACACTTTGGGAGGCTGAGGCGGGCAGATCACTTGAGGTCAGGAGCTCAAGACCAGCCTGGCTAACATGGTGAAACCCTGTCTCTACTAAAAATACAAAAATTAGCCGGGTGTGATGACATGCACCTGTAATCCCAGCTACTCAGAAGGCTGTGGCAGGAAAATCATTTGAACCCGGGAGGCGGAGTTTGCACTGCACCCCAGCCTGGGTAATAGAGTGAGACTCTATCTCAAAAAAAAAAAAAAAAAATAGTAGGCACTGAAAGAACAAGAAGCAACGACCAGGAAGAACCTCTGTCCACAAAGCAAAGCCCTGATGAATAACTGACTAACTGAAACCTAACTAGGTTTCCAGAAGCTGCAACTGAGGGCTTCAGCAGGCAAGAGCCATGATCAGAGCACTGAGGATTTGAGAAGAAATAAGCACCGATTTGACTCACGGCCATTATCTTGAGATACTAATACTGCAAATCCAATTCTGACAAAGGCCTCCAAAACCAAAAAGACAATGTCCTACTTATTAGAAAAATAGTTTTCTATCCTCTTGGTGTTGTAACACATTGAATGGATACTGCAAAAAGAATTAAAGCTGTGCTTGAGAACATTGCTTAAATCATGAATTAAAAAGGGAGACAGAATTTTTTTTTTCAGTAATCCTTGAACTTCATCTCTAAAGGCCTTAAAATATGTAAATTGATAAGACTGTTGGTCAGCAGGCAGATAGCTTGGGCCCAGGAGTTTGAGACCAGCTTTGGCAACATGGAGAAACCCTGTATCTACTAAAAATAGAAAAATTAGGCTAGGCGTGATGACTCATGCCTGTAATCCCAGCACTTTGGGAGGCCGAGGCGGGCAGATCACCTGAGATCGGGAGTTCGAGACCAGCCTGACCAACATGGAGAAACTCTTTTTTTACTAAAAATACAAAATTACCCAGGCCTGGCAGCTACTCGAGAGGCTGAAACAGGAGAATCACTTGAACCTGGGAGCTGGAGGTTGTAGTGAGCTGAGGTTGAGCCAATGCACACCAGCCTGGGCAACAAGAGTGAAACTCCGTCTCAAAAAGAAAGAGAGAGAGAGAGAGAGAGAGAGAGAGAGAGAGAGAGAGAGAAAGAGAAAAGAAAAGAGAAAAATTAGCTGGGTGTGGTTCTGTTGTCCCAGCTACTTGGGAGGCTGAGGTGGGAGGATCACCTGAGTGCAGGACACAGAGGTTGCAGTGAGCTGAGGTCACACCACATTACTCTACTCCATACTGGGCCACAAACCAAGACCCTGTCTGAAAAAAAGAAAAAAAGGAAGGCTACATAGGGCTGGGCATGGTGGTTCAAGCCTGTAATCCTAGCACTTTGGGAGGCAAGAGGATCACTTGAGCTCAGGAGTTCAAGACCAGCCTGAGCAACATAGTGAGATCTTGCCTCTACAAAAGATTTTAAAATTAGCCAGACGTGATGGCACACACTTGTGGTCCCAGCTACTCAGGAGGCTGAGACAGGAGGATTGCTTGAGCCCAGGAGGTTGAGGCTGCAGCGAGCTATGATCACACCACTGTATTCCAGCCTGAGTGACAGTAAGACCCTGTCTAAAAAAGAAAAAAAAAAGAAGGCTACATAGAAACATGAGTAAATGATCCTTAAATAATGTTGAGTGAAAATAATCAAAATAATAGCCTGCGTTTATTTACAATAGAATTGACAAAGAAAAATATGTACTATGAGTATGAATTAGAATGAAAATAGTTGTATTAGAATATGAGACTTGGGGTAATCCTTTTTATTTTCTTGAAAATTTTCAGGCCGGGCGCAGTGGCTCAAGCCTGTAATCCCAGCACTTTGGGAGGCCGAGACGGGCGGATCACGAGGTCGGGAGATCGAGACCATCCTGGCTAACACGGTGAAACCCCGTCTCTACTAAAAAAATACAAAAAACTAGCCAGGCGAGGTGGCGGGCGCCTGTAGTCCCAGCTACTCGGGAGGCTGAGGCAGGAGAATGGCGTGAACCCGGGAGGCGGAGCTTGCAGTGAGCTGAGATCCGGCCACTGCACTCCAGCCTGGGCGACAGAGCGAGACTCTGTCTCAAAAAAAAAAAAAAAAAAAAAAGAAAATTTTCTTCGATATTCTTAACACAGCAACTGATCAATTAAAATAAATATAATCAAATAAAGACAAACTATGGCCAGGCATGGCGGCTCATGCCTGTAATCCCAGCACTTTGGGAGGCTGAGGCAGGTGGATCACTTGAGGTCAGGAGTTCGAGAGCAGCCTGGCCAACATGGCGAAATCCCATCTCTACTAAAAAAATAAAAAATAAAAAATAAAAAAATAAAAAATTAGCTGGGCATGGTGGCATGTGCCTGTAGTCCTAGTTACTCAGGAGGCTAAGGTATGAGAATTGCTCAAACCCGGGAGGCGGAGGTTGCAGTGAGCCAAGATCGTCCCATTGCATTCCAGCCTGGGTGACAGAGCAAGACCGTGTCTCAAAAACAAACAAACAAACAAAATAAATAAATAAAAACAAACTAATGAATACCCAAATTACACATGATTACATATGAAATAATGATTTTCATGTGCTCTGTCCCGTGTCCAAGTTTATAACAGAAAGTATTGATGGGAAATTTGACTTTTATGAGAAACCATAAGTAAATCACTCTAAAAACATACATTTTTTTTTTTTTTTTTTTTTTTTTTTGAGACGGAGTCTCGCTCTGTCGCCCAGGCTGGAGTGCAGTGGCCGGATCTCAGCTCACTGCAAGCTCCACCTCCCGGGTTTACGCCATTCTCCTGCCTCAGCCTCCCGAGTAGCTGGGACTACAGGCGCCCGCCACCGCGCCCGGCTAAGTTTTTTTTGTATTTTTTAGTAGAGACGGGGTTTCACCGTGTCAGCCAGGATGGTCTCGATCTCCTGACCTCGTGATCCGCCCGTCTCGGCCTCCCAAAGTGCTGGGATTACAGGCTTGAGCCACCGCGCCCGGCCAAAACATACATTTTTTAAAAAGCTGAAAATGAGGGATTTGGTGTGAAAGTGTGAAAAGAAAACTTAACTTAAAGCAATATGTCACCAGGTACGGTGGCTCATGCCTGTCATCCCAGCACTTTGGGAGACCAAGGTGGCAAGGTCAGTAGTTTGAGACCAGCCTGGCCAACACGGTGAAACCCCGTCTCTACCAAAAATACAAAAATTAGCCAGGCATGATGGTGGGCACCTGTAATTCCAGCTACTCAGGAGGCTGAGGCTGGAGAATCACTTGAACCTGAGAGGTGGAGGTTGTGGTGAACCGAGATTGCACCACTGCACTCCAGCCCGAGCAACGGAGTGAGACTCCATCTCAAAAAAAAAAAAAAAAAAGTGATATTTATATCAGACACAAGACAGGAGGGGACCATGTTATCCCTTCTGCTGTCCTAGGGAGCCCCATGCAAGGCTTACATTGTGGTGGTTTTGCAGTTGGGGACCACTGTATCCAGACTCCAGCTCCAACACTTCCTGGCTGTGGGTCCTTGGTCCAGTTATTAAGCTCTCTAATCCTCAGTTTCCTCCTTTGTAAAGTGGAGATGTAGATAACCTATCTCATTAGAGAGTCTTAAACAGTATAAGGCATGTAAAGCAAGCACCTAGCACCTTGCCTGATAGGCAACTTTTCAGTAAATGCCAGTTCCCTTGTCTCTCCAATCTCTTCTCAAAAATGTACCATGTAGCTGAGTGCAGTGGCTCATGCCTGTAATCCCAGCATTTTGGGAGGTTGAGGTGGGTGGATCACGAGGTCAGGAGTTCGAGACTAGCCTGACCAACATGGTGAAACCCCTTCTCTACTAAAAATACAAAAATTAGCTGCGTATGGTGGTGTACACCTGTAATCCCAGCTACTCAGGAGGCTGAGGCAGGAGAATCACTTGAACCTGGGAGGCAGAGGTTACAGTGAGTAGAGATTGCGCCACTGCACTCCAGCCTGGGCAACAGAGCGAGGCTCTGTCTCCAAAAAAAAAAAAGCAAGTACCGTGTAAAATTGGACCTACCTGTGACTGAGTTAATCATCAGGTTATTAAGGATTTACCACTTATTGACTGCCCACTAGCACACTCAGTGCCTGTAACATAGTAGGCTCCAAGTAAAGATATGTTTGATGGTGGACAGATGGATGGATGCATGGATGGATGGATGGATGGATGGATGGATGGATGGATGGATGACTCAATCTCCGTCTTCAGAGCCCTAGAAGAAGAGACACTTGTTTGTTCTAAATATATATATTTTTTCATTTCTTTTAATTTTTTTATTTTTTATTTTTGTGGGCACATAGTCGGTATATATATTTCCTTCCCTCCCTCCCTTCCTTCTTTCCTTCCTTCCTTTCTTCCTTCCTTCCTTCCTCTCTCTTTTTCTCCCTTTCTTTCTCTCTTTCTTTCTCTCTTTCTTTCTCTCTCTTTCTCTCTTTCTCTCTTTCTCTCTCTCTCTCTCTCTCTCTCTCTCTTCTCTCTCTCTCTCTCTCTCTCTTTCTCTCTTTCTCTCTTTCTCTCTTTCTCTCTTTCTCTCTTTCTCTCTTTCTCTCTTTCTTTCTTTCTTTTTCTTTCTTTCTCATACTCTGTTGCCCAGGCTGCAATCTCGGTTCACTCCAACCTCTGCCTCCCATATTCAAGCCATCCTCCCATCTCAGCCTCCTGAGTAACTGGGCATGCACCACTACACCTGGCCAGTTCTTGTATTTTTTGTAGAGATGGGGTTTTGCCACATTGTCCAGGCTGGTCTCAAATTCCTGGGCTCAAGGGATCCACCTGCTTTGGCCTCTTAAAGTGCTAGGCGTGAGCCACCACACCTGGCCTTGTTCTATATATTTCTAAGGAATACATTTGAGACCAGGAAGTGTGGTATTAATCTCTCTTTGTTATTTTATTTTTTTGAGATAAGGTCTTGCTCTTTGCCCAGGCTGAAGTGCTGTGGCACAATCATGGCTTACTGCAACCTCCGCCTCCTGGGCTCAAGCCATTGTCCCACCTCAGCCTCCTGAGTAGCTGGGACTATAGGCATGTGCCACCATGTCCAACTAATTTTTAAAAATTTTTTTAGAGACAGGGTCTCACCATTTTGCCCAGGCTGGTCTCGAATACTTGGGCTCAAGTGATCAGCCCACCTCAACCTCCCAAAGCTCTGGAATTACAGGCATGAACCGCCTGCCCTGGCCTCTTTGTTATTTTGATCAGAGAAAGTGGGTTTGGCTAAACCAAGTCCAGGCTCTTGGGGAGAAGCCCTTGGGAAGAATAGAAGTGAAAAGGAGGCTTCTCTGAGCCAGTCGAATGCTCTCCAGATCTTCAGACTCTGCTGTTCTCACATCGCTCGGCCCAGATGCACTTAGTTTCTTTGTGGAGTACGTAGAAGCTACAAGGAAGCAGTTTTCACATAAAATCAAGAACAATATTCTAATAAACTGACCACACATGGGAAAAGTGCTTCGAAAAAAGCGGGTTTCTCATCACCAGCCCCTGAGATGGAAGAGATATTGCCATAGTTGTTGTTACGTCAGGGAGGGAATTCTAGCTTTGAATTGGTGGTTAGATGAGAAAAATTCCTTCCAGCCTGAGATTTTGTGATTTCATTTATGAGACACTCACGCTTTCACAACTAGGCTTTCAACTGCCACCCGGAGGCTTACTTATAGAAAAGAGAATAAATATTACTACAAATCTGAACCCGAAGAGAACGCTGTTCTTTATCATTTTGAATTTTCAGCTCCACTTGGGCCTACAGCCATCCCTTCCCTAGGTATTTCCAAGGCCAGAATCTTATAACAGACTAAATGTTATGCTCTTGCAATATCAACACAGCTACAGGACAAGTACAGAACCACAGTTAGAGGAGGCTTCTTCTCTTTCTCAGCCTCAGAGATAAGGACGCAAGTCATATACATGATGAAATAAATTACCATGTGAGTTAGAATTTGCCAAACAGCTAATGCAGGTGATTATTGCCATGAAAGTTGAGTCGATGAAGAGATCCCTGTGGTCTGGGGTGGAAGGGCTTTTGGGGAGGGTGTAGAATTACAGCTAGCTCTTGATGAAGAAATAACCTGGGAAAGGTAAGATGGAGCAGGAACAGATGGAGGTGAGTGTAGCTAAAGAGCCTAGGCTTTGGAGTCCAAAAGACTGCATCAAATTTTGAACTGTCTTCACTAGCTGTGACTGTTGCTAGTCTCTTAAAGTCTCTGAGCAGCAGCTTCCTCCTCTTACAACGGGGATACGCTCACCTTTCTTGAAAGCGTGCTGTTTGGATTAGAGATAATATATGTAAAGCAGCACAATAATAAACACTCACACGGCTGTTGGCATTGCTGTGGGTTAGACACTGGGGTGGACCTGGTGTAGGCAGAGCATTTGTGGAAGCACAGGAAGTGAGCCCAAGGCAGTGTCGAGTGCTGAGAGAACCCATAACTAGGAGTCAGCATACCTCAGTGTGAGTTCTTGATTTCATGTCACCAGGCAAATCACTTTCATTTTCTCCGGGCTTGTCTTTCCCATCTGTACAGTGAGGGTATTGGTCTGGAGAAATAATTCTCTACCCTGGCTACATAGTACATGAGGAGACTGAAAATCACCTGGTGACCACTGAACAGGCCCCAGAAACAAAAACTCCTTACCTGAGAATTTAAAAGGGAGCAAATACCACCTGGTGACCATGAAACAGGCCAAACTCCCTACCTGGGGAAAATTAGAAGTAATTAGACTTCCCTATTTTCTAAAGCAGGTATCTGGTTCCTCTGGTTTTTGGTAACAGATGTGCTCTGGATTACCTCCTAGCTGAACAGGGAGGAGTCTTTGCTGTCATCAACAAAACCTGTTGCACCTACATTAATGTGTCCAGAGAAGTGGAAACTAACGTCCAAGAAATTTTCAAACAAGCCAAATGACTACACACACTTTCCCAAAGTAACCAAAACTGGACCAAAACTTTTACTAATTGGTTTCCAAAACTCACTTGGCTTCTCCCATTCCTTGGACCTTTGTTCCTTGTCATTCTTCTTTTAATATTTGGTCTCTGCTTTTTTTTAACATGCTCATTAAATTTATATCTTCCAGATTGCAAAGATTCCACCTACAGAAGGCTATGCAATCCCAATACCGGCCAGTAACAGCAACTTCTGTTTGCATGGGGCCTCTTGATGGAATCCGGTTTTCCCTGTCCTGAACAAGTTTTTCATGACCCTTCATTCCCTTCATGACAGAGCAAGAAAGGAAAAAATGCAACCTATGCCTTCAATGCCCCCTTTCAGCAGGAAGTAGCCACACTCCACACCCCTCTTCACTGTGGTGTTTTCCCTTTCTTGAGACCCCAATTTTCAGGCCTCTGAGCCCAAGCTAAGCCATCATATCCCCTGTGACTGGCACATATACATCCTGATGGCCTGAAGCAACTGAAGAACCACAAAAGAAGTGAAAATAACCAGTTCCTGCCTTAACTGATGACATTCCACCACTGTGATTTGTTCCTGCCCCACCCTAACTGATCAATTGACCTTGTGACATTCCTTCTCCTGGGCAATGAATCTCAGGAGATCCCCATCAAGCACCTTGTGACACCCGCCCCTGCCCAAAAGAGAACAACCTCCTTTAACTGTAATTTTCCACTACCCACCAAATCCTATAAAACTGCCCCACCCCTATGTCTCTCCCTTTGCTGACTCCTTTTTCGGATTCGCCCACGTGCACCCAGGTGATTAAAAAGCTTTATTGCTCACACAAAGCCTGTTTGGTGGTCTCTTCACATGGATACCTGTAACATTTGGTGCTGAAGTCCCAGGACAGGGGGACTCCTTCAGGAGACTGGTCCCCTGTCCTCACCCATGAGGAGATCCACCTACAACCTTGGGTCCTCAAATCAGCCCAAGGAACATCTCACCAATTTCAAATCAGGTAAGTGGTCTCTTCACTCTCTTCTTCAGTCTCTCTCGCTACCCTTCAATCTCCCTGTCCTTCCAATTCCAGTTCTTTTTCCTCTCCAGTAGAGACAAAGGAGACACATTTTATCCATGAACTCAAAAACTCCAATGTCAGTCATGGATTTGGGAAGAAAGTCTTCCCTTGGTTTCTGATCACTGCAGGGACGCCTGCCTTGATCATTCACCCACATTCCATTGGTGTCTGATCACCGCGGGGATGCCTGCCTTGGTCATTTACCCACGTTTCCTTGGTGGCAAGTCAATCGTGGGGATGCCTGCTTTGGCTGCTCACCCACATTATACCTAGCCCAGCGCTGCTCACCCCCGCCCCCGACCCCGTGTCTCTACCTTTCTCTTTAAACTGACCTCCTTCACTATGGGCAACCTTCTGCCCTCCTTTCCCCCTTCTTCTCCCTTAGCCTGTGTTCTTAAAAACCTAAAACCCCTTCAACTAACACCTGACCTAAAACCTAAACATCTTATTTTCTTCTGTAATACCACTTGGCCCCAATACAAACTTGACAATAGTTTCAAGTGGCCAAAGAATGGTATTTTCGATTTGTCTATCCTATAAGACCTAGATAATTTTTGTTGAAAATTCGGCAAATTGTCTGAGGTGCCTGACGTCTAGGCATTCTTTACACATCGGTCCCTCCCTAGTCTCTGCTCCCAACGCAACTCGTCCCAAATCTTTCTTCTTTCTCCCCTGTCTGTTCCTTCAGGCTCCATCCCAAGCTCTGAGTCCTTTGAACCCTCCTTTTCTACAGACCCATCTCAACTTTCCCCCGCTCCCCAAGGCTGCTCCTTGCCAGGCTGAGCCAGGTCCCAATTCTTCCTCAGCCTCTGCTCCCCAACCCTATCCTTCTATCACCTCCCCTCCTGACACCTCATCCTGCTTATAGTTTCGTTCCATGACGAGCCCGCCCCCACCTGCCCAACAATTTCCTCTTACAGAGATGGCTGTAGCTGAAGGCATAGTCAAGGTTAATGCTCCTTTTTCTTTAGCTGACCTCTCCCAGATCAGTTAGCATTTAGGCTCTTTTTCATCAAATATAAAAACCCAGCCCAGTCCATGGCCCATTTGGCAACAACTGATAGACACTTTATCACACCAGACTGAGAGAGGCCAGAAGGCCGTCTTATTCTCAATATGCATTTTATTACCCAATCCGCTCCTGACATTAGAAAAAGCTCCAAAAATTAGATTCTGGCCCTCAAACCCCACAACAGGACTTAATTAACCTTGCCTTCAAGGTGTACAATAATAGAGAAGAGGCAGCCAAGTGGCAATGTATTTCTGAGTTGCAATTGCTTGCCTCCACTATGAGAGAATCACCAGCCACATCTCCAGCACACAAGAACTTCAAAATGCCCAAACCGCAGCAGCCAGGCATTCCTCCAGGACCACCTCCCCCAGGATCTTGCTTCAAGTGCCAGAAATCTGGCCACTGGGCCAAGGAATGCCCACAGCCCGGGATTCCTCCTAAGCCATGTCCCATCTGTGCAGGACCCCACTAGAAATCAGACTGTCCAACTTGCCCGGCAGCCACTCCTAGAACCCCTGGAACTTTGGCCCAAGGCTCTCTGACTAACTCCTTCCCAGATCTTCTTGGCTTAGCAGCTGAAGACTGATGTGGCCCAATCGCCTCGGAAGCCTCCTGGACCATCACAGACACTTCAGGTAACTCTTACAGTGGAGGATAAGTCTATCCCTTTCTTAATTGATACGGAGGCTACCCACTCCACATTACCTTCTTTTCAAGGGCCTGTTTCCCTTGCCTCCATAACTGTTGTGGGTATTGACAGCCAGGCTTCTAAACCTCTTAAAACTCCCCCACTCTGGTGCCAACTTGGACAACATTCTTTTATGCACTCTTTTTCAGTTATCCCCACCTACCCAGTTCCCTTATTAGGCTGAGTCATTTTAACCAAATTATCTACTTCCCTGACTATTCCTGGGCTAAAGCCACATCTTACTGCTGTACTTTTACCCAACTCAAGGCCTCTTTTACATCCTCCCCTTGTATCTCCCTACCTTAATCCACAATTATAGGATACCTCTACTCCCTCCTTGGTGACTGATCATGCACCCCTTATCATCCCATTAAAACCTAATCACCCTTACCCTACTCAACACCAATATCCCATCCCACAGCAGTTTTAAAAGAGTTAAAGCCTGTTATCACTCGCCTGTTACAACATGGCCTCTTAAAGCCTACAAATTCTCCTTACAACTCCCCTATCTTATGTGTCCAAAAACCAGACAAGTCTTACAGGTTGGTTCATGATCTTTGCCTTATTAATCAAGTCATCTTTCCCATCCATCCTATAGTGCCAAACCCATATACTCTCCTATCCTCAATACCTCCCTCCACAACCCATTTTTCTGTTTTGGATCTCCAAGATGGTTTCTTTACTCTTCCTTTACACCCTTCATCCCCGTCTCTCTTCATTTTCACTTGGACTGACCCTGACACCCATCAGTCTCAGCAACTTACCTGGGCTGTACTGCCACAAGGCTTCAGGGACAGCCCTTATTACTTCAGCCAAGCTCTTTCTCATGATTAACTTTCTTTCCACCCCTGTGCTTCTCACCTTATTCAATATATTCATGACCTTCTACTTTGTAGCCCCTCCTTTGAATCTTCTCAATAAGACACCCTTCTGCTCCTTCAACATTTATTCTCCAAGAGATATCGGGTATCCCCCTCCAAAGCTCAAATTTCTTCTCCACCCGTTACCTACCTCAGCATAATTTTCATGAAAACACACATGTTCTCTCTGCCAGTTGTGTCCGGCTGATCTCTCAAACCCAAACCCAAACCCATTCTACAAAGCAACAACTCCTTTCCTTTCTGGGCATGGTTGGATACTTTCATCTTTGGATACGTGGTTTTGCCATCCTAACAAAACCATTATATGAACTCACAAACAGAAACCTAGCTGACCCCATAGATCCTAAATCCTTTCCCCACTCCTCTTTCCGTTCCTGGAAAACAGCTGTAGAGACTGCTCCCACACTAGCTCTCCCTGACTCATCCCAACCTTTTTCATTACACACAGCTGAAGTGCAGGGCTATACAGTCAGAATTCTTATACAAGAACCAGGACTGTGCCCTGTAGCCTTTTTGTCCAAACAACTTGACTTTACTGTTTTAGGCTGGCCCTTATGTCTGCATGCGGCGGCTGCCATCACTCTAATACTTTCAGAGGCCCTTAAAATAAAAAGCTATGTTCCACTTACTCTCTATAGTTCCCATAACTTTCAAAATCTATTTTCCTCCTCACATTTGACGCATATACTTTCTGCCCCCCTGGCTCCTTCAGCTGTACTCACTATTTGTTGAATCTCCCACAATTACCATTGTTCCTGGGCCAGACTTCAATTCGGCCTCTCATCTTATTCCTGCTACTACATCTGAACCCCATGACTGTATCTCTCCAATCCACATGGCATTCTCCCCATTTTCCCATATTTCCCTCTTTCCTGTTCCCCACCCAGACCACACTTGGTTGATTGATGGTAGTTCTTCCAGGCCAAATCACTAATCACCGGCAAAGGCAGGCTATGCTATAGTGTCTCCCACATCTATCATTGAGTCTATAGCCCTGCGCCCTTCCACTACCTCTCAACAAGCTGAACTCATTGCCTTAACTTGAGCCATCATTCTTGCAAAGGGACTGCGTGTCAATATCTATACAGATTCTAAGTATGCCCTCCACATCCTTTGCCACCATGCTGTTATATGGGCAGAAAGACGTTTCCTCACTACACAAGGTCCTCCATCATTAATGCCTCCTTAATAAATAAACTCTTCTTAAAGCTGTTCTACTTCCAAGGAAGCTGGGGTCATTCACTACAAGGGGCATCAAAGGGCATCAGATCCCATTGCTCAGGGCAACGCTTATGCTGATAAGGTAGCTAAAGAAGCAGCTAGCATTCCAACTTCTGTCCCTCATGGCCAGTTTTTCTCCTTCTCATCTTTTCACTTTACATTTCCAGTTTTGCCTTACGCAAGGTCTCTTCTTCCTCTGTGGCTCCTCCGCCTACATGTGTGTACCTGTTAATTGAATAGGCACATGTACACTAGTTTTCCTTACCCTCAAAAATCAATTTGCAAATAGCATTGAACAGCTTCCTGTTCCCCTCATGACACCAACACTTCACTACTATTTTGTTTTGTTCTTATTATTAATATAAGAAGACAGGAATAGGCCTTGACTTACTGCTCAAAAAGGACTCTGTATATTTTTAAATGAAGAGTGTTGTTTTTACCTAAATCAGTCTGGCCTGGATATGACAACATAAAAAAAAAAAAAAAAAAAAAAACTCAAGGATAGAGCCCAAAAACTCGCCAACCAAGCAAATAATTACACTAAACCCCCTTGGGCACTCTCTAATTGGATGCCCTGCATCCTCCCAATTCTTAGTCCTTTAATACCTGCTTTTCTCCTTCTCTTATTTGGACTTGGGTCTTCCATTTAGTTTCTCAATTCATACAAAACCGCATCCAGGCCATCACCAATCATTCTATATGACAAATGCTCCTTCTAACAACCCCACAATATCACCCCTTAACCCAAAATCTTTCTTCAGTTTAATCTTTCCCACTCTAGGTTCCCACGTTGCCCCTAATCCCACTCAAAGCAGCCCTAAGAAACATCACCATTATCTCTCCATATCACCCCCCAAAATTTTCGCCACCCCAACACTTCACCACTATTTTGTTTTGGTTTTCTTATTAAAATAAGAAGACAGGAATGTCAGGCCTCTGAGCCCAAGCTAAGCCATCATATCCCCTGTGACTAGCACGTATACATCCAGATGGCCTGAAGCAATTGAAGAACCACACAAGAAGTGAAAGTAGCCAATTCCTGCCTTAACTGAGGACATTCCACCACTATGATTTGTTCCTGCCTCACCCTAACTGATCTTGTGACACTCCTTCTCCTGGGCAATGAATCTCAGGAGCTCCTCACTGAGCACCTTGTGACCCCTGCCCCTGCCCACAAGAGAACAACCCCCTTTAATTGTAATTTTTCACTACCTACCCAAATCCTATGAAACTGCCCCACCCCTATCTCTCTCCCTTTGCTGACTCCTTTTTCGGATTCAGTTCACCTGCAGTCAGGTGATTAAAAAGCTTTATTACTCACACAAAGCCTGTGTGGTGGTCTCTTCACAGAGATGCATGTAACACCAGTAGGCAGTAGGTAGACATGAGCATGGGGGAATTAAAGGGTCAAAGATTTGATCAAAATATTGGTTGGGGGGAAATGAGGAGAGTGAAAATCACCTGGTGACCACTGAACAGGCCCAGAGACAAAAACTCCTAATCTGAGGAATTTAGAAGGGAAAAAAGACCACCTGGTGACCATCAAACAGGTCATACAGAGGCAAAACTCCTTATCTCGGGGAAAATTAGAAGTAATTAGACTTCCCTGCAGGGTGTGGCGGCTCATGCCTGTAAACTCAGCACTTTGGGAGGCTGAGGCAGGCAGATCACCTGAGGTCAGAAGTTTGAGACCAACCTGGCCAACATGGTGAAACCCCACCTCTAATAAAAAATACCAAAAAAAAAAAAAAAAAAAAAAAATTAGCCAGGCTTGGTGGCAGGTGCCTGTAGTCCCAGCTATTTGGGAGACTGAGGCACAAGAATTGCTTGAACCCAAGCGGCAGAGGTTGTAGTGAGCCAAGACCTCGCCAAAACGACTTTCCTATTATCTAAAGCAGGCTTCTGGTTTCAGATTTCTTTCCCCGAAAAAAACCTATAAGTGACTAAAATTTCTATACACCTCTGGAATGCCGAAACTCATTTGACAACCATAAATACCCCTAAGGAAAAACCCATGGAGGGTGGCACTCTCAGTCCTCTCACTGAGGCACCCCGCTGCACCCTTTTGCAACATTCTTCCTTTCTAATAAACTTTCCTTTTTCAAACCTACACTGTTGCCGGTAAATTCTCTTACCTACCCACAAGTCGACCACTGCCGGTGTTCGGGCTCTGAAACCTTGCCTGGCAGTAGAATCATCCAGAGATCTTTAAGAAATCCCAATGGGCTGGGCGCAGTGGCTCACACCTGTAATCCCAGCACTCTGGGAGGCCAAGGCAGGTGGATCGCAGAAGGCAGAAGTTCACAGCCTGGGCAACACGGCAAAACCCCATTTCTACAAAAAATACAAAACTCAACTGGGTATGGTGGTGCATAGCTGTAGTCCCAGCTACTGGGGAGGCTGAGGTGGGAGGATGGCTTGAGCCAGGAAGTCGAGGCTGCAATGACCCATGATCTTGCCACTGCACTCCAGCCTGGGGTGACAGAAGGAGACTGTCTCCTAATGCCTATGCTGCACCCCAGACCAGAGCCTCGGGCTGGGACCCTAGGCAGCAGACTTTTTCAGCTCCCCAAGTGATTCCAAAGTGCATCCAAGATGGAGAGGCATTGGACTAGATAATCTCTAAGGTTTCCTACCATTGTGGCATTAGGAAGCTAGAGAAAAACAACAATGAATGATTATTATATAATGGTTACTACACATTGAGTGGTGTCAAGCACTTCACCTAGAGCTCTATGTGTGCTACTTAATATTCACAGTTAACTTAAGGGGTAGGAATTATACAAATGAAGAAATAAGTTTGAAATGATTTTCATTTCCCCAACATCATGTAACTAAGTGTCAGAGCTAGAATTTTTACACAGTTCTCTCTGATGCCCCAAATGGAAACTTGAAATTATTGCATTCTACTATTTTGCATAACTCTCACATGGCATTGGAAATGGTTTTTTTTTAATCTTGCTTACTTGGATGGAGGCAAATGCCTAATGCTTGTGAATGGGTAAAATATTTCTGTGAACTTAGGGGCTTTCACTCTATTTCCAGATAAATATTTCTTGTTAAAATGCCTCCATTTCCAAATATGGGCTGTAACCCTCTTTTTTTGAGACAGAGTCTAGCTCTGTCACCCAGGCTAGAGTGCAATGGCATGATCTCAGCTCACTACAACCACAGCCTCCAAAGTAGCTAAGACTACAGACACGCACCACCACACCTGGCCAGTTTTTCTATTTTTGTAGAGATGGGGTTTTGTCATGTTGCCCAGGCTAGTCTTGAACTCCTGAACTTAAGCAATCCTCCTGCCTTGGCCTCCCAAAGTGCTATTTTTTATTCAGTATCTTCATACTGAAAAAGTCAACTGTGGAGCATGAATGGCCACCAAACAAATGAGTATAAGATGCTGCCATCTTGTGGCACTTTGGGCCAGGCCAAGTGTGTAAGTAAGCATTAGCGAGGACAGCCCAGCACACGAAACTCTAGCCACACCTGCTGTTTTGCCATCTTTCCAGTGCCTTCCTGGCGGTAACATCATTTTCTTTCTTCAAATTTAATACTAAGAAGGAATCAATGACAGCAACACGAGAAAATAAATAAGAACTGAGGATCAAATAATAAAGTCCTCTAAGGATCAAATAATAAGACCTTCTCCTTTTTTTTTTGAAATGGAGTCTCGCTCTGTCACCCAGGCTGGAGTGCAGTGGTGCTATCTCAACTCACTGCAACCTCCACCTCCCAGGTTCAAGCGATTCTCCTTCCTCAGCCTCCTGAGTAGCTGGGATTACAAGCGCAAGTCACCATGCCCAGCTAATTTTTGTATTTTTAGTAGAGACGGGGTTTCACCATGTTGACCAGGCTGGTCTCGAACTCCCGACCTTGTGATCTGCCTGCCTCGGCCTCCCAAAGTACTGGGATTACAGGCATGAGCCACTGTGCCCAGTCCTCCTTCTAATAACTTGTCTGTATAACCTTTGTCAGGTTAATTTTTCTGGGTCTGAAATTTTCTTATCTATAAAATGGGGACAGTAACACTCATCTCATTAGTATTTTAAGTTCAAATTAGAACACGTGTGTAAAATCCTGGCAAATTGTAGGCATTTGACAAATGTGGCCAAACGTTCCTCCACTTAAGCATTTGTGCTGTTGTGGGTATTGCAATACAAAACCCTCCCTCTGAGTTCCCCCCACCGCCCCCAGCGGTTTCCCCATTACTCACAGCCATTCCAAGATCCTATCAGAGTCTGTATCCTCCAACTCTGCTTATCTCTTACCCCTGGCCCTTTCACCCACCCGACCCTGGGTGACCTGATACACAGCTCTCTCTCTCTGGCCTCAGTTTCCAACACCATGTCTCTCCTTCACCCTGCTCTGCCCACTGGCCTCCTCCCTTTTGCTGTTCCCCTGCCTGAAAGGCTCCCCTAGATACTCTCACAAAGTAGCACAAACACACAAATCCATCCCCAGTCCCTTTCTATCCCCTTTGACCTGTGTAGTTTTAATTTCCAGCACCTCCACCACTCATCTCATATTATATGTTTATTGTTTTCTGGCTCCCTGCCCCAACTTAAGCACCTGAAGACAGAGACTTCATCTGTCCCTAGTGCCTTGCACAGTGCCTGGCACAGACTAGGCACTCAATTCATATTCATTGAGAGAATGAACAAAAACCCCAGGTAAGGGAATCTAGATGGGTGGCCAAGGCCATTTCCGGAGCACTAGTTCTCACAGTTTCAAGAGTCACTGGGAGCTTATTCCAGGACCCCATCCACAGATATCTGATTAAGGATCTGTAAGTAGGCATTTTAAATGACATCCATGTGAGTCTGAGGCAGTGGTGTGTGGCTCCTTTTGAAAAACACGCTGTGGGGGAACAGATAAGCCTAAGAATGAGTTTACTAGAACAGGGATGCCTTTAGGGCAGTTTCTCAATTTTGGCACTAATAGCATTTGGGACCAAATCAATTCTTTGTCCTGGGTGCTGTCCTGTGCACTGCAGGATGTTTCATAGGATCCCTGGCCTCTGCCTGCTGGATGCCAGTAGCAATCCCTGCTCCCACCTGCTGTGACAATCAAAACTGTCTCCAGACAATGCCAAATGCCCCAAGGGGCAGTGGGGTGGGGTGGGGGGTGGGGTGCAAAATTGCTGCCACCACCTTCCACAGAAGACTATTTCCCTGGAACGTGCAAGGCCCTGGGCCAGTGTGTGTGAGTGTGTACGTGGGTGGGGGGAATGTTAATATTAGCAATATGTTTTAAAAGGTATTGCAAAACTCATGAGCTCTTGTGAGCTATGGTGATTTACTGATGAAGATTTAGAATGAGTAGAGAAGAGGTGTTCAGGTATTTGTTGTCAAGTCAGTGCACATAGATCTTTTTTTTTTTTTTTTTTTTGAGACGGGGTCTCACTTTGTCGCCCAGGCTGGAGTGCAATGGTGCAATCTCGGCTCACTGCAACCTCTGCCTCCTGGGTTCAAGCGATTCTTCTGCCTCAGCCTCCCAAGTAGCCGGGACTACAGGCGCCTGCCACCATGCCCGGCTAATTTTTTGTATTTTTAGTAGAGACGGGGTTTCACCGTGTTAGCCAGGATGGTCTCGATCTCCTGACCTCGTGATCCGCCCGCCTCGGCCTCCCAAAGTGCTGGGATTACAGGCGTGAGCCACCGCGCCCGGCTCACATGAATCTTCTTTGTAGTGTCCAGGTGCTGTGTCTTTCTGTTCTGGTTTGAGAACCATCTTTTTATGTTCTTTATTTGCAAATGCACCATTCCTCGCTGGTTTCATAGCTCCCACTCCTGAAGAAGGTAGCAATGCTGTTATTACTCACAATGCCATGACTGTTTGGAACCTGTTTGTATTGAAGCAATATAGACATTTTGGCCTCTGCTGACCCTCAAAACCTTTAACTCATGACACTGAATCATCCACCATACACATGTGGCTCCAGTGACTCTGTTATAAAGATTGTTATCATGCTTCATTGATGACTAACACAAATGCACGTCTTACCCAGAGTCTGAATGGAAATGATAACTACTTTTCTGATGATATTAAATTATCATTTCAGATTTTTTTTTTTTTTTTTTTTTTTTTTTTTGAGACAGAGTTTCACTTTTGTTGCCCAGGCTGGAGTGCAATGGTGTGATCTCGGCTCACCACAACCTCTGCCTCCCAGGTTCAAGTGATTCTCCTGCCTCAGCCTCCCGAGTAGCTGGGATTACAGGCATGCGCCACCATGCCTGGCTAACGTTGTATTTTTAGTAGAGATGGGGTTTCTTCATGTTGGTCAGGCTGGTCTCAAACTCCCGACCTCAGGTGATCCCCCTGCCTGGGCCTCCCAAAGTTCTGGGATTACAGGCGTGAGCCACCATGCCCAGCCTATCATTTCAGATTTTATGGCACAAACACACAACTCACCTTCCAACTATGTCTTCTCTTGAACTCATTAGGCTGTTATCATTGCATTTCCTTGAATGTAATCTTCTTCAATGTCAGTAGAACCCTTTCCTTTCATCAGCAGGCAGAATAGATGAGTGGCCTACCTGCACAAGGGTGCTCTGGATAGGAGGTGTCACAGTGTACACAGGCAAGAGTCAGTGGACAGGCCCACACATGCAGCCCAAGCCAAAAGGTCAGTAGTAGAGAAGCAGCAGAAATTCCAAGATATATGAGGGGGAAGATTGACCAAGTGTAAGGTATAGCAACTCAGTGTCTGCTTGTGACAGTCAACCGAAATCTGCATCAGCACCATCCTAATGGTCCAACTTCACATGAGCTAATAAAATAATATTGTATTGGCCAGCAGGCGTGATCTGCCCCACAGGCTGTCCTTTTGGAAATGTGGCCTGGCCACTGGGCTCTGAGACAACCCCACAGGCACATATTCTGCAGCTCCTCAGGACATCTGTTTGACCCCATGCACTAGGAAGAAGGTTAGAGAGCACTTGAAGGGGAGAAACTGAGTTTGGAGCATCCCACCTGGAGAACACTACTAGTCCCAGCCGGTGCCAGTCAAAAGGGAGAAACTTAAAATTTCAAGGTAGGTACTCCACAGCGGGATGGGGTCCTGTCTGCCCAGGGCCAAGTGTGGTAGTGCTGCACTAGAGCAATGGTGAGTAGTCAGTAGCTTCTTAAAGCGTTCTTTCATGGGAGGGCAAGGTTCACTTGGTGGAGCATTGGGTCTTTAGTAATGGATTATTCCTGGGATGTTAATTATTAATATTATATATGTTAGCTGGTGGTAAAACATGTAAGATAAAGCTAGAGAAATTTATTTTGCTTTTTTTTAATTTTTAATTTTTATGGGTACATAGTAGGTATATATATATTCATGGAGTGTATAGGATATTTTGATATAGGCATACAATGTGTAGTAATCACATCAGGGTAAATGGGGTATCCATCACCTCAAGCATTCATCCTTTCTTTGTGTTACAAACATTCTAATTGCACTCCCTCAGTTATTCTAAAATATACAACAAATTATTGCTGACTGCAGTCACCCTGTTGTGCTATCAAACACTAGATCCTATTCATTGTATCTAACTATATTTTATATACGTTACCCATCATCCCCATTTCTCACCCACTGGCCTTCTCAGTCTCTGGTAACCATCACACGCTCTGTGAGTTCACTGGTTTTAACTGTTAGCTCCCACAAATAAGTAAGAACATGAGAAGTTTGTCTTTCTGTGCCTGGCTTATTTCACTTAACATAATGTCCTCCAGTTCCATCCATGTTGTTACAAATGACAGGATCTCATTCTTTTTTATGGGTGAATAGTACTCCATTGTGTATATATACCACATTTTCTTTATTCATTCATCTGTTGATGGACATCGAGGTTGCTTCCAAATCTTGGCTATTGTGAATAGTGCTGCAGGAAACAAGGGAGTGCAGATGTCTTCAACATACGGATTTCCTTTGATTATACACCTAGCAATGGGATTACTGGATCATATGGTAGCTCTATTTTTAGTTTTTTGAGGAAATTATATACTGTTCTCCATAGGAGTTATACTAATATATACACCCATCAACAGTGTATGAGGGTTCCCCTTTCTCCACATCTGTGCCAGTGTTTGTTATTGACTATCTTTTGGATAAAATCCATTTTAACTAAGATGAGATGATATCTCATTGTAGTTTTCATTTGCATTTCTCTGATGATCAGTGATGTTGAACACCTTTTTAAATACTTGTTTCCCATTTGTATGTTTTCTTTTGAGAAATGTCTATTTGGATCTTTTATCCAGTTTTTAATCAGATTATTATATCTTTCTCTATTGAGTTATTTGAGCTCCTTATATATTCTGGTTATTCATATCTTGTCAGATGGATAGTTTGCAAATATTTTCTTTCATTCTGTGGGTTGTCTCTTTACTCTGTTGTCTCCTTTGCTGTGTAGAAGCTTTTTAACTTGATGTGATCCCATTTGTCCATTTTTATTTGGTAGCCTGTGCTGATGAGCTATTACTCAAGAAATCCTTACCCAATAGCTACAAATAAAAGCCATCTATGACAGACCCACAAAATACCCCTGCAGAGTTTCCCCAATGTTCTATTTTAGTAGTTTCATAGTTTCAGGTCTTAGCTTTTAAGTCTTTAATCCACTTCGATTTTATTTTTGTATATGGTGAGAGATAGGAGTCCAGTTTCATTCTTCTGCATATGGATATCCAGTTTTCCCAGCACCATTAATTGAAGAGACTGTCCTTTCCGCAAGGTATGTTGTTGTGAACTTTGTAAAAAATGTTCACTGTAGTTATATGCATTTGTTTATGGGTTGTCTATTCTGTTTCACTGGTCTATGTGTCTGGTTTTATGCCAGCACCATACTGTTTTGGTTACTATTGCTCTGTAATATAATTTGAAGTCAGGTAATGTGATGCCTCCAGTTTTGTTCTTTTTGCTCAGGATGGCTTTAGCTATTCTGGGTCTTTTAGACTTAAATATAAGTCTAAAATCCTTATATTTTAGGATTACATTTCTGTGAAGAATGTCACTTATATTTTGATAGGGATTGCATTGAATCTGTAAATTGCTTTGAGTAATATAGACATTTTAATAATATTGTTCTTCTAATTCATGAACAGGGAATATCTTTTCACTTTTTGGGTGTCCTCTTCAATTTCTTGCATCAATGTTTCATAGTTTTCATTGCAGAGATATTTCACTTATTTGATTAAGTTTATTCCTTGATATTTTATTTTATTTATAGCTATTATAAATAAGATTATTTCTTTTTTCAGATTGTTCACTGTTGGAATATAGAAATACTACTGATTTTTGTATGTTGATTTTGTATTCTGCAACTTTACTGAATTTGTTTGTCAGTTTTAGTAATTTTATGGTGGAGTCTTTTAGGTTTTTCCAAATATAAGCTCTTATCAGTTGCAAACAAGGACAATTTGACTTCTTTCTTTTCAATTTGGATGCTTTTTCTTTCTTCCTCTTGTCTGATTGCTCAGTACTATGTTGAAAACAGTGGTGAAAGTGGGCATCCTTGTCTTATTCCAGAACTTAAAGAAAATGCTTTCAGTTTTTCCCCATTCAGTGTGATACCAGCTGTGGGTCTGTCATATATGGCCTTTATTGTGTTGAGGCATGTTCCTTCTATACCCAGTTTGTTGAGGATTTTTATCATGAAAGGATGTTGAATTTTACCAAATGCTTTTTTGGCAGCAATTGAAATGATCACAGGATTTTTGTCCCTCATTCTGTTGATATGATGTATCAAACTGATTAAGTTGAACCATCTTGGTATCCCTGGGATGAATTCCACTTGGTCATGATAAATGATCTTATTAATGTGTTGTCGAATTCAGTTTGCTAATATTTTGTTGAAGACTTTTGCATCGGCCGGGCGCGGTGGCTCAAGCCTGTAATCCCAGCACTTTGGGAGGCCGAGACGGGCGGATCACGAGGTCAGGAGATCAAAACCATCCTGGCTAACACGGTGAAACCCCGTCTCTATTAAGAAATACAAAAAACTAGCCGGGCGATGTGGCGGGCGCCTGTAGTCCCAGCTACTCGGGAGGCTGAGGCCGGAGAATGGCATGAACCCAGGAGGCGGAGCTTGCAGTGAGCTGAGATCCGGCCACTGCACTCCAGCCTGGGCGACAGAGCGAGACTCCGTCTCAAAAAAAAAAAAAAAAAAAAAAAAGACTTTTGCATCAATGTTCACCGTAGTTTTCTTTCTTTGTTTTTTGTTTTGTTTTTTTTTTTTGTTTTATGTGTCTGTGTGTGGTTTTGATATCAAGGTAATACTTGTCTTGCAGAATGAGTTTGGAAGTATTCCTGCCTTCTCTATTTTTTGGAATAATTTAAGTTGGATTGGTATTAGTTTTTCTTTAAATGTTTCGTAGAATTCAGCAGCAAAGCCATTGGACCCTGAGCATTGCTTTGCTGGGAGACCTTTACTACAGCTTTAATCCCATTATTTGTTACTGGTCTATTCAGGATTTGGATTTCTTCATGGTTCAATCTTGGTAAGTTGTATGTGTCTAGAAATTTATCCATTTCTTCTAGGTTTTCCAATTTATTGACATACAGTTGTTCCTAGTAGTCTCTAATGAACTTTGAATTTCTGTCTGTGGTATCAGTTGCAATGTCTTCTTTTTCATCTCTGATTTTATTCATTTGGAACTTCTCTCTTTTTTTCTTAGTCTGGCTAAAGGTTTGTCACTTTTGTTTATCATTTCAAAAATGCAACTTTTCGACTGGGCGCAGTGGCTCACGCCTGTAATCCCAGCACTTTGTGAGGCCGAGGCAGGCAGATCATGAGGTCAGGAGTTTGAGACCAGCCTGATCAACATGGAGAAACCCTGTGTCTACTAAAAATACAAAAAAAGAAAAAGAAAAATTAGCTGGGCATGGTGACAGATGCCTGTAATCTCAACTACTCTGGAGGGTGATGCAGGAGAATTGCTTGAACCCGGGAGGCGGAGGTTGCAATGAGCTGAGATCGCACCACTGCACTCTAGCCTCAGTGACAGTGCAAAACTCAGTCTCAAAAAAAAAAAAAAAAAGCAACTTTTCATTTTGTTGATCTTTTGTATTGTTTTCTTCATTTCAAATGCATTTATTTCTGCTCTGATCTTTATTATTTCTTTTCTTTTTCTAATTTTGTGTTTGATTTACTCTTGCTTTTCTAGCTTTCTCTCTCTGTCTCTCTTTCTCTCTCTGTCTCTCTCTCTCTCTTTCCCTCTCTCTCTCTTTTGTATTTTCTATACAGATGGGGTTTTGCCATGCTGCACAGGCTGGTCTTGAACTCCTGGGCTCAAGCAATCTGCCCACTTCAACCTCCCAAAGTGCTGGCCACAAGGTGTGAGCCACCAAGCTAGCCTTCTAGGTCTTTAAGATGCATCATTAGGTTGTTTGTTTGATGTTTTACCTTTTTTTAATGTTGGTGCTTATTGTTACAAACTTTCCTCTTCATACTGCTTTTGTTGTATCCCATAGGTTTTGGCATGTTGTGTTTCCATTTTCATTTGTTGCAAGAAATTTTTTTTTTTTTTTTTTTTTTTTTTTTTTTTTTTTTTTTTTTTTAGACAGAGTCTGGCTCTGCCGCCCAGGCTGGAGTGCAGTGGCCGGATCTCAGCTCACTGCAAGCTCCGCCTCCCGGGTTCACGCCATTCTCCTGCCTCAGCCTCCCGAGTAGTTGGGACTACAGGCGCCCGCCACCGTACCCGGCTAGTTTTTTGTATTTTTTAGCAGAGACGGGGTTTCACCGTGTTAGCCAGGATGGTCTCGATCTCCTGACCTCGTGATCCGCCCGTCTCGGCCTCCCAAAGTGCTGGGATTACAGGCTTGAGCCACCGCGCCCGGCCTGTTGCAAGAAATTTTAAAATGTCTTTTTTAATTTCTTCATTGACCCATGATCACTCAGGAGCATATTGTTATTAATTCCCATGTGTTTGTATAGTTTTCAAAACTCCTTATTGATTTCTGGTTGTATTCCATTGTAGTGAGAGAAGATACCTGATATAATTTTTTTTTCAATTTTTTTTTTTTTTTTTTTTTGAGACAGATTTTCGCTCTTGTTGCCCAGGCTGGAGTGCAATGGCACGATCTCAGCTCACCGCAACCTCCGCCTCCCAGGTTCAAGCAATTCTCCTGACTCAGGCTTCCAAGTAGCTGGAATTACAGGCATGCACCACCACACCCAGCCAATTTTATTTGTATTTTTAGTGGAGTCGGGGTTTCTCCATATTGGTCAGGCTGGTCTCGAACTCCCAACTTTGGGTGATCTGCCAGCCTCGGACTCCCAAAGTGCTGGGATTACAGGCGTGAGCCACCACGCCTGGGTTTGTTTTTTTTTTTTCAATTTTTAAAGTCTTATTTTGTGGTCTAACATATAGTCTATCCTTAAGAGTGATGTAAGTGCTGAGGAGAAGAATGTGTATTCTGCAGCTGTTGGATGAAATGTTCTGTAAATATCTATTAGGTCCATTTGGTCTATAGTACAAATGAAGTCTGATGGTCCTTTTTTGATTTTCTGTCTGGATGATCTGTCCAATGTTGCAAATGTGGTGTAGAAGGCTCCAGCTATTGTACTGGGGTCTCTCTCTCTTCAGCTCTAATAATATGTGCTTTATATGCCTGGGTGCTCCTGTGTTGAGTGCATATATTTTTATAACTGTTATTATCTTCTTGCTAAATTGACCCCTTTATCATTTTACAATGATATTCTTTGTTTTTGTTTTTGTTTTTGTTTTGAGACAGAGTTTCACTCCTGTTGCCCAGGCTGGAGTGTAATGGCTCGATCTCGGCTCACCGCAACCTCTGCCTCCGGGGTTTAAGCGATTCTCCTGCCTCAGCCTCCCAAGTAGCTGGGATTACAGGCATGGGCCACCATGCCCAGCTAATTTTGTATTTTTAGTAGAGACAGGGTTCTCCATGTTGGTTAGGCTGGTGTTGAACTCCCGACCTCAGGTGATCCACCCACCTCAGCCTTCCAAAGTGCTGGGATTACAAGTGTGAGCCACCGCACCTGGCCTCTTTGTCTTTTTTAAATAGCTTTTGTCCTGAAATCGATTTTGTCTTATATAAATACAGCTACTCCTGCCCCTTCTTTTTCCATCCATTTACTTTCAGTGTTTGTGTGTCTTCATAGGAGAAGTATATTTCTTGCAGGCAGTAGATCATTGGGTCTTGTGTTTTTAATCAATTCAGCCACTCTGTGTCTTTTGATTGAAGTTTAGTCCATTTGTATTCAATGTTATTATTGTTAAGTAAGAACTTATTACTGCCATTTTATTTGTGTTCTGGTTGTTTTGTAGTCTTCACCTACTTCTTTCCTTTCTTCCTGTCTTCCTTGTAGTGAAGGTGATTTTTTCTGGTGGTGTTTTAAATTCTTGTTTTTTATTTTTTGTGTATCTGTTGTATGTTTTTTGATTTGAGGTTACGAGGCTTGCAGATAATATCTTACAACCCATTATTTTAAACTGATGACAACTTAACACTGATTGCATAAACAAATGAACTAACAAACATGCAATGAGAAAACTTATACAAACTCTACATTTTAACTTCATCTGCTTGCTTTTTACGTTTTTGCGGTTTCTATTTATATCTTACTATATTGTCTATATCTTGGAAAGTTGTTGTAGTTATTATTTTTGACAGGTTCATTTTTTGTGAGGGAGGCTTCCAGTAAAAACAAGAAAGCCTGCTGGACAAATTCTTAAAAAGCTGTAACACTGACAGGTTCGTCTTTTGTCTTTCTACTGAAGATGTGAGTAGTTTACATACCAAAATTACAGTGTTACAATATTCTGTGCTTTTCTGTGTACTTACTACTACCAGTGAGTTTTATATCTTCAGATGACTTCTTATTGCTCATTAACAGTCTTTTCTTTCAGATTGAAGAACTCTTGTTTGCATTTCTGGTAGGACAGGTCTGGTGTTGACAACTCCCTCAGCTTTTGTCTGGGGAATTCTTTGTTTCTCCTTTATGTTTGAAGGATATTTTCACTGGATATACTATTCTAGGATTAAAGTTTTTTTCCTTCAGCACTGTAAATTTGTCATGCTACTCTCTCCTGGCCTGTAAGATTGCCACTGAAAAGCCTGCTGCCATGCATATTAGAGCTCCATTGTATGTAATTTGTTTCTTTTCCACTTGCTGCTTTTAGGGTCCTTTCTTTACCCTTGACCTTTGGGAGTTTGGTTATTAAGTGTCTCAAGGTACTTTTATTTGGGCTAAATCTGTGTGGTGTTCTACAACCTTCTTGTACTTAAATATTGATATCCTTCTCTAGGTTTGGAAAACTATCTGTTATCTCTCTGAATAAACTTTCTACCCAGATCTCTATCTCCTCTTTAAGGCCAATAACTCTTAGATTTCGCCCTTTGAGGCTATTTTCTAGATCTTACAGGCATGCTTTCTTCTTTTTAATTCTTTTTTGTCTCCTCTGACTGTGTATTTTCAAATAGCCTGTCTTGAAACTCACTAATTCTTTCTTCTGCTTGATCAGTTCTGCTAAGAGACAGCTGGGACTGGTCGCTGGTGCTTTATTTAGTTCATTCAGTGAGGTCATGTTTTCCCGGATGGTCTTGATGCTTGTGGATGTTCATCGGTGTCTGGGTATTGAAGAATTAGGTGTATATTGTAGTGTTCACAGTCTGAGCTTGTTTGTATCTGTCCTTCTTGGGAAGGATTTCCAGCCATTCGAAGGGACATGGATGCTGTGATTTAAGTTTTTTTATCACTGCAGCCATATCTGCACTAGGAGGAACCCCAAGCCCAGTAATGTTGTGGCTCTTGCAGACTTGTAGAGGTAGTGCTTTAGTGGTCTTGGGTAAGATTTAGGAGAATTCCCTGGATTACCAGGCAGAGACTCTTGTTCTCATCCTTTACTTTCCCCCACAAGTGAAGTCTCTCTCTGTCTGTGCTGAGCTGACTGGAGCTGGGAGAGGGGTGACATAAGTTCCCCTGTGGTCACCACCACTGGGACTGCCCTGGGTCAGACCTGAAGCAAACATAGCACTGGGTTTCACCCAAGGTCCACAGTGACCATTGCTTGACTACCACTTATGTTCACTCAAGACCCAAGGGATCTACAATCAGCAGGTGACAAATAGGGCCAGGCTTGTGTCCTTCCTTTTAGGGTGGTAAGGTCCCCCTGGCCCTGGGTGTATCCAAAGATGCCATCTCAGAGTCAGAGTCTGGAGCCAAGAACCTTAGAAATCTTATCTACTGCTGCTGAGCTGGCACCCCGGCCACAAAACAAAGTCCTTCCCCCTCTTCACTCCCCTTTCCACAAACAGGAGTCTCTCTTAATGGCCACCACTGCCCTGAGCCTGCAGCAAGTACTGCCAGGCTACCACCAACGTTCACTCAAGGCCCAAAGGCTCTTCAATCAGCTTGTGTAAATGCTGTGAGGCCTGGGACTCACCCTTCAGGGTAGGAGACTCCCCTCTGGCCCAGGGCAGGTCCAGAAATGCCATCCATGAGCTGGAAATGGGGACACCAAGAGACTGCTTGGTGCTCTATCCCACTGTGACTGAGCTGGTACCCAAACTACAAGACAAAGTGCCCTTTACCCCTCCACCTTCTTTCTTCAAGTAGCCACCACAGCTAGGAATGTGCTGGGTCACATCTAAAGGCAACACAGCTCTGAGTTTTACCCAAGGCCCAGGGTGAGTAATACCTGGTTACCACTGCTGATTATTCCTTCCCTTTAAGGCAGTGAGTTCCCTTCTGGTCCATGGGTGTGTCTTGAAATGTCATGTGATGGCTAGACCCTAGAATGGGGTCCTTAGGACTCTGTCTGGTGCCCTATCCTACTGTGGCTGAACAGGTATCCAAGTTGCAAGACAAAGTCCTCTTTACTCTCCCTTCTCTCCTCAGGTAGAGGGGAGGAGTCTTTCCCAGAGCTGTGAACTGCACTGTCTGAGGTTGGGAGAGGGATGATGTAAGCACTCCCTTGGCCTCCCTGGCTCCATGTACATGTCACAAGTACCCAAGTATGAGTACACTGGCTCCAAGCCCAGCACAGCAATAGGACTTGCCCAGAAATTGCAATCCTTAGGGCCTAGACTGCCTTTACATTTATTTAGGACCCGAGACTTTTACCAAATGGTGGCGGCTTGTCAGAGGTCAAGTTCTGACCACTGGGATGGGCAACATGCCTCTGGCTGGGCTGATCCAAATGCTCCCTCCATGGGCTCCAGCTGAGTTCTGCCTTGTGTTGCTTTCCACTGTGACAGGGCAGCACTAAGTTTCAATGCGAAGTCCCATAATCACTGCACTCTCCCTCCCACAAGTGCACAGATTCTCTCTCTGTCGGCTATGTAGCCACAGCCAGGCAACGAGAGAGGGGTGCTGTAGGCAATTTGAGACTATTTCTCCTACCCTCTTCAGTGTCTCTTTCCTTAATGTGCTGTTAAAACCAGGTACTATGATTACTTACCTGATTTTTGGTTGTAATGAAGGTGTTTTTTGTGTGAATAGTTGTTCAATTTGGTGTTCCTGCAGGGAGGACAATTTCTGGAGGCCCCCACTTGGCCATATTGCTCCCCAGTCTGTATTCCTTTTGCATTTAGTTTTACAGAATCCACTTATTTCCAAAGTTACTTAGGTGAGCAATTTTCTCCCATTTCCTTCATTGAGGGTTTTTCATAATATGGTTGGATTATTTTGTCACGTTCTTTATTTCATCTTGGGATCATCTATCTGAGCTCCTAAATGATTTTTTTTAATTTGCATACATTAGGTTCTAAGGGTTTTGACAAATGCAAGGTGTCATGTACCATGTCACTACCATTATGGTATTACACAAAATAATGTCACCATCCTAAAATATCCTGTGATTTACCTATTCAATCCTCCTCCCTTACTGAATTCCTACCAACTTGTTTTTCATCTCTGTAGTTTTACCTTTCATAATGTGTATAAGTAGAATCATGGCCAGGCATGGGGGCTCACGCCTGTAATCCCAGCACTTTGGGAGGCCGAGGCGGGTGGATCACGAGGTCAAGAGATCGAGACAATCCTGGCCAACATGGTGAAACCCCATCTCTGCTAAAAATGCAAAAATTAGCCAGACGTGGTAGCAGGCCCCTGTAGTCCCAGCTATTCAGGAGGCTGAGGCAAGAGAATTGCTTGAACCTGGGAGGTGGAGGTTGCAGTGAGCCGAGATCACGCCGCTGCACTCCAACCTGGTGACAGAGCCAGACTCTGTCTCCAAAAAAAAAAAAAAAAAAAATTATACAGTAAAAATTCATCAGACTTGCTTCTTTGACTTACTGATATACATTCAACATTTATCCATGTCTTTGCTTTGCTTGATAGCTCATTTCTTTGTTTTTTTTTAATTGTGGTAAAATAAACATAACAATTTCCATTTTTAACCATTTTCTTTGTTTTGTTTGAGGCGGATTCTCGTTCTGTCGCCAGGCTGGAGTACATGGCGTGATCTTGGCTCACTGCAACGTCTACCTCCCAGGTTCAAGCAATTCTCCTGCCTCTGCCTCCCAAGTAGCTGGGACTACAGGCACGTGCCACCAGGCCTAGCTAACTTTTATTATTTTAGTAGAGACAGAGTTTCACCATGGTGGCCAGGCTGGTCTCAACCTCCTGACTTCGTGATCCACCTACCTTGGCCTCCCAAAGTGCTAAGATTGAAGCAGAAATTTAAAAATAAATATGCATTCATTCACTCCAAGAAAAGTAACAGGCAATGCAAGGGTTAAAAGCAAAAGAACAAGTTTTCTTCTGCCTAGCGAGCTCACTTCAAGGACAGTTATAAGATAATGCTGTTTGAGAAGCCAAGGCCAAAGGAACAGGTTCGAGACACCCTTCCCCTCCAGAACAAGGTCGAAGGAAAAAAAAGAGAAAGACAAATTCCTTTACTGTTACTCCTTTCTCTGGCTTGTTAAGCATGATTATGTTTTACAAATGTTTGTATTTAGCCAGTTCTTGTTTTTCTTTTGATGCAGCTACAAGGCCAGCTATGCAAGTCCACAAATTATGCACTATATGATTAACTGCTTTTGTTTTACTTTTGTAAGTCCACTTATAAAAACCCTGTTCTGTCTTTGTTTAATGCTCAGCTTTTTGGATATGAATCCACTCAGCCGGAGCATACCTAAAAATAAGTATCTTCCTGTACTCTCATATCAATCTCTCCATTCCTCAGTTTCCCGTAACATTTCTTGGCGAGCCAGCCAGGAGTGGAGATGACAGGCTTACTGTCTCCTCTGCCTATGGAGGGCTGCAGCCCTGAGCCAGGGGAGACCTGTGACCCCAGGTGCCACCAGGAGAACTTCAGCCTGGAGGGGAAATCAGCTCTCCTGTGACCAGGCACCCCTACCCAGCAGCACAACGGAACCTGAGAGGAGCTACAGGATGATTCTAGAAAGAGCGCACTTCAGGAACTGTGGTAAGGTTTTGGGGCCCAAGGCAGGACCCATCATAAGGATGGAAAGGGAGCCTGATCATCTCCCAGGGTGTGCCTAATAGTCTGACCCAGAGGGGCTGGGGGGCGATGAGAATGGCTCATCAATTCGGATGAAACTCACACCCTAATTGACACAGGAAGTGAGAGTGGCTCACTAAGTTGGTTAGGAAAAGGAAACTGGAGGTGGCGAGAGTGGCTCATCACCCCAATTAGGAACACAGGAACTGGGAGTGGGGAAATGTGTAAAAGTGTGTGAATGGAGGGGCCTAATTAGGCTCATCAGCCACGAAGTGGGGAGTTACAGATCTCTTCATGTGGACTATGTGCCCGAGCAAAGTGTGGGGCCAACTAAGACTAGTAGCAATCTGCATACAGCTAATAGGAGCTGCCCTACAGCTCAGAGTTGTAACAGGAATAAGAATCTCTCCAAAGCCAAGCAGCGTCTGAAAACTGCTGTAATAGGAGATGGTATAGTAGGCCTAAACAAGAGGAAGAGTGAGTGTGCAAGAGTGAATGTGCTGTGCTGTAAAGGGAGGAATGGTAGGAGAGTCATCAAAACTTACTCCATTGGAGTCCATGTTACAGAACTTTAAGAAAGGTTTTGCAGCAGATTACGGAGTTAAGTTAACCCCTCAGAGGTTGAGAACTCTCTGTGAATTAGAATGGCCTTCTTTTGGTGTTGGATGGCCAACCAAAGGAACTATAGATAGGGAAATAATTGGCTGTGTATTTAAGATGGTGACAGGAGTCAGAGGACAGCCTGAGTAACCTGATCAATTTCCTTATATTGATTCACAGTTAAATATGGCACAGATAAGACCGGCCTGAATCCAGCCCTTTTTAGCAGCTTATTGCAAAACACTTGTGGCCCGAGCCCAGCCAAGAGTAAAAAGTAAGAGCAGTTTCGCCGGCAAAGTTAAAAGGGAAGTCCCAGAGAGAACAAGAAAAGCCAATTTTGCAGAAACCGCCAGAGGGAACAGAGATTCTTCCTCCATATGTCCCAGCCTACCCCCCTTTACCGAGGCCAACAGTCCCCCAGGAACCAGACTCAGGAGCCAGCGTGCCCCAAGTTGCACCCCGAAGGAGAGGATCAGAGCCTCAAGAGGCCAGGGAAAGAAATCAAGATAGTCAAGCAGGCTGTCTCAGATCTGGCCATTCTCAAGCTATGCAAATGCCTCTCAAGGAGATGCAAGAGCCCATTTATTATGATGACCAAGGTCAAGTTCAGGGGGGGCAACAGATTTTCATTTACCAGCCCTTTCAACCACTGATCTCTTAAACTGGAAACACCATACTCCCTCCTACATGGATAAAGCCCCAAGCTCTTATAGATCTGATGCAATCCATCTTTCTGACACACAATCCAACCTGGCCAGACTGCAGGCAGCTCCTCCTCACGTTATTTAACAGTGAAGAGCACAGGAGAGTAACACAGACAGCTCTCTGCTGGGTAGAAGTCCATCCATCAGCAGACAAAGTGAATGCTCAGGCACACGCTCAGGGTCAGTTCCCAGACCAAGATCCCAACTGGGACACAGAGAATGCAGCTCAGCTTCTGTGCCTGCAGAGGTACTGAGAGGCACTTCTGCAGGGGCTAAGAGCTGGTGGAAAGGAAGCAATTAATACAGGGAAGATTTCAGAGGTGCTTCAGGGAAGTGATGAGAGCCCTAGCCAGTTTTATGAAAGACTCTGTGAGGCATACCGACTTTTTACCTTGACCCTGAGGCTGCTGAAAATCAGCGTATGGTGAATACCTCATCTGTAGGACAGGCCCAGGGTGATATCAAACAAAAGTTTCAGAAGTTAGGTTTTACAGATATGAATGCTACCCAGCTTCACCAAAGCGTATGTTAACTATGACCAGGAGGCAAAGAAGGAAGCAGTTCGGAGGCTTAAGAAAAAGGCTGATCTGTTGACAGCAGCCCTTATAGAAAAAGAGATTAACAATGTGAGGGGATGTGGATGCAGACGTAGCCATAGAAGAAGTCAAGTTAGACTAGGATTTGAAAGCCAACCAAGGCTAGAGAGGGATCAATATGCGAGATACAAAAAGAAAAGACAGTAGAAGGATGAATATCCAGAAAGCAATGAAAGAAATGGCCAAGGCCATGAGATGAAGAGGCCATCGGCCAAGGGCTGCCACACCTTAGAAAAACCAGATACTGATCTGGTCGGGGTGGTGGAGTTAAAGGATGTGAGGACTAGGACACACCAGGCTTCTTCTCATTGGGCCTTCAGGAGCCTATGGTCACATTAGAAGTTGGAGGCCAGTTGACGGACTTTTTGGTAGATACTGGGGCTGAACACTCTGTAGTAGCTCAATCCATAGGGCCACTATCCAAGAACTATACAACTTTTTTTTTTTTTTTTTGAGACGGAGTCTTGCCCTGTGACCCAGTCTGGAGTGCAATGGCACTGATCTTGGCTCACTGCAACCTCCGCCTCCTGGATTCAGGCAATTATCCTACCTCAGCCTCCTGAGTAGCTGAGATTACAGGCATCCACCACCACACCCAGCTAACTTTTGTATTTTTAGTAGAGACGGGGTTTCACCATGTTGGGCAGGATGGTCTTGATCTCCTGACCTTGTGATCCTCCCACCTTGGCCTCCCAAAGTGCTGGGATTACAGGCATGAGCCACCGTGCCCGGCCGAACTATACAACTATTGTAGGAGATACTGGAGTCTCAGAGAAAAGACCATTCTATGAGCCCAGAAGGTGTGTTACAGGAGGACAAGAAGTCCAGCATGAATTCCTATACCTCCCAAATTGTCCAGTTCCCTTGTTAGGAAGAGACCTACTTCAAAAATTGCAAGCACAAATTACTTTTGGCCTGCAGGGAGAAATGACTTTAAATCTGAGTCACTCGAAAGCCATGGTGTTAACCCTTGCCATTCCACAAGTGAGGAACGGAGACTGTATAGAAAGAAAATGCAGGTGCCAATGCAGCCTCATACACAGGAAGAAAAATTATTATTTGGACTAGCTAATAAAATTCCTGGGGTATGAGCTGAAAAAAACCCACCTGGGCTGGCTGTAAAGCATCCAGCCATAGTAGTTGAACTGAAACCAAGAGCAACTCCGGTCTGGGTTCGTCAGTACCCGGTTCCCCAAAAGGCTGTACAGGGTGTCTGCAAATATTTAGAATGGCTCTATAAATATAGAATCTTAATCTGGAATTAAGTCCCCCTGGAATTCTCCACTTTTGCCACTATGAAAGCCACTGCTGGGACCAAGATCTGATGAGTATATACTGGTGAAGATTTGCATGCCATAAACCGGGCCATGGTGACCATCCATCCAGTGGCACCAAACCCATATACTTTAATGGTACTTATTCCAACAAGTGCCACTAGGTTTACAGTCTTAGACTTAAAGGACGCTTTCTTTTATATTTGCTTAGCACCAGTTAGCCCATTTTTGCATTTCAATGGGACAAGGAAGCTATGCAGCTCACCTGGACTAGGCTCCCACAAGGGTTCAAAAACTCCCCTACAATCTTTGGGGAAACACTGGCCTCAGACCTCAAGGCCTATACCCTGCCAAATGATAACTGTGCCTTGTTATAGTACACAGGCAACCTTCTTTTAGCGGCCCCAACCCGGGAGGACTATTATCAGAGAACCCAAGACCTCCTCCATCTCCTGTGGAAAGCAGGTTACAAAGTATCTAAAAAGAAAGCCCAAATTTGCCATAAAAGGTTACATATCTAGGTTTCATAGCGAGCCACAGGGAATGCTAGCTTGGCTATAAGTGAAAACAAGCCGTTTGTGCACTTCCAACCCCAACCACCCAATGTCAAATAAGAGAATTTTTAGGGGCAGCAGGATTTTGCCACATCTGGATTCCAAACTTTTCATTGATGGCTAAGCCGTTATATGAAGCCACAAAAGGGGCAGAAAAAAAAAACCCTCCTTTAGGACACTAATTGAAAACAGTATTCAAACAAATCAAGGAAGCTTTAACTCAGGCCCTAGCCTTAGGACCACCAGATATAACTAAGCCTTTCTTTCTATATGTTCGTGAACGAAAAGGAATGGCTATAGGAGTTCTGACTCAAGTTAAAAAGTCATAGCATCACCCGGTAGCATACTTATCCAAACAATTGGACTCTGTGATGCTAGGATGGCCTCCCTGTGTTAAGGCATTAGCTGCCACCACCTTGCTAAACACAAGAAGCTAGCAAATTGACTCTAAAGACAGCAGTTAATCATTTGGGTGCCACACTCAGTCATAACTCTGAGTGTCACCATTGGTTGTCAAACCTGAGAATAACTCAGTACCAAGGGCTTCTATGTGAAAATCCCTACATGCCTTTAAAAACTGAACACTCTAAACCCAGCTACCTCGCTCCCAGTCAAACCGGGAGCTCCCCTTCATGACTGTGTTGAAACAGTAGATGAGGTATTCTCCAATCAGAAAGATCTTACAGACAAACCCCTCAGAGACCCAGATGTCGAGTACTTCACAGATGGAAGTAGTTTTGTGTTGGAGGGTGTCTGACGAGCCAGGTGTGCAGTGGTAGCATTGGATTCAGTAGTAGAGGCTCAGCCTCTGCCTACTGGAACATCAGCACAAAAGGCAGAGCTGATGGCCTTGATGAGAGCACTGTTGCTACCAAAAGACAAGAAAGTCAATATTTACACAGACTCTAAATATGCTATTACTACATTGCATGTACATGGAGCAATATATAAAGAACGAAGACTTTTAACAGCTGGAGACAAAGAAATAAAGTATAAAAAAGATTCTACAGTTTTTAGAGGCTGTATAGGCTCCAGAAAAAGTAGCTGTAATGCACTGTAGAAGGCACCAAAAGGCAAGAACGCCAGAAGCTAAAGGAAACAGAAAGGCAGACAGAGAGGCAAAGCAGGCAGCAATGATTGTGCCACATTTTAAAGAGGAAGCTTTAGCTATGCCTCTCCTCCCAGAACCCCCCTCCAAGAGGACCAAAGTTATACTCCAAATGAAAGAGCCTGGTTTGCCCAGGAAGATTAAAAATATATTAAAGGAGGGTGGTGGAAATTATACGATGGGAGATTACTCATTCCAGAGATGTTGGCTCCTAAGTTTGTAAAACAAATTCATCAGGGAACTCATATGGGGAAAACGGCACTAGAAACGTTATTAAAATGTCATTTCTATGTGCCATGGCTCTCTGCTATCACTCGAGCTGTCTGTGCGCAACGTTTAACCTGTGCTCCGAACAACCCACAACATAGACCCACGTGGCCCCCAGGAATTCAATAAGTAGTAGCCATGCCTTGTGAAAACTTACTTATAGACTTTACCGAATTGCCCCATGCTGGAGGCTATCGGTACATGCCAGTGTCTGTTTGCACCTTCTCAGGGTGGGTTGAAACTTTCCCCATCAAAACAGAAAAAGCACAAGTGACTATAGTACTGTTAAGAGATATTATCCACAGGTTTAGACTGCCTTTAACTTTAGAGTCAGACAATAAGCTGGCATTTGTAGCTGAAATAATGCAAGATTTAACAAAACTGTTAAAAAATAAACTGGAAGTTACATACAGCCTATTGGCCACAAAGTTCAGGAAAAGTAAAATGCATGAACTGGATACTCAAGCAGCTACTGAAGAAATATTGCCAAAACACTCATGTGAAATGAAATTAGGTTTTGCCTATAGTCCTCCTCCAAGTCAGGTGCACCCCCACCAAACAAACTAGGTATTCATCCTATGAGATTTTATTCATTCGGCCTCCCCCAATCATAAGTCAAATTAAAGGAAACCTCTGAGAACTAGGGGAATTAACTTTAAGAAAACAAATGCGGCTGGGTGTGGTGGCTCACAACTGTAATCCCAGCACTTTGGGAGGCCAAGGCGGGTGGATCACAAGGTCAGGAGATCGAAACCATCCTAACACAGTGAAACCGTGTCCCTACTAAAAATACAAAAAATCAGCCAGGTGTGGTGGCAGGCACCTGTAGTCCCAGCTACTCGGGAGGCTGAGGCAGGAGAATGGCATGAGCCTGGGAGGCGGAGCTTGCAGTGAGCTGAGATCACGCCACTGCACTCCAGCCTGGGCGACAGAGCAAGACTCCGTCTCAAAAAAAAAAAAGAAAAAGAAAAAAAGATAAAGAAAAGAAAACAAATGTAGGCTTTAGGAATAGCCATGCAAGAGATTTGTGACTGGGTACAGAAAAGAATGCCTA
Organism: Macaca nemestrina; assembly: GCF_043159975.1. NCBI lineage: Eukaryota > Metazoa > Chordata > Mammalia > Primates > Cercopithecidae > Macaca > Macaca nemestrina. Next base: position 76,762,855 of record NC_092136.1, read on the forward strand.
TAAGTCTAACAGACCCAGAACACCCCTTTAAACCTGGAGATCCTGTTTGGGTTAAAAAGTGGACTCCAACTTCTCTAGGACCCATATGAGATGGGCCCTATACTGTAATCTTATCCACTCCCACTACTGTTAAAGTTGCAGGTGTTGTGCATTGGATCCACCACAGTCGGCTGAAACCGACAACTCAAGACAAGTGGACCAGCCAGCAGGACCCAGATCATCCAACCCAGCTGATCCTGAGATGAGACCGAACTGCTGCTAAAGATGATCGCCCTGCTCTGGTCACTCTAGAGTCTGACCAGCCTACACACGGCTGAAGCTTGAGGAAACAACAAGCCCTGCTCTAGTCACACACTGAAAGTTGACTAGTCTATGCACAGCCAAAGCTTGATGACTCATCAAGCAAGTAAATGCAGTTAGAAATCTTAGGACTAGTAGTTTTCCTTGTAATATTAACTGTTTTACTATTGTTCTGTCACTATTCTCAACCTCCTCCCCCAAGTAAGGACCTCTTCTGTCCTTACTAGATATGAATACACTGTACATTGTTTTGCTGTTGTTACCCACCTTAACCATGCTAGAAGAAACACCCATAGAAGGGTGTTCCCATTGTACACATACTACATGGTCAGAAAACAGTATAACCAGGACTCTATTATACCATACTTATTATGAGTGTACAGGGACTTACCTAGGAACTTGTACTTACAATGAGATCACCTATTCAATTTATGACCCAGAAATGGCCAGCTACCTACGCGGAAAATAGGTCATGGAGTTACCATATTCCTACTTACATGCTTAAGCGCATCATAAGGTTACAGGCAGGGCTTGAGATCACTAATAAAACAGCAAATGCATTAGATTTACTGGCCCAGCAAGCTACAAAAATGAGGACTACTATCTATCAAAACAGATTAGCTTTAGACTACCTCCTAGCCCAGGAAGGAGGAGTATGTGGACAATTCAATCTAACTAATTGCGGCCTGGAAATCAACGACAATGGAAAGACAATTACGGAAATAACTGCAAGAATAAGAAAATTAACCCATGTTCCAGTTCAAACATAGAAAGGGTGGTCTCCAGTTCTCTCTTTGGAGGCTGTCTTTCATTTTTCGGAGGCTTTAAGACTTTAATAAGAGTGGTTCTGGCCATACTAGGAAGTTGCCTAATACTCCTTGTCTCTTACCTCTCCTTGTTAGAAACATTCAATCAACTATAGAGGCAATAGTGCTAGGCAAACTACCAGTCAGCTAAAGGCTCTATGTAAATATCAACCTTTGTCTAAAGAATAAAACTTGTCTCTTCATGCAAAATTAAATAATAGTGATGCCTCCTATTAAACTTCTTTTATAAAAGGCATCAAGGGGGGAAACTGAGGCAGAAATTTAAAAATAAATATGCATTCATTCACTCCAAGAAAAGTAACAGGAAAGGCAAGGGTTAAAAAGAAAAGAGGCGCCTGTAGTCCCAGCTACTCGGGAGGCTGAGGCAGGAGAATGGCGGGAACCCGGGAGGCGGAGCTTGCAGTGAGCTGAGATCCGGCCACAGCACTCCAGCCTGGGCGACAGAGCGAGACTCTGTCTCAAAAAAAAAAAAAAAAAAAAAAAGAAAAGAACAAGTTTTCCTCTGCCTAGCAAGCTCACTTCAAGGTCAGTTATAAGATAAAGCTGTTTGAGAAGCCAAGGCCAAAGGAACGGGCTCCAGACACCTCTCCCCTCCAGAACAAGGTTGAAGGGAAAAAAAAGAGAAAGACAAATTCCTTTACTGTTACTCCTTTCTCTGGCTTCTTAAGCATGATTATGTTTTACAAATGTCTGTATTTAGCCAGTTCTTGTTTTTCTTTTGACGCAGCTACAAGGCCACCAGCTATGCAAGGCCACAAATTATGCACTATATGATTAACTGCTTTTGTTTTACTTTTGTAAGTCCACTTATAAAAACCCTGCTCTTTGTTTAATGCTCAGCTTTTTGTATATGAATCCACTCAGCCAGTGCGTACCTTAAAATAAATACCCTCTAGTACTCGCAAATTGGTCTCTCCGTTCCTCAGTTTCCCACAACAAGATTACAGGCATGAGCCACCACACCCGGCCCATTTTAACCATTTGCAAATGGAGAATTCAGCGGTATTAGGTACATTTACATTGTTGTGCAACCATCACCACCATCCATCTATAGAACTCCTTTTATCTTGTGAAACTAAAACTCTATACCCATTAAACACTAACTCCTCACTCCTCCCTTCCCTCATCACTTGAAAGCCATCCTTCTACTTTATGTCTCTATTCATAGGTATGAGCCCTGCAACACATAAAAAAATCACTAATCTAAAAGGAAATGTCAAGCTTGGAACTTCTTAGGGCAAACCTGCCTCCCATTCTATTCAAACTTACCCCTCTGCTCTCTGAGATAAATGCATATCTCATTGCCTCCTTTGGAGAGGCTAATCAGAAACTCAAAAGAATGCAACCATTTGTCTCTTTTCTACCTATGACCTGGAAGCCCCCTCCCTGCTTTGAGTTGTCCCACCTTTCTGGACCAAACCGATGTTCATCTTACATATATTAACTGATGTCTTATTTCTCCCTAAAATGTATAAAACCAAGCTATGCTCTGACTACCCTGGGCACATGTCATCAGGACCTCCTGAGACTGTCACGGGTGCACATCCTCAACTGTGGCAAAATAAACTTTATTTTTTATTTTTATTTATTTTTTAGAGACAGAGTCTCACTCTGTCGCCCAGGCTGGAGTACGGTGACGCAATCTCGACCCACTACAACCTTCACTTCCCAGATTCAAGCAATTCTCATGCCTCAGTCTCCCGAGTAGCTGAAATTACAGTCTTGTGCCACCACACCCAGTTAATTAGCAAAATAAATTTTCTTTTTTTTTTTTGAGATGGAGTCTCGCTCTGTTGCTCAGGCTGGAGTGCAGTGGCCGGATCTCGGCTCACTGCAAGCTCCGCCTCTCGGGTTTACGCCATTCTCCTGCCTCAGTCTCCCGAGTAGCTGGGACTACAGGCTCCCGCCACCTCGCCCAGCTAGTTTTTTGTATTTTTTTTAGTAGAGACGGGGTTTCACCGTGTTAGCCAGGATGGTCTTGATCTCCTGACCTCGTGATCCGCCCGTCTCAGCCTCCCAAAGTGCTGGGATTACAGGCTTGAGCCACCATGCCTGGCCAAATTTTCTATTAACTGAGACCTGTCTCAAATTACTGGGGTTAACATTTTGGTAACCACATAGGGACTCTGCGTGGAGGAACAATTGAACTTTGACAAATCTCCTACTGGTGTTTGGTATCAGCATAAGCTAATTTTATGAATACTTTGCTGAGGACTTCTTTGAGGATTTCCAGAGAATCCCTGCTCTCCTAAAGTTTGGTTGAGATCTAAAGTTTATTTTGCTGTACAACTGCCTCTTTTTTTTTTTTTTTTTTTTTTTTTGGAGTTTTACTTGCTTCCATGACAATGGAAGGCAGGTAATTCCTTTATGAGTTTGAGCTTGCTTCCAACAGAAAAGATGATTTTTTTTTCCTGCTTCTAGGATGGTAGAGAGCAGTCTTCAGCCTGAGACCCATCCCTAGGTAAGTAGCTGAATTGAGGTTTAGTCTTGGCTAAAGTTAACAACCAGATGATCATAATTTCTCCTTACCATTAAAGCATTCAGTAATCATGTAAGTTTATGATCATTTGTTTTGCTTAGCTGTTTGTCATTGTTGTTTCTGTTTTTGTTGTTGTTTTGGTCTTTGTCCCATTAGGTTTGACCAACTCTATGAGACTTGATCAAATCTGAAGGAAAGTTCCAATTATGGGGAACAAGGCCTCTCAAATACATAAATTCCCACAAACACACACACAAAAAGGGGGTATGGTGGGGGAGAAAAACAGCCAGCGAAAAGAAAAAAGAGGAAAGATTTTTTATTTTGAGTACTACACGGGCTTTATTTACAAGGCCACCTTTTAGCTAGCCAGGCCAATCTGAAAGAGCAATGGTTGTACTTCTGAAATAGCAGCAATTCAAAAAACAAAAGCAAACAAACAAACAAAAAATAAAAAACAAAAAAATTAAGGTGGGAGCAGTGGCTCACGCCGGTAATCCTAGCACTTTGGGAGGCCAAGGCAGACTGATTGCCTGAGCTCAAGAGTTCGTGACCAGCCTGGGCAACATGGTGAAACCCTGTCTCTACTAAAATACAAAAAATCAGCCAGATATGGCGGTGTGCACCTGTAGTCCCAGCTACTCGGGAGGCTGAGGGAGGAGAATTGCTTGAACCCAGGAGGCAGAGGTTGTAGTGAGCTGAGATTGCACCACTGTACTTCAGCCTGGGCAACAGAGAAAGACTCCATCTCAAAAAAAAAAAAAAAAAAAAAAAAAAAAAAAAAAACAAAGAAAGAAAATAAAATGAAATACAAAACTTAGCTGGGCATGGTGGCACATGCCTGTAATCCTAGCTACTCGAGAAGCTGAGGCAGGAGAATCACTTGAACCTGGGGGCAGAGGTTGCAGTGAGCCAAGATCTTGCCATTGTACTCCAGCCTGGGCAACAGAGCAAGACTCCATCTCAAAAAAAAAAGAAAAAAGAAAAGAAAATGAAATAGCACAAATTTGTCTTAGTTGAAATATGGTAATGAGATTTAAAAACTTCTTTTTTTAAAGGAGCTCATTTGTTAAAGTCAACTTAATTAAAAGCTAACATCCAAGATACGTGTGTGTGTTTGTACTTAAAAGGTCTTCATGGTTTGTTTTTTTCTCTCCTACGACCTTGTTGTTCTTTTGAGCAAGGTTTTTCTTCTCAGTTGACTTAATTCTGTTTTCTTCATTTACTTCTGCTGTCTCTCCTTTCTCTTGCACCCTCTGCTGCATGAGGGACCTGAAATAGTTCAGCCTGGGTTCCTTTAAGAAAGTGGAGAAGCCCCGTCTCTACTAAAAAATACAAAAAAAACTAGCTGGGCAAGGTGGCGGGCGTCTGTAGTCCCAGCTACTCGGGAGGCTGAGGTAGGAGAATGGCGTAAACCCGGAGAAGGCGTAAACCCCCGAGAATGGCGTAAACCCCGGAGGCAGAGCTTGCAGTGAGCTGACATCCGGCCACTGCACTCCAGCCTGGGCGACAGAGCGAGACTCCGTCTCAAAAAAAAAAAAAAAGAAAGAAAAAAAAGAAAGTGGAGAAGGCGCCAAAAGTATAAACGGACAAGTTCATCTCAGCTTTTAAACTGCTTGCTTTTGTATTGTGTTACATGGTTTATTGACTAAAATAGTTATTTGCAACAGAGGCTAGCCTTGGGTTTTTAAGGAATAGCGTATTCAACACTTAGAAATGTCTGTTTAAAAAAAATTATCTTTAAGTGCAGTGTAAAAACATCATTTGGTCTAGCCTCATAATAATTCTCCCTTTTTGGAAACCCAGGATTTGGTATAGGCTCTGCCTAGAGCTCAGAGATCCAGTTAAAAGATAGGTAGTCCCAGGCCGGGCGCGGTGGCTCAAGCCTGTAATCCCAGCACTTTGGGAGGCCGAGGCGGGCGGATCACGAGGTCAGGAGATCGAGACCATCCTGGCGAACACGGTGAAACCCCGTCTCTACTAAAAAAAAATAGAAAAAAACTAGCCGGGCGCAGTGGCGGCGCCTGTAGTCCCAGCTACTGGGGAGGCTGAGGCAGGAGAATGGCGTGAACCCGGGAGGCGGAGCTTGCAGTGAGCTGAGATCCGGCCACTGCACTCCAGCCTGGGCGACAGAGCGAGACTCCGTCTCAAAAAAAAAAAAAAAAAAAAAAAAAAGGATAGGTAGTCCCTACCCAAATAAAATTGGTCTCCTTATACAATGCTATGATAGATTTTTATAATTTTATGTTTGATTTGACATCTATCTTTAATCTCCCTCTAGCACACCAGACTTTTCCTCTCTGTACCTTATGATGTAAATTCTGTTACTTTTCACCTGAGTTGTTTCCTTTAATATGCAAATTTAAGGCTATTTAGCTATTTAACTGCCTAGGGTTGTGAAACAGGTTATCAAGAACCTGAAAGTCTAAGATTAAAAAAAAAAAGGTCTTTATGAATCTACAAGATATACTTCTATCAGCATGCCTAATACATCTAGGTATTTATGTGTTGTGCACACAATATTTCACTATTGAAAATATATAAAAGAGCTAATTAATTGGCTTAAAAAAAAAAGCACTTAAATCAGATACTAAAGAAAAAAAGACTAGTCAAATGCTTTTTCAAGTTCATGGGACTTAAGTAAAATCTTAATAAATAAGCTGGATTTAAAATTATTGGTAAAATAATATTAGAAATGTCTTAAGAATTTGCCAGCAATACATCTTTGTTTGCATTTACTAATCAAGCAATTTTATACTTTTCCCAGCCAGATACTATAAGGTGTCAAAATTTGGTACAGAGGTTACAAAACTATAAAACCAGCCCAAGACAGAATTATCTTTGCTGGTGTAATCTTTAATAAATAATACATTGATATTGGTTTAATAAAAATAGCTACATCTTGAATTTAGTAAGATTACCATACTTCTTTTTTTTTTTTTGAGACAGAGTTTTGCTCTTGTTGCCCAGGCTGGAGTGCAGTGGCATGATCTTGGCTCACAGCAACCTCCGCCTCCCATGTTCAAGTGATTGTCCTGCCTCAGCCTCGCAAGTAGCTGGGTTTACACGCATGCACCACCATGCCTGGCTAATTTTGTATTTTTAGTAGAGACAGGGTTTCTCCATGATGGTCAGGCTGCTCTCAAACTCCCAACCTCAGGTGATCTGCCCGCCTTGGCCTCCCAAAGTGCTGGGATTACAGGCCGTCCATGCCCAGCCAGATTACCATAACTTCTAATCCTGTGGTGTTAGGCAGTCTAGTCCACAGGCAGTAAGAGATTTCCTTTGGGAAGACAGTTACTATTTTTGTTTCAAAGCTAAACTATAAACTAAGTTCCTAGCAAAGTTAGTTCAGCCCATACCCAGGAATGAACAAGGACAGCTTGGAGTTTAGAAGCAAGATGGAGTCACTTAGGGCAAATCTTTTTCACTGTCTCAGTTATAATTTTGCAATGGTGGTTTCATAACTTTAAATGATGACTATCGCAGTTTTCATAAATAATGTAGGTAAATGATTAAAATAAAATAATTAGATAAATGTAATAGGATAAATACTTGTAGATAAACTAGTCATAATTTAGAATCTAAAGTTATATTAAATTAAATTATAAATATTTCATTATTTCAGTATTTTTCAATAAAAATACATTGTAGGAAAACATTCTTTCTTTAAAAAAAGTGTCCCTTTTAAAAACGTGAACAATTTTTGTCTAATTCAAAGCTTATTTAAAGGTCATGTATAAAACAAGGTAAAAGGAGCCAGGAAATAAGAGAGGTATAAACAAAATTATAGAAAGAAAGAGGTATTTTTTGGTAAGAAAGCTTAAAGAGAAATAATTAAAAAAAATTTTTTTTTTGAGATGAGCCTGTCTGTCAGGCTAGAGTGAAGTGGCGCAATCTTGGCTTGTTGCAACCTTCCTCCCGCAGGGTTCAAGTGATTCTCCTGCCTCAGCCTCCCAAGTAGCTGGGATTATAGGTGCCTGCCACCATGCCCAGCTAATTTTTGTATTTAAAGTAGAGATGGGGTTTTGCCATGTTGGCCAGGTTGGTCTCAAACTCCTGACTTGAGGTGATCTACTAGCCTTGACCTCCCAAAGTGCTGGGATTACAGGCATGAGCCACTATGCCCAACTGAGAAATAATTTTATATGAAAAATAATCTTGTATGGTAAATTTAGACGAAGAATAAAATGAGTGGTTGTTTAAGAAAGAAAGATATTCAGGACAAACCCGAAAGTCGAAGCATGTCATGAATGGTCTGTGTAAGTAACAATAAAAGGATTTACCTTAAAAAAAACCCAAAAATTTTCATATGATCAAGTCATCTATAATTAAAGGAAAATTATAATGGGTTTTTCTAGACATTGGGTTTGATGTAATGAAACACACACGCTAAATAATTCAACAATAAAATGTCCTTAAGGGATTGATTACTTCTTAATAAATTATAAAGATTTTAATTTTTTTTTTAGGCCAGGCGCGGTGGCTCACGCCTGTAATCCCAGCACTTTAGGAGGCCGAGGCAGGTGGATTACGAGGTCAGGAGATCGAGACCACCCTGGCTAACACGGTAAAACCCCGTCTCTACTAAAGAATACAAAAAATTAGCCGGGCGTAGTAGCGAGTGCCTATAGTCCCAGCTACTTGGGAGGCTGAGGCAGGAGAATTGCATGAACCCAGGAGGCAGAGGTTGCAGTGAGCCAAGATTGCGCCACTGCACTCCAGCCTGGGCGACAGAGCAAGACTCCGTCTCAAAAAAAAAAAAAAGATTTTAATTTTTTTAACCCAAGGTTCAACTTTTATTTCATCATGCTGTTTTCAGTTTTCTTTCCCCTTTTAAAAGGTGCAAAATTATAACACTCTCCTTCAACTCATTTTCAGCTCATATACATTTTTTTTTTTTCCTCAAGTTCTGTCTGTTGTGGCCTGATGCTAACAATATTTTCTTAAAGATCTAAAGGAAATGTTTTATTCCAACATAATTTTCTGTACACAGCAGAAGATCTTTTCTTTTGCCTTTTGGTAACTAGTTTAATAAATTTTACATTTTATCAACATAACTCCTATGCTATTACTATTAAGTTGTGGTTTGCTTAGGAAAAAACTGAGATTAAAATTTTTTTAATTAAGATTATTACATCCATAAATTAACCATTAATGTCAAAGGCACATCAATGCAAGACCAGAATATGTGTCACTGTGTCAGATTAACAAGATTATCTTGAAGCATTAACTCCTTAGTAAAGGTTATAAAAGGCTTGTGGAAGTTATATCTTACAATCTCTTACAATCAAGATTAAAATGTTATATAGAGTGTTTGTACAATTTTGAAAAACAAATTTAATTGGTTTCGTACTTTTTTTTTTTTTTTAGTTTTTGAGATGAAGTCTGTCACCCAGGCTGGAGTGCAGTGGTGTGATCTCAGCTCACTGCAACCTTTGCCTCCTGGGTTTAAGTGATTCTCCTTCCACAGCCTCCTGAGTAGCTGGGATTACAGGAACCCACCACCATGTGTGGCTAATTTTGTTTGTTTGTTTTGTCATTTTGAGACAGAGTCTGGCTCTGTCACCAGGCTGGAGTGCAGTGGTGTGATCTCAGCTCACTGCGACCTCCGCCTCCTGCGTTCAAACGATTTTCCTGCCTCAGCCTCCCAAATAGCTGGGACTACAGGCCCATGCCAACAGGCCTGGCTGATTTTTTGTGTTTTTTAGTAGAGACGGGGTTTCACCGTGTTAGCCAGGATGGGCTCGATCTGACCTCGTGATCCGCCCACCTTGGCCTCCCAAAGTGCTGGGATTAAATTTTTTGTATTTTTAGTAGAGACAGGGTTTCAGTACATTGGTCAGGCTGGTCTCAAACTCCTGACCTCCAGTGATCCAACCCCTCTTGGCCCCCCAAAGTGCTGGGATTAAATTTTTTGTATTTTTAGTAGAGACAGGGTTTCAGTATATTGGTCAGGCTGGTCTCGAACTCCTGACCTCCAGTGATCCAACCCCTCTTGGCCCCCCAAAGTGCTGGGATTATGGTGTGAGCCACTGCACCCAGCCTGTGCTGTTTTTATCAGGGCTCATTGTTTGGAAAATTAAATATCCTCTCTCAAAGAATGAAGGTTTTCACCTTTTCTTTGAAATCCTTGAGTTTCACTTTGGTTAAATGAATAACTTATTTAACAATGACCTGTGATTCTATTTTGTGATATCAAGTGTTTTAAACCTTTGATATTTGACAAACTTTCCAAAATCAAATTATAAATTATGTCTTTTTCTGATTTAATTAATCCTTTAAGGTATTATTAATAGGTTCCCTAAAGTCCAAAAATGACATATTTGGCTTATCTGGTATAAAAATTATACAGGAATCATTGTCACATATAAAATAGTGTTTGGTTTTCTTTGGGCTACATTTATACAAATATGTTACTGGTATATGTTCCAAAATTATGGGAAACTCCTATAACTATAACTTAGTGTACATAGTGAGAGACATTTAGTGATATAACTTAGTGTACATTACCCATAATAATTATAATTCTTATGTTAAATTATTGTGTGCCACAGAGGTAACAAATGTCCTTGTCAATTGTGTCTTTGACTATGGCTGCTCTAAAACTGTCATCCACAGATAACTGTTGTCTTGTTTTGGCCCTCTTTAGAGGGTGGTTTTATAATCAGCTACAGAACTCTAACAGGTGTTCTTAAATGCAGGTTTCTGATAACTTTGGAATTTGTGACATTAGAATAGAGGAAAAAAGAAACTTTTAGGACCCTTATGGAGAGCTGAAATGTTCATGAATATCAAGCAGAACAGGAGTTAATTGCATAAACTGAACTGATAGAAGACTAAAGTAATCTTTTTGACTTTTGCTTTAAATGTTGGTGATTCTGCCGGGCGTGGTGGCTCAAGCCTGTAATCCCAGCACTTTGGGAGGCCGAGATGGGCGGATCACAAGGTCAGGAGATCGAGACCATCCTGGCTAACACGGTGAAACCCCGTCTCCACTAAAAAATACAAAAAACTAGCCGGGCGAGGTGGCAGGCGCCTGCAGTCCCAGCTACTCGGGAGGCTGAGGCAGGAGAATGGCTTGAACCCAGGAGGCAGAGGTTGCAGTGAACTGAGATCTGGCCACTACACTCCAGCCTGGGCGACAGAGCAAGACTCCATCTCAAAAAAAAAAAAAAAAAAAAAGAAATGTTGGTGATTCTTTGTTTTTTTTTCAGAGTCAAGGAAACTTTTCTTTTGAGCTATTGACAGCTTTTAACAATTTAGTATACTCCTATGAGTAAAATTTGGAGCATATTTGTTTCTCTCTACCTGATTTCTCCAGAACTTGGAAACCATTTTTGAATATGCTTCCCTTATGGCAATACAGTAATTTGCACAAGTATAGTAAGAATCTGTTTTCGGCCGGGCGCGGTGGCTCACGCCTGTAATTCCAGCACTTTGGGAGGCCGAGGAGGGCGGATCACAAGGTCAGGAGAGCGAGACCACGGTGAAACCCCATCTCTACTAAAAAAAAATACAAAAAATTAGCCGGGCGTGGTGGCGGCGCCTGTAGTCCCAGCTACTCGGGAGGCTGAGGCAGGAGAATGGCGGGAACCTGGGAGGCGGAGCTTGCAGTCAGCCGAGATCGTGCCACTGCACTCCAGCTTGGGCAACAGAGCAAGACTCCGTCCCAAAAAAAAAAAAAAAAAAAGAATCTGTTTTCATTTTGCAACAAGACACAAAAGGAGAAACTGGTTATTTTACCAAGGTTCTGACTGTAATAGTGTGCTTTCCTTTAAGGAATCAAACTTGACTTATGGAAGCCAATAAAGCCCCTTGGGGAAAGTGGCCTCATACCTTCCCTGTACAGCGTTCCTGACCTGTGATAAGTAAAGAGTGTCACTTTCTGACAGGCCCAGGAGCCCCAAACTTACTTTGGAACCTCAAGAGCAGAGGATCATCCAACTTATAGGTATTTAATGGCATAAATCCATGGCTGGTCTTGGCTTTAAATAAAGGTCTTAGCCAGGTGCAGGGACTCACGACTGTAATCCCAGCACTTTGGGAGGCTGAGGCAGGTGGATCATTTGAGGTCAGGAGTTTGAGACCAGCCTGGCCAACATGGTGAAATCCTGACTCTACTAAAAGCACAAAAATTAGCTGGGCATGGTGGCATGCACCTATAGTCCCAGCTACTTGGGAGGCTGAGGCAGGAGAATAGCTTGAACCTGGAAGGCAGAAGTTGCAGTGACCCCAGATGGTGCCACCATACTCTAGCTTGGGGACAGAGTGAGACTCCATCTCAAAAAAGAAATTATAAAAAATTTTAAAAGATCTTATCTGGGATTCCTTCTATAGAACAAAGTTCCATCAAAGCCAATTTAAAAGTGTATTTGAAAAATAATTATTCTTGCTGTATTGTATACAAATAATTAGGCCAAGTATAATAAAGCAAATCAAATTACTAAAGACATGACTTGTCTTTAGTAAAAATGGGAAACTAGAGAAAGAAAAATTATGTTTTGAAAACTATAGTACACCTGTTGTTAGATTCTAGTCTTGCCTAACGTTTTTCAATTTTCATTATTGTGGTACCATTTGGACAGAATTCTAATTTTTTTTTAGCTACATGTATTCAAAATAAAGTTTTCAAATTTTTTCCCCATTTTTTTCTAGTTTGAAGTCATGGAAAACTAAGCTGTGCTTTCTTTTTATTATTTTTGAGACAGAGTCTTGCTCTGTCACCCAGGCTGGCGTGCAGCAGCACGATCTCAGCTCACTGCAACCTCTGCCTCGTGGGTTAAAGCAATTTTCCTGCCTCAGCCTCCTGAGTAGCTGGAATTACAGGCACCTGCCACCACACCCAGCTAATTTTTGTATTTTAGTAGAGATGGAGTTTCACCATGTTGGCCAGGCTGGTCTCAAACTCCTGACCTCAAGTGATACACCTGCCTCGGCCTCCCAAAATGCTGGGATTATAGGGGTGAGCCACCATGTCCAGACTAAGTTTTGCTTTCTTTTTTATTTATTTATTTTTATTTTAATTTTTTTCAGACAGACTCACTCTGTCACCCAGGCTGAAGTGCAGTGGGGCAATCTCAGCTCACTGCCACCTCCACTTCCTAGATTGAAGCGATTCTCCTGCCTCAGCCTCCCGAGTAGCTGGGATTACAGGTGTGCACCACCATGCCCAGCTAACTGTGCTTTCTTAAAGCCCTGCAAACTGAAGCCAGACAACTTAAATTTCAGAAGAATATAACAGCAATCTATTTACATACATAAGCCACTTTCATACTTGCCTATTGATGTATGGACTTCAGAGTAATCCAGCCTATAACGATTTTCCAGGATTGTTCTTTTGTTTGTTGCTTTTCTCCCTTGCTCCCCCTGTTTTCTTTTCACAGGACATAAGACTTCACAATCTTCTAAAAATGAACTTTCCTAATAACTCAGGACCTACTTGTCTAGGAGTAAACCATCCTAGCCATGACAGATCAGACGAAATCTGAGACCACAAACTCATTTTCTCCTAAAATGCTTTTTCCAAAAGATTTTTAAAAAGAAAAGTGGGAAATGTGAAAGGAAAATATCTTATGCCCCCAAAATCACTAAGCTAAAGGGAAAAGTCAAACTGGAAACTACTTAGGGCAAATTTGCCTCCCATTCTATTCAAAGTTACCCCTCCGCTCACTGAGATAAAAACATATCTGACTGCCTCTTTTGAGGAGGCTAATCAGAAACTTATCACTTGGACTCGGGAAGGGGAACATCACACACTGGGGCCTATCACGGGGAGTGGGGAGTGGGGAGGGATTGCATTGGGAGTTATACCTGATGTAAATGATGAGTTGATGGGTGCTGACGAGTTGATGGGTGCAGCACACCAACATGGCACAAGTATACATATGTAACAAACCTGCATGTTATGCACATGTACCCTAGAACTTAATGTATAATAATTTTAAAAAAAATTAAATAAATATGTGTGAAAATCCCTAAAAAAAAAAAAAAAAAAGAATGTAACCATTTTTCTCTTACGTACCTATGAACTGGAAGCCCCCTTCGTGCTTCAAGATGTCATGCCTTTCCAGACCGAACCAATGTTCTTCTTATGTATACTGATTGATGTTTCATGACTTCCTAAAATGTATAAATCCAAATTGTGCTCTGACCACCTTGGGTAAATGTCATCAGGACCTCCTGAGGCTGTGTCATAGGCACGCATCCTCAACCTTGGCGAAATAAACTTTCTAAATTAACTGAGACATGTCTCAGATTTTTGGAGTACACATCTGATAAAACACAATGAGAAAAATGTGGCATCAGTTCTGTGATATTCCTGTTAAAGATGCATACCCTGTGAGGCTGCATTGAGCCGCGATCACATACCCCTGCACTCCAGCCTTGGCAACACAGTGAGACCCTGTCTCAAAAAAAAAAAAAAAAAAGACACTTCACCTAGTATCTAGGAAACATTAGACAAACCCAAACTCAAGGAGGTTTTACAAAATAACTGATCTGTAACCTCAAAACTGTCCAGGTCATGAAAGTCAAGGAAGAGCTGAGGAACTTCTCTAGATTGAAGGAAACTCATGAGACATGACACTAAATGCAATGTGCAATTCTGAATTGGACCCTTTTGCTAAGAAGTACAATGTTGAGACAACTGGCAAAACTTGAATGGGATCTGAGGAGTAGATGGTGGTAACAATGTTAATTTCCTGATTTTGATAGTCTTATTATGGCTATGTAGGACACAGTTGTTTAAGAAAATACACCCTAAAATGTTCTGAGTAATTAGGCATAGTATCAACAACTAATTTTCAAATGGTTCGGGAAAAAAAATTTTTTTGTACTATACTTGCAACTTTTCTGAAAGCCTGAGATTATTTCAAGATAAAATATTTTTAAAATGCAATTACTTAAATTCTTCCCATGTTTCTGCCCATGTAAACGTCAATCCGAAGGACATGCCTTCAGAAGCCTTTTTTTTTTTTTTTTTTTTTTTTGAGATGGCGTCTCACCGTGTTGCCCAGGCTGGAGTTTAGTGGCACAATCTTGGCTCACTGCAACCTCCACCTCCCAGGTTCAAGCGAATCTCTTGCCTCAGCTTCCCGGGCAGCTGGGACTACAGGCGTGTGCCAACACGCCTAGCTAATTTTTGTATTTTTAGTGGAGACAGGGTTTCACCATGTTGGCAAGGCTGGTCTCAAACTCCTAACCTCAGGTGATCCACCCACCTCGGCCTCCCACAGTGCTGGGATTACAGGTGTGAGACACTGCGCCTGGCACAGAAGTTGTTAAACGCTTTATCTCTTCGCAGATGTTAATGAAATGCAATTCTGGCCGGGCGCGGTGGTTCACGCCTGTAATCCCAGCACTTTGAGGGGCCGAGGTGGGTGGATCACGAGGTCAGGAAATCGAGACCATCCTGGCAAAACACGGTGAAACCCCGTCTCTATTAAAAATACAAAAAAATTACCCGGGCGTGGTGGCAGGTGCCTGTAGTCCCAACTACTCGGGAGGCTGAGGCAGTAGAATGGCGTGAACCCGGGAGGCGGAGCTTGCAGTGAGCCGAGATCGCGCCACTGCACTCCAGACTGGGTGACAGAGTGAGACTCTGTCTCAAAAAAAAAAAAAAAAAGAAATGCAA
Organism: Macaca nemestrina; assembly: GCF_043159975.1. NCBI lineage: Eukaryota > Metazoa > Chordata > Mammalia > Primates > Cercopithecidae > Macaca > Macaca nemestrina. The sequence goes on from NC_092136.1 coordinate 76,778,093, forward strand.
TTCTGAATTTTGGCGGGTTTTTTTCTTCATTTCTCTGTCTTGTCTGAAGCTTCAGTGCAAAATCCATATTATTAAACTATCATCTATTTTACCTCCATTTTTACATATTAAACCTTATTAAGCACTACTATGTGCTGGGCCATGTACTAAATCTTTTTCAGGCATTGTTTCTTTTAACCTTGACCTCTTGCTACTTCCCCCCTTCATACTCCAGCCTAGAGCACGGGGACTCCTGTAGGCTTTCTCTCTGCGTGTTTGCAAAATGCAGTGCCTCTGCCTCTCTTTTTTCTCCCTCTTGTCTTCACCCCTTAACTCCTATTTATTCTTCAGGTTTCAGCTAGGATGACACTTCCTCCAAGGAGCCTTTCCTTAAGTCTGAGTGGGGGCCCCTCCCTGTGCCCAGGCCTCTCTTCTTTTACCATTGTACTTTTACACTATATTTTAATTTTCTGTTTTCTCTTCTGTTCCCTCTTCTATGCTTATTCAAGAGCAAGGACTGTTTTTACTGCTGTTTTACCAAAGCTAACAGAGGCCTTCATCCATGATGTTACTCTCAAGAGATTTTAATTAGTGATTTCTTGCTTCTGAAAATAGGAAGGTTGATTTGATGTAAAATATCCAATCACTAGTAATTAATTACGTTAATTTTGCCCTTGTTCTTTAATTAAAACAACGTCCAAAGTCCTTTTAATGACAATGTGTATTACGATGATACTAAAATTTCTCACCAAAGTCCAAAACACTGGTTTTCTACATGACTCTTCCGGGTAAAAGTGAATTATCAGCAGAGCAGTAAATAAAATACATTCACATTAATCCTCAAGTGACTTCTAATCTAGGGGAGCACTGAAAGGGTTACATTCATAGGATTGATTTAAAGGCAACTTCTTTAAACAGCAGTGACTTAAAAATAATTCTAATTTACTCTAAATTCTTTCTGGCCAGGCAATCAACACAGGAAAGAGAAAAGGTCTTAATTTTCTACTAATTTGTGTCTTGCGAAAGAATTTTTTTGTTTTTTTCCTTGAGACGGAGTCTCTGTTGCTCAAACTGGAGTGCAGTGGCGCTATATTGGCTCACTGCAACCTCCATCTGAATTAATTTTTTTAATTCAGAAAACATCTATTGGCACCACAGAAATCTTGGAGTTATAATAAAAGTGAACTTTATGTTATAAAAGGACAAGTCGAGATTGGTGAACAAAGCTGAAAAAACCAGCAAGAACACCTTCCAACTCCTCTACCACTTGAAGTTAAGGATTCCCCTCATTTTTCTTCCTCTCTCCCTCCCCTCCAGCCCCACGAAACATGGACTTGCGGTCCACAGAGTCCAGTGGAGGCGCTGAGCAGCTGGAGGGTGACCCATTACACTGTGCCATTAGCACAGAATTGCCCTAGGCTGGGGTGTGAGGAAACCGACATTCTCTTCCACTCTGCACCCACAATAGGCCACCCCAGGGGACGAGCTGCTGGGACTCAAGAGCCGTGGACTCTGGCTGCTGGAACCTGCTGTTTCCACTGTAAGCTACCATTTAGTGAACATTTTCTACGTATTGGGAACTGTTCTAAGTGGTTTTCATGTTTTGTTTTTGTTGTTGTTGTTGTTGTTTTGAGTTTCGCTCTTGTTGCCCAGGCTGGAGTGCAATGACGCGATCTCGGCTCACTGCAACCTCTGCCTCCTGGGTTCAAGCGATTCTCCTGCCTCATCCTCCCGAGTACCTGGGATGACAGGCATGCGCCACCATGCCCGGCTAATTTTGTATTTTCAATACAGACGGGGTTTCTCATGTTGGTCAAGCTGGTTCCGACCTCGCGACCTCAGGTGATCCGCCCGCCTCGGCCTCCCAAAGTGCTGCGATTACAGGCGTGAGCCACCGCGCCCAGCCGAGCCTGGTTTGTTATTGTTGTTGTTTCTAAAAACAGTGTCTCACTCTGTGACCCAGGCGCGGGGAGCAGTAGCGCGATCTCGGCTCACTGCAGCCTGGAACTCCTGGGGTCTCCAGTTACCTGTTGTTTCCTCTTCACGTAGGAAGAGTGCATGTAACAGTAAGACACAACTGTTTCATATTACAGGTAAAGAGTTTACGCCAAAGAAACGCCAAAACTAGGCTACACTTCGAAGAATCACCGCTCAAGTTCTGGGAAAAAAAGAGGTGATGGTTGAACAACACTGTGAAGGTAATCGATGCCACTGAAACACGCTTAAACTAGTTAAAGTGGCGAATTTTATCTGGCATATATTACCACCATTTTTAGCAATCTTTTTTGGCAGGTGAAGAAAAGCAAGGCTCCGGGAGGCCCTGCGCACCGGTCTACGCCCACTAACTCACCCGCCCCCTGCGCCGCGTCTCCCTTCTCAATTTCAGTCGCCCCATTGATAAAAACGAGGTGGCTATCTGAGGTGGCCTTCAGCGGTCTTTCCAGCTCCACGGTTTTACAGTCTGGATCCAGGAAAGAAAAACTCCAAGGTCCTCACTTCAAAGCAACCGTCCGAGCCCTGCCGCGCCGCTCCCCTCCGCCCAGCTCCTCTCCGCCCCGGGGTCTGGAGTCGCCGCCCGCAGGGGCGCACGGGCCGCAGCACGCGTGCGCAGTGGGCACCAAGAGCGCTGCGTCGTCCACGCCGCGCCCGGCCCTCAGCCGCAGCACTCGCCTGCAAGGCCCTGAGGGAGGCGGCGGAGGGCGGAGGCCGAGTGCGCTGAGTGATAGGCTGACCGTTGGCCCCTCGGCCGGCGCCCTAGCCGACCTCCCTTCGCCGCTCCGCGCCTCCCCGCCTCCCCGGCTCTGGTTCCAACACCCCAGCGCCGAGCCAGGGAGGCGGGGAGGACTCCCCACGTGTGCCGCCCCGGGGCCTCCCGCTCGTCGCGCCCCGAGGGGCGTGAGGAGGGGAGGGGCTGCGGACTTCGGACTCGGGCCCGGAGACTGCCTCCTACCCAGAGCCGGAGCCCGCAACCCGCTCAGGCGGCGACAGAGCCATGTCGCCACTGCTGGGGCTCCGGCCCGAGCTGCAGGACACCTGCACCTCGCTGGGACTGATGCTGTCTGTGGTGCTGCTCATAGGGCTGGCCCGCGTGGTCGCCCGGCAGCAGCTGCACAGGCCGGTGGCCCACGCCTTCGTCCTGGAGTTTCTAGCCACCTTCCAGCTCTGCTGCTGCACCCACGAGCTGCAACTGCTGAGCGAGCAGCACCCCGCGCACCCCACCTGGACGCTGACGCTCGTCTACTTCTTCTCGCTGGTGCATGGTCTGACTCTGGTGGGCACGTTCAGCAACCCGTGCGGCGTGATGATGCAGATGATGCTGGGGGGCATGTCCCCAGAGACGGGCGCGGTCAGGCTATTGGCTCAGCTGGTTAGTGCCCTGTGCAGCAGGTACTGCACAAGCGCCCTGTGGAACTTGGGTCTGACCCAGTATCACGTCAGCGAGAGGAGCTTCGCTTGCAAGAATCCCATCCAAGTCGACTTGTTCAAAGCAGTCATCACAGAGGCCGTCTGCTCCTTTCTTTTCCACAGCGCTCTGCTGCACTTTCAGGAGGTCCGAACCAAGCTTCGTATCCACCTGCTGGCTGCACTCATCACCTTTTTGGTCTATGCAGGTTTGTCATTCCCACCAAATACTTGGCACTTCCAGAGCCTCTATGACATGAGGCTGTAAGTTCTTTACTAAAATACATTTGAAACCCTCTATCCCGCTATGATGTAAATGCTGGAATCCCCGTTATTCTAACCATTTTGCAGCCCGTTCTTAACCAGTAGGGCCGACACATAGAGCCTTCATGCAGTGCTTTTTTGAACACCAGAGAAAGGAGCCACCTCTGTGCTGAAACTGAGATATTGTGAGATATTGCCAGGGGTTCAGATATCCTACAAGGGGTTTGTTTTAATGGTAGAAAGGAAAGATAACTTATTTATGCCAAGGTGGTATAGATCCTTTCGGATACTCTTACTGAAAAATGATCCTGGCTTTACAAAGTTCCTTTCGATTTAAAGCACAAGGCACATGATTGGTTAGTATAACAGCGGAGAGTAGGAATTTTGTAGTTCCATTCTAGTCCTATAAATTACTTAAAGTCATTTCTTATTTCCTTAATTCATTTTGAGTTATGAAATTTCTTATTTTAAAAATTCATTTTGCGTTATACATGAACTTTTAAGTGACCTATCAAGAAAAATGTGTTTAAATGAGAACTTGCTTCAAATTAAAGATGCTTTTTAAAATATAACTCTTGAGAAATCTGTTGATTTCTTTTAAACCATTTGTTTACTTTGAAAGATCTCAGATGCGGTGGGCAATCTAGTCCTAAATGGGAGGAGAAAATCCAAAACATAAGTATTTAATGATGAAATGTGTCATGTTAAATGCTTACAACAGAATGTATTTATTGTGGCTACATCTAAATTATAAAAGACTGTGGAGGCAGAAATTACAACAAAGGAAATTTGTGGTAATAGTTATCTTCTGCCCATTAAAAGTGAAACCATGACTAGAAGCAAACTTCAAGATTATAAGGACTCCTAAACATGTACTTGACCTTCTAGGGTAAAAATGAAAGCCTTCAGCCGGGCGCGGTGGCTCACACCTGTAATCCCAGCACTTTGGGCGGCCGAGGTGGGTGGATCACTAGAGGTCAGGAGTTTGCCACCAGCCTGGCCAACATGGTGAAACGCCCGTCTCTACTAAAAATACAAAAAAAAATTTAGCTGGGCGTGGTGGTGGGCGCCTGTAATCTCAGCTACTCGGGAGGCTGAGGCAGGAGAATTGCTGGAAACCGGGAGGCGGAGGTTGCAGTGAGGGGAGATCCCGCCCTTGTACTCAAGCCTGGGCAACAACAGTGAGACTCTGTCTCAAAAAAAAAAAAAAAAAAAAAAAAAGAAAGAAAGAAAGAAAGAAAGAAAGAAAGAAAGAAAGAAAGAAAGAAAGAAAGAAAGGAAAGAAAGGAAAAGAAAGAAAAGAAAGGAAAGAAAGGAAAGAAAAGAAAGAAAAGAAAGAAAAGAAAGAAAGAAAGCCTTCCCAATCAATTTCCCCTTCTTTAGGTGTAGTACCACTTTTTAGGTAGACATAAATGGAAATAAGTGGTGTAGGAGAGTGAAAGGGGCCGGGCGCGGTGGCTCACGCCTGTCACACTTTGGGAGGCCAAGGCGGGTGGATCGCTTGAGCCCAGGAGTTCGAGACTAGCCTGGGCAACACAGAGAAATCCCATCTCTACAAAAAATACAAAAATTAGCCGGGCGTGCTGGTGCGCACTTGTAGTCCCAACTACTTGGGAGTCTAAGGTGGGAGGATCAACCAAATTCCAGGAGGTTGAGGCTGTAGTGAGCTGTGATAGTGCCACTGCACTCCAGCCTGGGTTATAGAGACCCTGTCTGTCTCAAAAGAAAAAAAGAAAAAGAAAAAAAGTGACAGGTACAGGCATATTTGAGGGATTGGTGAATAGTTGCTTATTTATTGAAGTGTTAGATTTTAGCTAAAGCAGAAACATCCCCTGTATATGAACAGAATTGTCACTGCAAAAAAGTTATGCCATGGTTTACCTCTGTATTTCTACAATTAAAAGCAGTAAAAACTTAGAAGAATTTTTAAATCAATAGAACATCAACTACAGTTGGATTTTTCAAAACCTATGTTCCTCTTCCCTCTCTTGATTAGCCTGAAGTTGATATTCTTTGTCTACTTTTAATACATATTTATGATTCCATAGATAATACTATATATATTAGCCATGCCCTATTTTATCAGTGACAAAAAATTTGAGAGAAGAGACACAGATAATATTTGGAGTTATAGATCCAGTCTTAGATATAAGGAAAGTTATTAGAAGGAATCTGTAAAATATCAACTTAAGAGATCAAAAATACTGCCCTTTTTTTGTTGAAATGAGGGTACTAATTGATGGGGGAGAGGGAGAGTATAAAGGGATCACTAGAGCAGTGGTTCTCTCTGTATTAAAATCACCTGGGGAGCTCTTTAAACATGCTTACTTATTCTGGGCTCACAGATTAAAATCCAATTGCTCTGGCAAGGGGCCTAGGCAGCGATGTATGTTAAACCTTCACAGGTGATCTCAGTATGAAACCAAGATAAAGAAGCACTGCTTTAGGAGTCTAGACCTGCACTGTGCAATTCAGTAGCCACTAGCAGCATGTGGCTATTTACACTTAAATTAACTGAAATTAGATTCAAAGTAGCTACATTTCAAGTGGTCAGTTGTCAAATTGTGATGTAGCTAGTGGCTACAGTATTGGACAGTGCTAGACTCCGTTTGCCTGGGTAGAACAAAATAGACAATTGTTGATTACTTCTAGTTACAGAAATTTATAATGCAGTATGATCTTCCCTTTTTTTTGTTTTCTGCCAATATAAGGGAGATAAGAATATTCAGTTGTCAGCTGTTACAGGCCAAGCATTTTGCTAGGTAATTTATGAGAGTTATCTTAATTAACCCTTACAAGAACTCATTGATGAATACATTCTTCCCATTTTAAGTAAAGTAAGTGAGGCCCAGAAAAGTGAAATGGCTTGTCCAAGCTTACATAACTAGACTGTGCTAGAACCGTGGTTCTAAATGGCACTAAAGCTCATACGGACTCATTATCAGCCTTTCCACAGTGTGCTCCTCAAAAGTTACAAAACTAGACACAATTGAATATATTCAGCCATAAACAGGAATGAGGTTATGATATATACTACAACATGAATGAACCTCAAAAATATTATGCTAAGCAAAATAAGCCAGACACAGTAAGACAAATACTGTATGGCTCTACGTACACAAAATGTCCAGAATAGGTAAATTCATAGAGACAGAAAGTAGAATAGAGTTACCAGGGACTGTGGGGAGGAGAGAGGAATGGGGACTTACTGTTTAATGGGTACAAAGTTTCTGTTTATGTTATGAAAACCTTTGGAAATGGTGCTGCTGGTGAAACAGCATGGTGAATGTAACACCAATAATACACTTAAAAATGGCTAAAATGGCATACTTTATGTTACGTATATATGTTTCACCACAATTTATACAATTTTTAAGTTACAAAATGATGTTGCCAAATAAATTTGGCAGACATTGGATTAAACAGGTTTTCTAATTTTAAGACTTCATAGAGCCTTTACTGTGCTTCTATGTATTGTGAAACTCCAAGAGGAGGATTTGGAGCACAGGTTTTCAAACTTATGAGAGCCTCTTGTCTAGGAGCATATAGCAGAAGAGAACATAGTTTGGGAAATGCTGCACTAAGCCCCATCTCTCCCTTTCATTTTCTATGGCTATAAGTCATAACTTTGGAACAGAGTTGTTACAAATAGGACTGTCTTGGGACAGTCGGCTAAGTCAGGCATCATTACAAGTTATTTTGAGTGTCTTTTTTAAACTTCTAACATACTACAAGTACAGATTTGACACAGGTGCATATTGGGAGATTTATTTAATCACTTGTATTTTGAGGGCAGTCAGAAGTCACCAATACAGAGTATATCAAAATAATGATTATGTATTTTAGGATTACAGAACATAAGCATCCAGCAACATAGCCACAGGCTCCTAGGATAGCCAGTGACCAAGTGTCTGTGTATTTATTGATTTAGCACCCCAAATTTTGATGGACACATGGAGCCTCAGTTATGTCATTACCATGTATCATGTATTAACTGGCTCCCCTAATAGTGTAAAAAAAAAAAAAAAAAAGAAAAGAAAAAGCTGTGTGGTTTATTAACATATTAGAGCTATAAACTGTTCATCAGATTTCAAGCAAATCTTTCTTTGGGTTCTGGAAAAAGTTCAATGAACAGTTTGAGAGAGAGCTGCATTCATTTTTATGCATAATTAGATATTGAAAAACATGTGGGCTGGGTGCGGTGGCTCATGCCTGTAATCCCACCACTTTGGGAGGCCAAAGCGGGTGGATTACCTGAGGTCAGGAGTTTGAGACCAGCCTGACCAACATGGAGAAACCCCACCTCTACTAAAAATACAAAATTAGCTGGGCATGCTGGTGCATGCCTATAATCCCAGCTACTCAGGAGGCAGAGGCAGGAGAATTGCTTGAACCTGGGAGGCAGAGGTTGCAGTGAGCTGAGATCGCGCCATTGCACTCCAGCCTAGGCAACAAGAGCAAAACCATCTCAAAAAAAGAAAAAAAGAAAGAAAAACATCTGTTATTTTACACGTGTCAATTGTCTTTATTACCGCATACTGTTCATTTCTTTCATAGAATTTTAAATTATATTGTTTTCTGACACAACACCTGTTTTCCTCTACCAGATGATAAGCTTTGAGTCTATAGACCACATTTGTTTTGTTTGTCATAACGTAAAGCAAGATCTTAGCATAGGACCTGGTACAAAGTAAACAGTATTTTAAGAATAAGTGAACAAACTAGCAAATATTCTGTTTACTTTAAAAACTTGTACAGAAAGAAATAATATGGCAGGTGTGGTGGCTCACACCTGTAATCCCAGCACTTTGAGGCGGGCAGATCACCTGAGGTTGAGAGTTTGAGACCAGCCTGACCAACATGGAGAAACCCTGTCTCTACTAAAAATACAAAAGTAGCCAGGCGTGGTGGTGCACACCTGTAATCCAAGCTACTCGGGAGGCTGAGGCAGGAGAATTGCTTGAACCTGGGAGGTGGAGGTGGGAGGATCCCCTGAGTCCTGGAGGCGGAGGTTGCAGTGAGCCAAGATCATGCCACTGTACTTCAGCCTGAGCAACAGAGCAAGACTCAGTCAAAAAAAAAAAAAAAAAAAAAGAGAAGGGAACATATGTTCTTTTTAAATAGGAGCTATTATCAATTTACAAATGAAAAACACCTTCAAAGGTCCAAAATTTATTTTGTTATGCCAGTATAATATAGTGGTTAAGGCCAGGTGTAATGGCTCATGCCTGTAATCCCGGCACTTTGGGAGATGGAGGCGGGTGGATCACCTGAGGTCAGGAGTTCAAGGCCAGCCTGTTGATTCATAATCTGAATCAACATGACCATCCATAGCCTATTCATTAGCCTCATTACTCTACTATTCTTTAACCAATTTAATGCCAACATGGTGAAGCCCCATCTCTCCTAAAAATACCAAAATTAGCCTGGCATGGTGGTGGTCGCTTGTAGCCCCAGCTACTTCGAGGCTGAGGCAGTAGAATTGCTTGAACCTGGGAGGCAGAGGTTGCAGCAAGCTGATATCACACCAGTGCACTCCAGCCTGGGCAACAAAGCGAGACTATGTCTCAATTAAAAAAAAAAAAATTTATATATATATATATATATATATATATATATATAGTGGTTAAGGCCAGGTATGGTGGCTCATGTCTGTAATCCCAGGACTGGGAGGTCAAGGCAGGAGGACTGCATGAGGCCAGCAGTTTGAGACCAGTCTGGGCAACATAGCAAGACCCTGTCTCTACAAAAAGTGTTTTAACTGAGCCAGGTATGGTGGTGCACACCTGTAGTCTTAGCTACTTAAGAGGCTCAGGCAGTAAGATTGCTTGAGCCCTGGAGTTTGAGGCTGTATTGAGTCATAATTTCATCACTACACTCCAGCCTGGGTGAAAGAGTGACATCTGTTTTGATTAAAAAAAAAAAAAAAAAAAAAAAAAAGACTGTGCCCTTAGGCTGCATACTTACTTTGGGCCTCACTTTCCTCATAAGACTAGTATGAGGAATAATAATTCAAGTTTGTAGGATAGTACCTGCCATATATGAAGTGCTTGGGAAATAGTGACTTTTTGTTATTATTTCCCTCTATATTTCCAACAGGATTCCAGTATAATTTGATCATTTTTGCATATAATTTGATCAGTTTTATTGCTCACAACTCCTTCTGGGATAAATTCAGGAAAATGTAAGTTGTAACTTTTATAAAGAAATTTGTCCATTGCAAATAAGTCAAAGATTTTGGTACAAATCCCTAGGTGTTCCCCACAACATCTGAGAACAGTCTAATGTCATTCTTCCAGGTCTGTAAGAATAACAACTAATTTGAAAACAGGCCAGGCACAGTGGCTCATGCCTGTAATCCCAGCACTTTGGGAGGCCAAGGTAGGCGGATCTCTTGAAGCCAGGAGTTTGAGACCAGCCTGGCCAACATGGCGAAACCCAGTCTCTACTTAAAATACAAAAATTAGCTGGGCATGGTGGCTCATGCCTGTAGTCTCAGCTACTCAGGAAGCTGAGGCATGAGAATCACTTGAACCCGGGAGGTGGAGGTTGCAATGAGGTGAGATTGCACCAGTGCACTCCAGCCTGGGTGACAGAGTGAGAATCTCTCAAAAAAAGAAAAGAAAAGAAAACAGCTAGCTACCTAGCTTAGTTAGTAACATTAGAATATCAACAGAATACAAACCAGAAATGAAAAGTGGAGTTTGGAGATGCAAACTTTGAAATTATTTGCCCAGTAATGTCTGGGAGTAGAGATTGAATTTGGGGAAAACAAACAGGCTTGTCATTAGAGAGGTATTTTCAACTCCTGACAATGACATTTTATCAGAGCTCATCATGGTCTGATAACACTCCTTTTGCTTTGCTTACGTGCTCATTAAAATGGGTGCTCTGGAGAGGGAAGACAAATACTCCAGTTACTAGAAAGCTAGCTTCCACTCTAAATTAATAAAGAGACCTTCCAGCTTCTACATGAGTGTTATGTGATTTTAACTAGTATTCTTCTGTCACAGAGAATTTTATTCCCTTTAGGAATACTAAGAAACTTTAGCACCTAAAATGGCCAGATTTGAGACTTAGCCTCTTGCTGTGGTTATTTCACCAAATCCATGCTGTCCTCTGACTCTTGGCAGTGGACTAGCTGGATCTCCCGGTTATACCTCTTCAACATGCATGATTGTCATCTCCCCTTCAAATGTCAATAAATAGTAACTTGTTTTTTTGAAGCCACCTTCTGATAGTTCCATGCCTGATGATTCTTTAAAAAATAATTCATGTTTAATGACACAATACGTGATATGTTCTTTATGTAAAAAATTCAAAGACTGAAGTGCCTTTTGACTGCCATCCTCCATGCATGCCTCTGTGCCTGCCTCCTCTCCTTCCCTGTCTAATCTTATTTCCAGGGTAATCCTTGTCTCTGATGTTTGTGTTACAACCTTCCAAACTGGTTTTTTTGTTGTTGTTGTTGTTTGGGGTTTTTTTGGGATGGAGTATTGCTCTGTCACCCAGCCTAGAGCGCAGTGGTACAGTCTCGGCTCACTGCAACCTCTGTATCACAGGTTCAGACAATGATCCTGCCTCAGCCTCCTGAGTAGCTGGGATTAAAGGCAAACGCCACCACACCTGGCTTGTTTTTGTGTGTGTGTGTGTGTGTGTTTTTTTTTTGAGACAGAGTTTCACTCTTGTTGCCCAGCCTGGAGTGCAATGGCGTGATCTTGGCTCACCGCAACCTCTGCCTCCTCAAGCGATTTTCCTGCCTCAGCCTCCTGAGTAGCTGGGATTACAGGCATGCGCCACCACGCCCGGTTAATTTTGTATTTTTTGTAGAGACAGGGTTTCTCCATACTGGTCAGTCTGGTCTTGAACTCCCGACCTCAGGTGATCCTCCCGCCTCGGCCTCCCAAAGTGCTGGGATTACAGGCGTGAGCCACCGTGCCTGGACACACCTGGCTAATTTTTTTTTCTTTTATCTTTTTCCTCCGGAGTAGTTGGGATTACAGGCATGTGCCACCACACTCACTAATTTTTTAAAAAATTAATTTATTTTTTTAAAAAATTATACTTTAAGATCTTGCTAGTTCTTTGCTGCAAAGTTCTTTTTTTTTTTTTTTTTTTTTTTTGAGACGGAGTCTCACTCTATTGCCCAGGCTGGAGTGCAGTGGCGTAATCTTGGCTCACTGCAAACTCCGCCTCCCAGGTTTACGCCATTCTCCTGGCTCAGCCTCCCAAGTAGCTAGGACTACAGGCGACGGCCACCACGCCCGGCTAATTTTTTGTATTTTTAGTAGAGACGGGGTTTCACCGTGTTACCCAGGATGGTCTCGATCTCTTGACCTCGTGATCCACCCGCCTCGGCCTCCCAAAGTGCTGGGATTACAGGCGTGAGCCACCGCACCTGGCCTGCTACAAAGTTCTTGCTAGATCTTTGCTAGTTCTTATAGAGCTGGGTGCAGTGGCTCCTGTAATCCCAGCACTTTGGGAGGCTTAGGCGGGTGGATCACGAGGCCAGGAGATCAAGACCATCCTGACTAACACAATGAAACCCCATCTCTACTAAAAATACAAAAAATTAGCTGGGCGTGGTGGTGGGCGCCTGTAGTCCCAGCTACTCAGGAGGCTGAGGCAGGAGAATGGTGTGAACCTGGGAGGCGGAGCTTGCAGTGAGCCAAGATCTCACCACTGCACTCCAGCCCGGGCGACAGAGCAAGACTCTGTCTCAAAAAAGAAAAAAAAAAAAAAAAAGGCCAGGGATGCTGCTAAACATACTACGGTGCACAGCTCACAACAAAGAATTATCCAGTAAGACATTAAAGCCAATGCCATGTTTTTGGCTTTTGTTAACACAGAACCCACACCTAACATGGATTTCTGTATCAGTTAACTATTGCTATGTAACACACCATTCAAAACTTTTTTTTTTTTTTTTTTTTTTGAGACGGGTTCTCACTCTGTCACCCAGGCTGGAGAGCAGTGGCACAATCTCAACTCACAGCAGCCTCAACCTCTGCAGGCTCAGGTTATTCTCCTACCTTAGCCTCCCAAGTAGCTGGGACCACAGGCATGTGGCACCACACCCAGCTAATTTTTGTATTTCTTATAGAAATGGGGTTTTGCTATGTTGCCTGAGCTGGTTACAAACTCCTGGGCTCAAGTGATCCAACTGCTTCAGCCTTCCAAGGTGTTAGGATTACAGGCATTAGCCACCATGCCTGGCCCCAAAACTGAGAATAACTTATTTTTCATGATTCTGTGGGTTATAGACGGGCAGTTCCTCTGAGATCACTCATGTAGCTGCATTCAACTGGACAGTGGTGAGGCTGGAAAGCCCAAGGCAGCCTCACTTATGTGTCTGGCAGTTGTCAGCTGTCATCTAAGATGCCTCAGTTCTCTTCCGTGTGGCCTTCCATCCTCCAGCAGCCCAGACCAGCAAACTCACATGGTCAGGGCATTCTTCCAAGAGAGCAAAAAGTGGAAGCTGATGCGTTTATTGAGACATGAACCTAGAATTCACACAGCATCACTCCTACCACATTCAGAATTCACATAGCCCTACTCTGCTCCATTCTATCTATCAACACAAGTTGCAAAGCCAGCTCATTTTCAAGAGAGGGAAAGTAGACAACCTCTTGCTGGAAGAAGCAGCTACCACTAAGTCACACTGATCAGAACTGCTGTGTGAGGATGAGAAGACTAGGAAGTGAAGTCGTTTGAGTTTTAGAATGGTATAAGACTGATCGGTGGTGTTCATCTTAGATGTAGTGGAAAACCTTCCGTATACCATGGCCTTGAATACTGAAGTAAACTAATTGAGGGTAATGATTCAGTCCATTTTTATCAATACATGCCTAAAAGTCACAGGTCATTTATATTATCATAGGTCATATTACATTATATTGTAAATGTCTGTGTGAGTCTTTATCTTTCTGCCCATGGTATCTAGTACACAGGAACTCAGTAAGTTTTTGTGGAATCAAACTGAAATGACTAGCTGCCAACCAGACAATTCTGTTCACCCTTAGCAGTTGCAGGTTTAACATTCCAGAATTTGACTATTCAAGAATGATTCTGAAGGTCCATGATATCATTTAAATTGCTGAGTCATGAATATGAATCATGCTGTGAGGCTGGTACACTAGAAAAAACTCGTAGCTATCGAGTGAGCTTAGTTCATTGCTCAATATCTTCATCTCGACACAGCTTCATTGTTCTCGGCCTATTCAAGTGTGAAATCTCAGTAGTGAAATCTTATGAAAGGGCCACTTAATTTCCATGAAAACAGGCTACAGTGGTGCGCGTCAATAATAGAACTTGTGAAGATCTCAAGATCTATCTCTGTGGCTAAGTAAAAGAGGCAGAGGTGTGCCTTGGAAAGCTTCCACTTGGAAAAACTGCTGAAAATGTCACTGTCTGAGGGATGCTCTTAGGCTGGACTTTGAAAAGCGAAGACACAGCTTTGTGGAGTACTGCTGGACAGGCATCCAGCCTCCTCTGCCGTTCCTAACTTGTGTGGTCGGACTATAGACTCCTAGGCCCCACGTCAGAGAGATACCCCTGGGTGCAGAGCTGGAACACAGCTCCTAAAAAGTAGCCAACAGTTATAATTTCTGCTTATCTCTCATGACTACTCACGGTTGCTTCTTAAGGATTCTGTTGACAAGTGAAAATGGAACCAATGATAAAGCTTTGGTCTGTTGGTCCATTTTACATTTTCTTTTCAATACAAAGTTATGCTTGTACCCAAAGGATCTTGGGGCATTGTATCTATTTAACTATATTTTCATTTTACCTTTATTATTATTCATTCATTTAAATTGATGAATGTTCAGGGCAGCCAAATCTATTTTATAAAACTGTAGGAATAGTAATAGAGCACATTAACTTTCAGTGTCCATTTTATAGTCTATAGGAAAAGCACTGGATTCAAACTTTAATGTCCTTTGTCTTTTTTTTTTGTACCTGGCATATAGTCTATGATTATAGTCTAAAATATGCCAGGTGATTCTGCAAAGGAAGATCACAGACTAAGAATACCTAAAATAAAAGTCACATTAAGTAACCATTTATTTCCAGTTACAAGAAAATGTAAGATAAATCATTTGGAGTCACTCTGCTTAAAATCTATTACAGGAGGAAGTCTAACAGGAGCTGTATTTAATCCAGCTTTGGCACTTTCGCTACATTTCATGTGTTTTGATGAAGCATTTCCTCAGTTTTTTATAGTATACTGGCTGGCTCCTTCTTTAGGTAAGCATATTTTAATTTAATATGTCTGAAAGATTAGGGTATTTAAAAATATGATATGTGTATATTATTGTAACATGTCAATTTCCAAAGCCAGAGCAGGCACAAAACAGAAAATGAAAAAGGTAGTTAACATGCCTGAAATGATACTTTGTGTAGTATCCTTTAAAACTGTTTTTATCTTTAAAGAAACAGTATCTAGTTAAGGGTAGTCAGTTTCAGATACGCTATTACTTTAAGAAACCTTGAGATCTGAGCACCAAAAAAGCAAAGAGTGCTTACTTCCCTTCAAATATATATATATATATTTTTTTTTGCTAAAGAAATTTGTTTTTTCACATTTGTGATCTCCAGATAAAGTATCATTTAGTTCATTTGACTCATTTTGCAGAAGAGCATCTCATGAAACAGTGAATACCTGTATTAAGTATAGTTTAAAAGTTATCCACAAGTTACATTCCTGATATTTTTATTTTATTGTTTTTGTTTTGCTTTTTTTTGTTTGTTTGTTTGTTTGTTTTTGAGACAGGGTCTGTCTTTGTCACCCAGGCTTGAGTGCAGTGGCATGATCATAGCCATAGCTCACTGTGCTTGAACTCCTGGGCCCAAGCAATCCTCCTGCCTTAGCCTCCTGAGTAGCTGGGATGACAGGCATGTGCCACCACACCCAGCTAATTTGTGTATATTTTGTAGAGATGAGGTCTTGCTATGTTGCTCAGGCTACATTTCAGTTATTTCTATTTGGATCAGATATATAAACTCTTTATAAAGATGGGTCAAATAACACAAAATTATACAATATACAAAAAATTATTATGCATTTCTTATGCATTACTTATATAAAGTTATCAGCATTTCTTGATTTTGTTTAGTCATCTGTTTTAAGCCTGGTTATAACTCATAACTGTAAGTGAATATGAAGATGCTTGGCCCTCCATTAATTCACTCTTCTTTTTATCCAGTTAGCATATTGTTTCTTGTTAGTCATTTTCTTTAAAATACGCACACACATACACAGAAGGGAACACAGAAGGGAAGTGCCACAATAGGTTTGAAGAGTCAATCACACTTTACTCTTCCTGTTTACCTTCCATTCCTCTATCTTACATTCATGTTATTGTCATGCTCAGTATCATATTGTTATGCTCAATGATATCTATAGGCCTAAACATAAAGCGTATCAAAGAAAAATTGGTTTTAAATACTAGTAATATAACTTTTGGTCAGTTCTACTGAGTGCTAGTATTTTCTGATAACGTCTTTAAAGAAAAATTTTCTCCGTTTTTAGGCCGGGTGTGGTGGCTCATGCCTGTGATCCCAGCACTTTGGGAGGCCGAGGCGGGCAGATCACAAAGTCAGGAGATTGAGACCATCCTGGCTAACACGTTGAAACCCCGTCTCTACTAAAAAAAATTAGCTGGGCGTGGTGGCGGGCGCCTGTAGTCCCAGCTACTCAGGAGGCTGAGGCAGGAGAATGGCATGAACCCGGGAGGTGGAGCCTGCAGTGACCCCAGATCACGCCACTGTACTCCAGCCTGGGTGACAGAGAAAGACTCCGTCTCAAAAAATCCATTTTTAAAGTTAAAAAGGTCACTAATGTAAAGAAGTTAAGAAGTTGGGCCGGGCGCGGTGGCTCAAGCCTGTAATCCCAGCACTTTGGGAGGCCGAGGCGGGTGGATCACGAGGTCAGGAGATCGAGACTATCCTGGCTAACATGGTGAAACCCCGTCTCTACTAAAAATACAAAAAACTAGCCGGGCGAGGTGGCGGGCGCCTGTAGTCCCAGCTACTTGGGAGGCTGAGGCGGGAGAATGGCGTGAACCCGGGGGACGGAGCTTGCAGTGAGCCGAGATCGCGCCACTGCACTCCAGCCTGGGAGACACAGCGAGACTCCGTCTCAAAAAAAAAAAAAAAAAAAAAGAAGTTAAGAAGTTAACAAGGTCTAATTGGGCAGGCCTACTGGTAGTTTTTATATGAAAAAATTCCCCCAGTATGTCTGGAGACTAACATATATTAACATGATTTATTTGTTAGCATGCTCCAACTACAATTGTAATAGTAGGCTAAGGCAGAGGTCCCCAACCTCCAGGCTGCAGACCAGTACAGTCCGTGGCCTGTTAGCAATCAGGCCACACGGCAGGAGGTGAGTGGCAGTCAAGCTTACAAAGCTCCGTCTCCTGTCAGGTCAGCGGTGGCATTAGATTCTCATAGGAGCATGAACCTTATTGTGAACTCAGCATGTGAACGATCTAGGTTACACGCTGCTTATGAGAATCTAACTAATGCCTGATGATCCAAGGTGGAACAGTTTCATCCCAAAACCATGCCCCCAGTCCATGGAAAAACTGTCTTCCAGGAAACCAGTCATGACTGTGTTAAGGAATTATTTCATCCATTACTTGACAGAACATTAAAAGTAGCCAGGTAGGCTGGGTGCGGTGGCTCACGCCTGTAATCCCAGCACTTTGGGAGGCCGAGGTGGGTGGATCACCTGAAGTCAGGAGTTCGAGACCAGTCTGGCCAACTCTACTAAAAATACAAAAATTAGCTGGGCATGATGATGCGTGCCTGTAATCCTAGCTACTCGGGAGGCTGAGGCAGGAGAATCGCCTGAACTCAGGAGTTGGAGGTTGCAGTGAGCCGAGATCGCACTATTGCACTCTAGCCTGGGTGACAGAGTAAGTCTCACAAAAAAAAAAAAAAAAAAAAGCACAGTGGCACATGTCTATAGCCCCAGCTACCAACTACTTGGGAGGCGGAGGCCAGGAGTTCAAGTCCAACTTGGGCAACATAGCAAAACAACCTGTTTAAAAAATAAATTTTTTGGGCCGGGCGCGGTGGCTCAAGCCTGTAATCCCAGCACTTTGGGAGGCCGAGACGGGCGGATCACGAGGTCAGGAGATCGAGACCATCCTGGCTAACACGGTGAAACCCCGTCTCTACTAAAAAAATACAAAAAACTAGCCGGGCAAGGTGGCGGGCGCCTGTAGTCCCAGCTACTCGGGAGGCTGAGGCAGGAGAATGGCGTAAACCCGGGAGGCGGAGCTTGCAGTGAGCTGAGATCCGGCCACTGCACTCCAGCCTGGGCGACAGAGCGAGACTCCGTCTCAAAAAAAAAAAAAAAATAAAAAATAAAATAAAATAAAATAAATTTTTTTAAAAAGGGTCTTTCTGGAAGAATTTTAAAAAGGAATCTGAAGTAATGACAATCTCTGTAAAAGGACCTTGATTTTTTTCTTAGAACACATTTTCCAGCCAAAGCAGCACTTAATGACTTCCTGGAAGAACATACTAGAAAAAAAGCCTCATGATAGATAAAAAAGGAATGCTAAATCTTCCCCTTTTATAGAGCAGAAAGTGTGATAGGGTGGGGAAAGTGACTATATTCTCTTCTTGTTTGTGTAGTACAAACAGGAAGATAACACATTGTATGTAGCCAAAACATTTTAAAGAACCACTTATCCCCCAATAATCCAAACACCCCCTCCCCCCCAAAAAAAGTCCAAATCTCTTACATATAGAAGTAGAATCAAACTTTTTTTGGTCTGGCTGTGATCACCGAGGCTGGAGTGCAGTGGCGCAATCTTGGCTCACTGCAACCTCTGCCTCCCAGGCACAAGTGATCCTCTTGTCCCAACCCCCCAGGTAGCTGGGACTACTGGTGTGTGTTCCCCCACACCCAGCTAAGTTTTGTATTTTTTATAGAAACAGGGTTTCTATGTTGCTCAGGCTGGTCTTGAACTCCTGGGCTCAGGTGATCTGCCCGCCTTGGCCTGCCAAAGTGCTGAGATTATAGGTATGAGCCACCATGCTTGGCTGAGATTAAACATTTTCGAATTCATATGATCTTTTTTATATTTAGCTTGTTGAAAATATGTATTCCAAGATTCTTATTTGGTCTAAGGACCCCTACCTTTTAAAATAGACCCAACATAAAATTTGTATTATATTTTTGGTTTAAAGAGGCCTGTTTGTATATTTCTTTCTGAGGTTTATGAATTAGAATAAAGGCATCCTTCAATATATGTAGATAAAAGACATGTATGTGAATAAATGATGATTTTTTTAGAATACTGCGTTCTAGCCTGCCATTGAATTTTGTCATATATTGAAGTTAACTTCTCATTGGGGGAAAAAAAAATGGCTCCAAATGAAATAAAGAAATAAAGCGACACATTATATAACTCTGTAAAGAATGGGAAAAAATAAATTATAAATTAAAAGAATCATTCAAAGAGTTAAGAGATGAGGAGTCCAAAATAAAAATAAAAACAAAAACCCCAAAACAAACACCACTCAACTACGAAAGTTACATTAATTAGGCAGTGCCAGGGGAGTGAGACAGAGGAAAGAGTAATCCCAAGATATCCACCTTCTTTCCTTCTTGACCAAGCAGGAAGCAAACTATTCTTGGGAGTCATAGTCCATATTCTTTCTTGTTTCTCATCACAGCAGAGATAATTATAATTCCTCTAATGGCCCCTGCCATCTTCCCAAATTAAAAATTTAGAAACATGACTATAAGGATGCATATGTGGCCTGGTGTGGTAGTACATGCATGTAGTCTCAGCTACTTGGCAGGCTGAGGTAGGAGAATCACCTGACCCCAGGAAGTCGAGGCTGCAGTGAGCCGAGATCGTACCACTGCACTCCAGCCTGAGTGATGGGAGTGTGACCCTGTCTCAAAAAAAAAGAAAGAAAGAAAAAAAAAAAAAAATATATATATATATATATATATAGTATTCTCTAGTTTATACATTTCATACAGTGAAAAGTGGAAAATTCTATTTGCTTCTATGAAACTACAATTCCATTTTTGGAAAAAATTTTAAATGTAATATCTTATTTTCTAGTTCTGACTTTATAAAAAATGACAAAAAAATTGTGGGTCAGTTAACATAAAGGTTGTTTCTGATATTTTTTCATTTAAAGCCTTTGGTTGCAAACAGACTCATCTTTCACAAATATGTTAAGGTATCTAAGTGCTTGCCAAACCTTAAGGTTTTTTGTTGTTGCAAACAAGAGAACATAATTTCAAATGTGCATGAGACAAAACTTGTTTTCAATCTGAATTTAAACTGATCTAGGTAGGGCTCTAAGCCTGAATACATTCAGATCAAGATGAAAAATTAACCACTGCAGATTTACTTTTCAAGATAGTGACTTGAGCCCTCACTCTCCTTAGTCCCTATTTCACATTGAAAAATTAACCAACAGCTACATGCCAGATTTCTCTGTTGTAATTCTCAGAAATGAAGATTACTAATATGTGAATTTTCAAAACATTTTGGGCTGGGTACAGTGACTTACGCCTGTAATCCTAGCACTTTGGGAGGCCAAGGCGGGTGAATCAGGAGTTCGAGACCAGACTGGCCAACATAGTGAAATCCCGTCTCTACTAAAAATACAAAAATTAGCCAGGCGTGGTGGGCGGGCGCCTGTAATCCCAGCTACTCAGGAGGCTGAGGCAGGAGAACGGCTTGAACCTGGGAGACAGAAGTTGCAGTGAGCCAAGATCACACCACTTCACTCCAGCCTGGGCGAAAGAGCGAAACTCTGTCTCAAAAACAAATAAACAACAATTTTGTATTATATTTAAGATTTAAACTTCCACCATCGACTGAAATTTTGTTTTAGATATTTTATTTGCTTGACACATCTCTAAAAGCGGTTATTGTCAGTTAAATAAGGTTGAGATAAAAATGGGAAAAAAAAAAGCTGTTAATGGTTGAGATTAATGAAAAAGGAGAGACTGGAGGAAGTAACCTAACATTGTTTTTATTTGAGCATTCTAAGTGAAAACTCCAAATGCTTTCAGTTGCTTTATTCTCCAGGTATGTCCCTGGGGCACGGAGGGAAGGGAGAGTGTTACCATTTTAAAGAGAAGAAAATGAAGACCCAAGTCTAGGGTTTCTCACTTAGCAAGTCAGTAACAGAGCCAGAACTAAAACTATACATCTTTGGATTTGGTTTATCCTTTGAATTCATTAGATCCTATTGGTTTTGCCAAATGCATACTGTTTTTAAGGATTCACAGTTGAAGAAAAAATAATCTGAGAATATTAGATTTAAATATCTAACATGTTTCACGTAGAATTGATGTAACCAATTCTTTAAGCATAGCTTTCCAAACAGCTAGGTATATAATTGTATGTAATTTTAAGATATACCCTCCTAGTGATTATGAACTTCCTTAAAGATTGTTTTTTTATTTTACTGTATTTTGTCTTTCAGGTATATTGTTGATGATTTTGATGTTCAGCTTTTTCCTTCCATGGCTGCATAACAACCATACAATTAATAAAAAGGAATAAATAACTGTTCCAAAGACTCAGACTAACATACAGGACAGTCCAGCTGGATGTGATAAAGATTTTATCACCTCATATGGAAAACACTGGCTGCACTGGATTCGTCAGTGTTAACTTCCTTTGAGGAAGCTGCCTTATAGTTTTCATCACTGGGACTTAAACAAAAAATTACTGTGAAAATGAGGCATCCTGTACTTCTCAGTTAAGACTTGTTCTTTGAGTGATGTATTAAATGCTGCTAGAAAAGCCTCATTACATTAAACATAAATCAATCTTAAATGGTAATTGTTAACTTTGATGAAAAATGAGTACAGGATGAGAAGGGAAGTAATGGTGGTAGTAAGACCAAAGAATTTGTGTATCAAGTGTCACCCAAATGAACAGAATTTTTAACTATAAGTACAACCCATCAACTTACAGAACTGGCGAGAGGATACTTTCAGCCACCACCTCACACAATGATACCATCAAGCAGTGTCATCTTTCAGCAGGAAAGTCACTTTTAGAAGTAGAATATATATTCACTCACATATAAGCAATTTCCTACATTTTAAGTATATTACAATCTAGTATCTAAAATATTTTCTCTAAATAGACAATCTCACTAGCTCTAGCCAAGTGGTTATTCTTTAATAGAATATACTAAAACAAAACACCCATACGAAGTCAGGATTTAAGCTTTTCACATTCTCCTTTGAGCCAACAGCCAGCTACCTTATGAAGTAGGGAGGGCATGTATTTTTAATCTCCATTTTACAGATAAGGAAACTAGGCCTAGATGGGTTTGCTGCCCTGGCTTAGATCACATAGAGCCAAATACCATCTCTAGTCTTTGACTTCAATCCAAATATTCTTCTCGGTCATGATTATGACTAAAGGGAAATCAAGGGTTCATAGAAATATTAAGTACTTATAATAACATTAAAACTTGTTTAGAAATTAGTATTTTTTGAGATTTAAAGAACCTTCCAGTTTTACTATATTAGAAGGCTTCTTTTATTGTATGTGGTCTACTTTTTATTAAAAGTTCAGGCCATGAAAGGTTAAGTGTGTTTCCCTTCAAAGGAAATTCCATTATCAGAGTTAGAATTGAAAGTAAAGGCTGGGCTTACACCTGTAATCCCAACACTTTGAGAGGCTGAGACAGGAGGATCACAAGGTCAAGAGATCGAGACCATCCTGGCCAAGATAGTGAAACCTTGTCTCTACTAAAAATACAGAAATTAGTCAGGCATGGTGATGTGCACCTGTAGTCGCAGCTACTCAGGAGGCTGAGGCAGAAGAATCGCTTGGACTCGGGAGGCAGAAGTTGCAGTGAGCCGAGATCATGCCCAGCCTGGCAACAAAGCGAGACTCCGTCTCAAAAAAAAAAAAAAAAAGGTAAAATAATGTAAAATAATATGCGGTGAGATATAATCCGTTTGAGTAATAATCAGTTAACAACTGATAATTTGCCAGGTAATTTAAGTGATGCTTGGTGATCAGCTTGTAGACAGTAACTCTATTTATATCTGCAGACTGAACAGGTGCAGCCTTTTGCCAAGTCTACCCAACAAGGCAGCCAGCTTTGTATTTTAAAAAGCAGAGTTTGGTCAGGCATGGTGGCTCATGCCTGTAATCCCAGCACTTTGGGAGGCTGAGGTGGGTGGATCACAAGTTCAGGGGTTCCAGACCAGCCTGGCCAAGATGGTAAAACCCTGTCTCCACTAAAAATACAAAAATTAGTTGGGCGTGGTGGCAGGCACCTGTAGCCTCAGTTACTCGGGAGGCTGAGGCAGGAGAATCGCTTGAACCCGGGAGGCGGAGGTTGCAGTGAGCCGAGATCACACCACTGCACTCCAGCCCAGGCAACAAGAGCGAAACTCCATCTTATTAAAAAAAAAAGCAGAGTTCACAAATGTGACTAAATGCAGTCTCTGACCTATTTTATTTGGCCTGCACAGCATTTTTTTTTAAAGTCGAAATTAAGTAAAATCCATAGTTCCAGCTGCTCTCAGAAAAATTCCAAAGACCTTGCGATACTAGGCCCGAATTCTGCCATACAACACAAAATAATGGTTGTTCCCTTTAAAATGGTCCCGTCTTGCAAACATGAAGCTAAGTTTCACTTACTGTTTCATGGCTATTTTTCTTATAGGAATGTGTCTTTTTACATCTTTAGCATGAGGACTTCTGTGGGTTAAGAAAAATGAGTATTGGCCGGGCGCGGTGGCTCAGGCCTGTAATCCCAGCACTTTGGGAGGCTGAGGCGGGCGGATCACGAGGTCAGGAGATCGAGACCATCCTGGCTAACACGGTGAAACCCCCGTCTCTACTAAAAATGCAAAAAATTAGCTGGGCGTGGTGGCGGGCGCCTGTAGTCCCAGCTACTTCGGAGGCTGAGGCAGGAGAATGGCGTGAACCCGGGAGGCGGAGCTTGCAGTGAGCCGAGATCGCGCCACTGCACTCCAGCCTGGGCAACTGAGCGAGAGACTCCGTCTCAAAAAAAAAAAAAAAAGAAAAAGAAAAAGAAAAATGAGTATTAATCTGTGCAAATGCCTAACCCTCTGAACTTCACCTGTCAGACTTTGGAGGTTGTGACTTCTGATGACACTACTACCTCTACAGCCCTCTCAAGTAGTGGCTATTTTCTCTCCCACACTTAGTATACCACTGTGCCTGGAGGCAGAGTAGATTTCCTTGTCCTCATTGCTGCTGCTCATCCATTCTCCTCTGCTTCTTCCATTAAAAACATGTCATCAGTTACCTGGGTACTTGTTGCAGTCTTCTAGTATATAGTCCCCTCAATTCCCCTTTGTTCCTTTCAGATCTTAGTTCCCGTCTCACTCTCTACCACCACCACAGTCGTACTTCTTGGTGACAGATACAAAGATGATCCTTCCAGCTTCATGGCCTTGGAGTTCACTGGATTTCTCCTTCAATAATTTTGTCTTCTGCTTTGCCTCACCTGCAATTTTGGTGGTAACCTTGAACTTACTACCAATAACTGAAATATTATATGAACTCAGACACCCTACTCTCCAATCACTGACCCCTTTCCAGCTCAGTCTCTTTAGGACCCCATCTCCAGTGATCCTTTGACCCCCACATGGAACTTCTGTCCATTGATAACACCACTTTTTCACATCTCTCACCCCTCTCAAGTAGCCTCTTTTCCTTAAGCAGCTTACTTGGCCAGTCATCATCACATGCATACACCCTTAACTCCCTTGCTCCTCTATCTCATACTCACAGAGCTTAGCCTCAACTTGATTAAATCCAACTGTTCACTTATTCCATGCCTGCACATGTGCAACAGAAGAGCAACTTTTTTTTTTTTTTTTTTTTTTTTTTTTTTTTTTTTAAGATTTGGGGTTGTAGTAGACAGCTGTACATTTTTTTCAATCCAGCATCTAAGCATCCTTCTTATCTGGCGTAATCCACTCCTGTGAGCATCTGCACAGGAGCAGTGTCCTTCTATTGTAGAAGCTGAAAGGCCCAGATACTCCTTCTGCCCTTGGCAATGAAGACACACAGTGCCAACCAGAAGTTTGTATCTTAAGTGTGGTGACTCATAGACACAGGGACAATCAAGAAATCAGTCTAACAGCAGCGGAGGAATCATAACATCTAATGTAGATTTCATCTTTTTATAAGCCTGGTTTATTTCAACTTTCCTGTCCATTTAGTGAGCTACCAGATAGCTTTCTAATAAAAAATTTCTGGCTTAGGCCGGGCACGGTGGCTCACGCCTGTAATCCCAGCACTTTGGGAGGCCAAGGCAGGCGGATCACTTGAGGTCGGGAGTTCGAGACCAGTCTGACCAACATGGAGAAACCCTGTCTCTACTAAAAATACAAAATCAGCGGGGTGTGGTGGCACATGCCTGTAATCCCAGCTACTCAGGAAGCTGATGCAGGAGAATTGCTTGAACCCGGGAGGCTTAGGTTGCAGTGAGCCAAGATCATGCCACTGCACTCCAGCCTGGGCAACAAGAACGAAACTCCGTCTCAAAAAAAAAAAAAAAAATTCTGCTTAGTCAGATTTGGATTTACAATCATAATTTGGGTTGATACAGGGTCATAATTTTATGAACATAAATTGCTACGCTGTCCTCATATTTGTACTGTTTACTATAGAGGCTTAGACTGCTATATTTTGTGGGAATATAAGCACCTTTTTCTCCTTGTCAAACCCATTGTGTGCCTAGAAACTAGATATTCAAGTACATTAAACCTGTTTGTAGAGCAAGAGTAGAGATTTGCAGTGAAGGTGTGAGGTCCTATGCAAAATAAGTATAGATTTTATGATGTCTACTTTAATTGCTCAGTGGATTTTTAAACTTCAAGCTAATCAGATGTATTCTAAATAGTGAGTTGATATATTTGTAGCTGCTGCTTTCTGTTATGAAAAGGATTACTACTATTAGTTAACAACTACCATTTACTGAGCTATATTCTAGGCACTGTTGTTCTAAGTCCTTTACGTGTACTAGTGATTCATGTAATCTTCAAAATAATTCA
This sequence comes from Macaca nemestrina, assembly GCF_043159975.1. Lineage (NCBI taxonomy): Eukaryota > Metazoa > Chordata > Mammalia > Primates > Cercopithecidae > Macaca > Macaca nemestrina. Next base: position 76,803,795 of record NC_092136.1, read on the forward strand.
TTTTTTTGTCATTTGAAATTACGAAGTTCCCCTACTGATTTTTACTTGTGTAAATATGAACAGAGTGAGATGTTAGTGAAAATATGTTCCAGCTCCTTCATAAAGGGATGGCAATAATTCTATGAGGATCCCCATGAGAGACAATGCTTAGAATTCAGTTACTGGTCACAAAAGATGAGTCCCAGATATGGATTCATCCATTCTATACTTTTAAAACAGGATTTGCATGAGAATCAGGTATATAATAGTGAACCCATCTGAAATCCTGCAGATAAATTCTATCTAAATATCTATTATCTCTGAGCAGTAATCATACCTGTCTTCTAAAAGTAAAGGACTATACAGATTGAGTATCCCTTAAGCGAAATTATTGGGATCAGAAGTATTTCAGATTTTGGAATGTTTTTAAAATTTTGGAATAATTCGCATTATACTGGTTAAGCGTCCCTAATCCGAAAATCTGAAATCCAAATGCTCCAATGAGCAGTTCCTTTGGGCATCATGTTAGCACTCAAGTTTCAGATTTTGGGGAATTTCAGATTTCAGATAATACTCAACCTGTATATTATGGTCATCTGCACATAATCTCTCACCTTTACCAATATTGAGGAAGCTCCTAAGAGAACCTCAAAAATACATAATCTTTTTTTTTTTTGAGACAGAATTTTGCTCTTGTTGCCCAGGCTGGAGCGCAATGGCGCAACCTCAGCTCACTGCAACATCCACCTCCCAGGTTCAAGGGATTCTCCTGCCTCAGCTTCCCAAGTAGCTGGGATTAGACGTGCCCCACCACCACACCCAGCTAATTTTTGTATTTTTGTAGAGATAGGGTTTCACCATGTTGACCAGGCTGGTCTTGAACTCCTGACCTCAGGTGATCCGCCTGCCTAAGCCTCCCAAAGTGCTGAGATTATAGGCGTGAACCACTGCACCCAGCCTCTATTAAGGATTTAAACAAGTTTATAGCCTTGGCTCACTGCAACTTCTGCCTCCTGGGTTCAAGCGATTCTTGTACCTCAGCCTCCTGAGTAGCTAGGATTACAGGTGCCCACCACCAGGCCTGGCTAATTTTTGCATTTTCAGCAGAGATGGGGTTTCACCATATTGGCCAGGCTGGTCTCGAAATCCTGACCTCAATTGATCTGCCCACCTCAGCCTCCCAAAGTGCTGGGCTTATAGGTGTGAGCCACCACGTCTGGGTGGGACCATATCTTAATGAATACATTTTTTAAATGATAGAACCTAGAACAGAGAACCACTAACTCTAGCTTTTAGGAACATTTAGATGACTTACATTTTGGAAGGGAAATGTCTATGTACCTTTAAAGTGTCTCTACATCAGGAACACACAAAGAAAACAATTACGGCAACCCTAAAGTTAGGCTTAAATGAAATCAATAAATATTGTCTGGCTGATCATTATAAATGTTATCTTTTAAAAGCCTAGCCTGCTCTTTTTTCTCAGCTTCTATTTTCTCAATGCTACAGTTCTAATTTACTATTTAGTGAATGTTATAGCTCAATCTTTGAAAGTCATTTAGTCTAATGAGGAAATAAGCCCAGAGAGGTGCCCACATGCTTTGGTCTCCTGCCTTTTTGCATACTGCATTGACCACAGCAACACCAATAAGAAACCCAGTACACTCTGAATCTCCTCAACATTTTGCTATCAGAGCAATTTATGCTTCATGGAAAGTCACAATTACAAATTTGTTTCTTTTAAAAGGAACTCAAATGGAATTTATAATACTAGCCTTGAGAATGTCCTGACTGCTTACTGAAGAGTGCACAAACTCCTAGGATAGAATTATGGGTGTTGCTCAGATGGGTAGCAGAGAAACGTGGGAAGCTCTTGTACTGCCATTGAAATGTTAACGTTGAAACCCTGCAGCAGTGGGGAGAGTGTGCGTGCTTTCTGCTGCTGGTGGATGGTGAGGCTGTATGATGTTTTAAAGCACAGGCTCAAAAATCACAGTTCACTATCTACATGACCTTAAGCAAGTTATTTTACCTCTCTCTATAACTCAGTTTCCTCAACTATAAAGTGGGATAAAAGTGTATCTCATAAGGTAATTAAGAATATTATAATACATAATAAAGAACTCAGGACAGTGGCTGGTACAGAGAAGGTCTCAGTAAATTTTAGTTTCCATTTCAAGTGGCTGTTTTACTTGCCTATTGTTAACAGACTCAGAAATTCTGAGAGTCTGGTTAGAAAAAGGAAAATTAGTTTTTTTTCAGTCTACCTTGCAAGCTGAGGGAAGCCAAGTGACAATGCTAAAACGAACACTGGGCTGAGTGGCACCAAACATCAGTTTAGTCACTAATTAGCCAAGTGATTCTGGTAGTAAGATTAGCTTGTATAACCTTATTTTTAAGGCCACATCATGGTATCAAAAGTCCAAGTATAAATCAGTAATTACAAATCAGCCTTGTAATACCCAGGTAATCTATGAAAACTAAAAATTGAGAGTTGATAAATATAAGAAATTACTGCTAATCTAAAAGGAAGTGGCAGAAATCCCCTGAAATGTGTTAAATCTTTGCCTTACTAAATACTTGCCAGAAGCTGTATTTTATTTCATGTTCTCCTTAATAAGTAAACAAAAATAAAGCCAACAAAATTCTCATATTTGCCAGCATTATTTTTTAAAACACATTTCTCATTAATGGTTTTAGTCAAGAATGAGAGCACAGTAATATAGAAAACCTAGGTTTATTTGTTAAGCTATTACAAAAACAAAACAACTACCACTTGAAGTACTTTGAGGACTTCATCCAAGACTCACTTGCTCTGTTACAGAAACTAACCTAAAAGGCTGGAAATTAAAGGATATAACCTAAGAGTTTATAACAGCAGACTGGTAAAACATGGCAAAAGGAGCTCTCTCTTTCCTACCCAGTCTACCTACACCAAGCTCCTGTGCATTTTCACCACATAAATCTGCTAGCTTACAAAAGATGCACACAGTCAAGGCAGAAATTATAGGCCTACTCAGAGGGTACCCAGACACAGAAAGTTTTGGGGTAAATAATAAACTACAAATACCCTCTTGGTTAAGTTAATTCATCAAGTTAATAAAGGTCATATTATCTATCTTCTGCTGGTGACAACTTATTGTCTCAGTATAGTCTGTCTCAAGAAGGAACTGGTTCAGGTTGGATTGTGGAAAAGGAAAAAGACTTTCATCAACTTCACTCCAGAGTGGAAGAGGCACCAAGTTCTCTCCTACAGTTAGGAGCAGAATCTGAAAAACAAAAGGTTCACAGTGTTTACAATAGTAATAATAATAATAGCTACTATTTATTGAATGCCTAGTCACAGAGTGCCAGAGGACTTAGGTACATTTTATCTCAGCCTCTGCAACAACCCTGCAAGGTAGTTATTATCCTCTCCACTTTACAGATGGGGGAAGTGAGGATTAAATAAGTTATATGCCTTGTCCAAAGGTGTACACAAATATGTGGCAGAGTTGTGATTCCACCATTAATGTGCCATCTCTACCCCACCTCATGCATTGAGAAGTCCTAGTTCCATTATCATGAAATTAATAAACGGCTGCATAAATTACTCTAATTATTTATACCTTGTTCATTCTTTAAAAGCATGTATAATTTTAAATGATTAAAAATTTACACAGCCAGGTGTGGTGGCTCACACCCGTAATCCCAGCACTTTGGGAGGCCAAGGCGGGTGGATCACCTGAGGTCAGGAATTTGAGACAAGCCTGGCCAACATGGTGAAATCCCGTCTCTACTAAAAATACAAAATTAGGACCAGGCGTGGTGGCTCACACCTGTAATCCCAGCACTTTGGGAAGCCGAGGCAGGCGGATAACCTGAGGTCAGGAGTCCAAGACCAGCCTGACTAGACATGGAGAAACCCCATCTCTACTAAAAGTACAAAAGTAGCCGGATGTGGTGGCACATGCCTGTAATCCCAGCTACTCGGGAGGCTGAGGCAGGAGAATCGCTTGAACCCGGCAGGCGGAGGATTTGGCAAGCTGAGATTGCGCCACTGCACTTCAGCCTGGGCAACAAGAGTGAAACTCTGTCTCAAAAAAAAAAAAAAAAAAAAAGTTACCCGGGTGTGGTAGTGGGCGCCTGTAATCCCAACTATTCAGGAGGCTGAGGCAGGAGAATCACTTGAACCCAGGAGGCAGAGGTTGCAGTGAGCCGAGACTGTGCCACTGCACATCAGCCTGGGTGACAGAGTGAGACTCCCATGTCAGAAAAAAAAAAAATGTAGACATTGTTTGGAATTCAGATCAATTATCCAGATGAAGAATATGTATAAACATTATTTACAATGTTTATACATTATAAACAGGGCGCAGTGGCTCATGCTTATAACCCCAGCACTTTGAGAGGCCGAGGCAGGTGGATCACGAGATCAAGAGATCAAGAGATCAAGACCATCCTGGCCAACATGGTGAAACCCCGTCTCTACTAAAAATACAAAAATTAGCCAGCCGTGGTGGCACGCGTCTGTAGTCCCAGCTACTCGGGAGACTAAGGCAGGAGAATCGCTTGAACCCGGGAGGTGGAGGTTGCAGTGAGCCAAGATCACGCCACTGCACTCCAGCCTGGGCGACAGAGCAAGATTCCATCTCAAAAAAAAAAACATTATGAACAAAATAATTCTCTGCCTCTGAGCTCTAGGATAAAATAAACAGAAAACAAAGCTCATTGAAAAGTTTGTGGCTAATTCACCATTAAAAAGAATCCTAAGAATTCTTGCCAAGGACTGCAGTAACACCCCATTTGTTTAACTGTTAGTGACATACCAAATGAGTTTCTCATGATTCTGATTAATAAAAGAGTGGCTGATGTTCTCTGAACAGTCTGTTCTTCAAAAGAAATATGTGAAAGCCCAAAGACCCCAAAATCTGTTTTCTAACTGCAATAAAACAGTTACTAAACAAGTATCACTGAACTGAAAAAATTAATATGCTATAATGTGACGAGAAATAAGGAAAGAAGACTTAAGTTGATAACAAAAGATTTCCCATGAAGTCGAACAGTGAAGTTACTGACAATTGGAACTGGGAGAGCTAAAAATCAAAGTTAACAGAGCTCCAGTGATGTGAACACATGATTTTAACAGAGGGGACATTGCTAATACTAGACTGTATGGCTACCACTGACAAATGTAAATGTGGAAATTAAAATTAAGTATTTAAGGGAAGATATAAATCATAGAACTCTAAGAGGTTATTTTCTGATAGTTCCACTGGCAGGACGTGAGAAGAAAGCAGAGGTCCAATATCACAATTCATGGTCAGTATAAGAAGCAATGTTATACAGTTTTCACAATGGCAGTAACTTGGAAGCTAACTGGAACTTTAAAAGGCTGGTTTCTGAAACGAAATAGAACAGGGGTAAAAGAATTAAAACTTGTAACTGGAGAAAAGCCAATGATTACAGAACTAGGTTCAGAACTAAAATTTGTATCAGAAGAAATGAGAAGGAATTCTGAAATATTTATCACTGCAGGGAATAACAAAGGATCTCATAACTGGATGACTGACAGTGGTAGCAGAGTCAAGTCAAAACATATAAATTTTGCCACGCTATTATTATATGCTTTAGTAAAATAAAAGGAGGATAGCAAGAGCATCTCAAAGACTGGAGGATAGCCAGTATTCAAGAAAACAATGCTATAAGGTAGGAGGAAGTTGTAGTGGGGAAAGAGGAACAACAATTTAACAACAGTTTATAAAGGACTATTACAATTACTAGTTCTAGCTCTGTATGATATGAACATGACCTTCAGTTATTATCTAACATATAGTTGAAATACTTAGGCTGGCAAAGGACAATATATTTCTCAGAATAATGGAATAGCAAATAAATTGTCAGGGACAATTTGAGCTTTAAAAGAAGAAAAATATTTTTTAAAGAAAGAAAAAGAAATAGGCCGGACGCAGTGGCTCATAGCTGTAATCCCAGGACTTTGGGATGCCGAGGAAGGAGAATCATTTGAGGCCAGGAGTTTGAGACCAGCCTGGGCAACATAATGAGACCCTGTCTCTACGAAAAATTTTAAAATAAGCTGGGTGTGCCTATAGTCCCAGCTACTTGGGAGGGTGAGGCAGGTGGACTGCTTGAGTTCAAGGCTGTAGTGAGCTAGGATCATGCCATTGCACTCTAGCCTGAGTGACAGTGTAAGACCCTGTCTCAAAAAAGGAAAAAAAAAAAAGGTAGGAAGTAATCTTTTCATATGATTTTCATGTTCAGTGACAAGGGAGAAAATGAACTACTCACCTTAAACCTGCATAAATCATTTTCAGTGATCAACATCTGCATCTTCAAACTGTCCAGCAACTGTTGGTGTGGTATCCACCTCCATCCCATCTAAACAAAAAAATTACTGAGCAATCCCTATGAACGCTTCAAACAGGTAGATGCAACTTACAACTTCTACCAGAAGGAAGCTAGTGCCATCTGCTGGTAAGAATTGCTTTTTCCTCTTTTTTGAAAAGAAAAGTCTGAAAGGACAAACTGAGAAAGAAAATGCTACCTGGGGATTTAGGCCACATCAAAATCAGTCTGTGACATTTACTGTGTAAATTCTCAACCTCAATACTAAAATAACTCTATGTAGGAACTTTCAAATGCAGGATCAACTGTTCACCCTTTACAGATCTAAGTATTTACTGCTGGGCTTTTTTTTTAAAATGTATACGGCCCTATCCTCACAAAGCTTACAACATAATTCAGGAGAAACGACAAAAATCAGTACAGCAAGCTTTTTGCTTATTTCCCCATTTTTGTCATCTCATTAAATAAAAGGTGGGGAGGCAACAAGAGAAAAAAACAAGAGCCCTGATACGGTTTGGCTGTGTCCCTACCCAAATCTCATCTTGAATTCCCATGTGTTGCGGGAGGGACCCAGTGGGAGGTAACTGAATTATGGGGCAGGTCTTTCCCGTGCTGTTCTCATAATAATGAGTAAGTTTCATTAGATCTGATGGTTATTATAAGGGGGAGTTTTCCTGCAAAAGCTCTTTTTGCTTGCTGCCTTCCACATAAGATGTGACTTGCTCCTCCTTGCCTTCCACCATGATTGTGAGGTTTCCCCAGCCATGTGGAACTGTAAGTCCAGTGAAACCTCTTTCTTTTGTTAATTGCCCAGTCTTGGTATGTCTTTATCAGCAGTGTGAAAACAGACTAATGCCCCACGGGAGGTTGTCTTGGCTGGGCACGGTGGCTCATGCCTGTAATCCCAGCACTTTGGGAGGCCAAGGTGGGTAGATGACCTGAGGTCAGGAGTTTGAGACCAGCCTGGCCAACATGGTGAAACCCCGTCTCTACTAAAAATACAAAAAAATTACCCGGGCATGGTGGCAGGTGCTTGTAATCCCAGCTACTCGGGAGGCTGAGGCAGGAGAATGGTTTGAACCAGGAAGGCAGAGGTTGCAGAGAGCTGAGATTGCACCATTGCACTCCAGCCTGGGCCACAAGTGCACAATTAAAAAAAAAAAAAAAAAAAAAAAATCTCCAAAAAGAAAAAAAGAGTCATCCACAGCTGTTTTCTTCGCTTCCTCACCTCCCAGTCACCCCTCAACTCTTCCGCCCACCAAAAAATGTCTTCTGCCCACAGCCCCAGGGCACCCCGTCACCTGCAGATGCAAATCTAACATATCTAAATTAACTATTCATCTTTCCACATTAAAAAAAATGCCATTTTTTTTCCAGTCTTACTAAAGGGTGCCTCTTATCCATTTAAACTAGAAACCCTTACCCCAAGCCCCTAACTTCTGTTGCTTCTATCTCCTCAGAGTCTGAAATCTGTCAGGTCTTTTGATATTCACTGCCACTACCTAATTTAAGTGATCACCTCTTATTTAATATGTAAGTCACACAACAGGGTTTCTCTTTTTCTCTCCAGTATTTTTCTTCTCCAATCAGTTTTCCAAATTATAACCACAGTCACCTTCTGAAACACTAATAAAATTCTTCAATGGATTCCCACTGACCTAAGAGTTCCTCTAAGACGTTACCCAGTTCACTATCCTACCTTTATCTGTTACCATAATAACTACCTTTCACATTGAACTACTTTCAGTTCCCCAAATCTGAGTAGTCTCTTGAACCCTTCTTTGCACATGACTAATCCCTTTACCTGCATCTCCCCTCAACATCTTCACCTGGGCCTTTTTTTTTTTTTCTTTTTGAGACAGAGTCTTGCTCTGTCACTAGGCTGGAGTGCAGTGGCTTGATCTCAGCTCACTGCAACCTCTGCCTCCTGGGTTCAAGAGATTCTCCTGCCTCAGCCTCCCAAGTAGCTGGGACTACAGGCATGCGCCACTATGCCCAGCTAATTTTTGTATTTTTAGTAGAGATGGGGTTTCACCATGTTGGCCAGGATGGTCTTGATCTCTTGACCTTGTGATATGCCCACCTTGGCCATTGAAAGTGCTGGGATTACAGGTGTGAGAAAACATGCCCAGCCCACCTGGGCCATCTCTATACATCTTTCAGATCTTGACTTAAATGTCACTTATTCCATGAAACTTAACACTTTCCCTAACTATCCAGGCTGGGCAAAGGGCCCAGCCCTTACAATTCCACAGCTGCCCAAGCACCTTCTATATCTCAATGCTGTATCTCAATGTACTGTTAACTTTTCTTCCACCAGAATGTCACTGATATGAAGTCAGTAACCTCATCCCTTGAGTACTGCTGTATTACCTGTACCTGGTACAGCTCAATAAACACCTCTTACATAAAGGAGCACATGAAGCACTAAAAATGCCACACTAAAAGTGTTTCACTGGCAAAAATAATGACGTGGGTGCTCAGGACTTCAGAGATGGAGACTGGCACAGGCTGAAGAATTTTTATATATAGGCAACTCCAATGTGTTAATGAGGCTTATTGAATAAAAGTCCAAAAATCTCAACTTAGCAAAAAGTATTTATGACCTTAAAATCATTTGCTATAAGGCAAGAAGTAAGCGTCCACATGGCACTCTTTAGGCAATTACCATAATAAAAAAAGGTAACATCTTGACCGGGCACAGTGGCTCATGCTGTAATCCCAACACTTTGGGAGGCCAAGGCGGGCAGATCACCTGAGGTCAGGAGTTTGAGACCAACATGGTGAAACCCCACCTCTACTAAAAATATAGAAATTAGCCAGGCGTGGTAGCGCATGCCTGTAATCCCAACTACTGAGGAGGTTGAGGCAGAAGAATCTCTTAAACCCAGGAGGTGGAGGTTGAAGTAAGCCAAGATCATGCCACTGTACTCCAGCCTGGGCGACAGAGTGAGACTCCGTCTTAAATAAATAAATAAGACAGAATCATGGCTGGGTGCAGTGACTCATGCCTATCATCCCAACACTTTGGGAAGCCAAGGCAGGCGGATCACCTGAGGTCAGGAGTTCGACACCAGCCTGGCCAACATGGTGAAACCCCATCTCTACAAAAATACAAAAATTAGCCAGGCATGATAGTAGTGGGTAATCCCAGCTACTCAGGAGGCTGAGGTGGGAGAATCACTTGAACCTGGGAGGCAGAGGTTGCAGTGAGCTGAGGGCACGTCATTGTACTCCGGCCTGGACAACAGAGTGACACTCTGCTCTCACACACACACACACACACAAAAGAATCAGTGTATATACACACACAAAAGGACACAAACAAGAAAGGAGATGCAACAGAAAATTAATAGTAAATGCCTCTCAGAATTCTATTTAATTTTTCTACCTCTTCTTTGCCAGTGCATACTTTAAGCCAACATGGTGAAACCTTGTCTCCACTAAATATACAAAAATTAGCTGGGAGTGGTGGCAGGCGCCTTAGTAACCCTAGCTATTCAGGAGGCTGAGGCAGGAGAATCGCTTGAACCCAGGAGGCGGAGGTTGTAGTGAGCCAAGATCATGCCAATGCACTCCAGTTGGGGCAACAAGAGTGAAACTCCGTCTCAAAATAAAAAAAAGAACGATGTGATAGTCAAACTTATGCATCAACTTGGCTAGGCAATGGTGTCCAGATAGTTGGTCAAACATTATTCTAGACGTTTCTGTGGAAGTTATTTTTTAGATGAGATTAGCCTTATAAACTGGTGAACTTTGGGTGAAGCAGATTACCCTGCATAGTGTGGTGAGTCTCATTTAATCAGCTGGAGGACTCAACAGGAAAAAGACTCACCTCCCCTGAGCAAGAAGAGATTCTGCCAGCAGAACTTCTGAGGCAGCAGAATGCAACATCACCTATTCTCTGGGTCTCCAGTCTGCCAGTTTACCCTGCAGATTTTGGACTTGCCAGCCTTCTGTCACGTGGGCCAATTTCTTAAAATCTCTCTCTCTCTTGCTTTGGTGGGTGTGTGTATACCTGAAGAGATGCCTGAATTGACAGCCCTCAGAGATAACCTACCATGGACTTCTAGCCTCCAAAACTATGAGACAATAAAATTCTGTTTGAGCCACCCAGCCTGTATGACCCTTTGTTATAATGGCCCTAGTAAACTAATACAGAGATGCAACAGAAAATTAATAGTGGATATCTCTCAGTTAGAATTACACTTTTTTTTTTTTCACGTCTACTTTGCCTGCGCACATTAAAAGAATGTTTTTGACTATGAACAGACTATTTTGGTAATGAGGAAAAAAAAATAACCAAAAACAAATGACATAAGCATTCCCACACTATGTAATTCTGTATCTGCTTCCTATACTACAGTCAATTATTTCTCTTAGTTATTAAAAGAACTTTTATGACTATCCATAACTTATTTCCCAAGTGCTCATCTGACTGTTCACAATGCAAAAGAACACTCACCTTCATAATCTCTTATTGAATCTTCTGTCCTCACCCCAGCCATATTATACTGGCTGCTCACAGACTGAGAGAGCATTCCTTCTAATCTCTCCAATGTGGCTTGGCCTTCTGCTGTTAGATGGGATAATCCTTCTTCATAGGTGTAAAATGTAGGGATGTCCCCCTGTCCTTGTTCTAAACAAACAGAAAACTTAAAGTTTAAATACAACAATTAGAAAAAACAAAATGGAATCAATAATGCATCTGCTGCCAGCCTGGCCAACACGATGAAACCCTATCTCTACTAAAAATACAAAAATTAGCCAGGCGTGGTGGCACGCAACTGTAGTCCCAGCTACTCAGGAGGCTGCGGCAGGAGAATCGCTTGAACCCCAGAGATGGAGGCTGCAGTGAGCCGAGACTGCACCGTTGTACTCCAGCCTGGGCAACAGAGCAAGATTTTGTTTTGAAAAAAAAAAAAAGAATCTGCTGAAGGTAACATACAGTCCAAATAGGCTTCCAGGAAGACACTTTTCAACATTTATTTATACACATATATAGGCTACTGCTGAAGATGGAAACACAAAGAAAATGTCCCTACTCTCTAGGGCTATTAAAAGAGATAACAAGCCAGTAAATAGCAATTCCCAAAGAATTCCATGTCCAAGGACTAGAAAAAAAAAGTGTGTTCCTAAGGTCAGAGAGAGTCCTACACTATCCTGAGGTGGGAATTTTACAAGTGAGCACAAATTAATTTGACATTAACTTGTATAATGAAGATGTTTTCTGATTAAAAAACATGCTCCTTTCTTAAAAAAAATTAGGGCCAGGTACAGTGGCTGACGTCTGTAATCCCAGCACTTTGAGAGGCCGAGGTGGGAGGACTGCTTGAGCCCAGGAGTTCAAGATCAGCCTGGGCAACACAGTAAGACTTCATCTATCCAAAAAAATGTTTTTTTAATTAGCCAGGCACAGTGGTGTGCACTTGTAGTCTCAGCTAATTGGGAGACTGGGGTGGGACAGCTTTAGTCCAGTAGCTCAAGGCTGCAGTGGGTGGTGATGGTACCACTGCCTTCCAACCTGGGCAATAGTGCTAGACCCTATTTAAAAACAGAAAAAAAAAAAAAAAAAATTAGCTGGGCGCGGTGGCTCAAGCCTGTAATCCCAGCACTTTGGGAGGCCGAGACGGGCGGATCACGAGGTCAGGAGATCGAGACCATCCTGGCTAACATGGTGAAACCCCGTCTCTACTAAAAAATACAAAAAACTAGCCGGCCGAGGTGGCGGGCGCCTGTAGTCCCAGCTACTCGGGAGGCTGAGGCAGGAGAATGGTGTGAACCCAGGAGGCGGAGCTTGCAGTGAGCTGAGATCTGGCCACTGCACTCCAGCCTGGGCGACAGAGCAAGACTCCATCTCAAAAAAAAAAAAAAATCAAATTCTGCAACATACAAAAATAATAAAAAAATTTTAAATCACTCAAAAATCTCAGAAAAGTAAGGATATATTTGGATATATTTAGGTATGTGATGGAGAATCCCAGAAATGTGTTTATCTAAGGCCAGGAAGTGGGTGCACATGAAAGAAAGGGCTTTGGGCCGGGCGCGGTGGCTCAAGCCTGTAATCCCAGCACTTTGGGAGGCCGAGACGGGCGGATCACAAGGTCAGGAGATCGAGACCATCCTGGCTAACACGGCGAAACCCCATCTCTACTAAAAACACAAAAAATTAGCCGGGCGAGGTGGCGGCGCCTGTGGTCCCAGCTACTCGGGAGGCTGAGGCAGGAGAATGGCGGGAACCCGGGAGGCGGAGCTTGCAGTGAGCTGAGATCTGGCCACTGCACTCCAGCCTGGGCGACAGAGCGAGACTCCGTCTCAAAAAAAAAAAAAAAAAAAAAAAAAAAAAGAAAGAAAGGGCTTTGGATACCCAGATTGGTGTACATAAGACCAGTAGGGAAAAGAAAAGAGAACAGCAAGCACTTCAAGCTATAAAGACTCTTATCACACTAGTGTCTGCATTCTGGTCTGGGGAAGGCAATGGGAAAGAGTTCTTAAATAAATGAAGTATAGTTCTGAGAAAAATAAATGAAGTATGGTTCTGAGAAAAAGAAATGACCTTGGCAGTGAGCTGTTTGAAGGAACATGTTAAATAAAGATGCAGGCCAGGCCCGATGGCTCATGCCTGTAATCTCAGCATTCTGGGAGGCCAAGGCCAGAGGCTTGCTTGAGCCCAAGAGTCGACCAGTTTGTGCAATATGGCAAAGCCCAGTCTCTACAAAAAATACACAGAAATTAGCCAGGCATGGTGGCACAAGCCTGTCGTCGCAGCTACTCAGGAGGCTGAGCTGGGAGAATCATTTGAGCCCAGCAGGCAGAGTTTGCAGTGAGCAGAAATCACGCCACTGCACACCAGCCTGGGCATCAGAGCAAGACCCTGTTGCAAAATAATAATAATAATAAAACAACATAAATGATCCAGGTTCTCAAGGTGTAGAGAGGGAAGCTTGTTCCCTGGGGGCAGTTGCCTCAGCTTAAAAGACTTTCCTGACTATCCAGTTTCCTATCTACCATTTTCTTTCCTTCCATATGCTCTACTTATCCATTCTTCCCAACAATCTCTATTTTTTACCCTCAAAAATTTGTCTGTTGCAAAGGGCTTTGGCATAAAATGTACTACTGTGTCATTCACTTTCAATAATAATCTTACCGGCCAGGTGCAGTGGCTCACGCCTATAATACCAGCACTTTGGGAGGCCGAGACAGGCGGATCACCTAAGGTCGAGAGTTCAAGACCAGCCTGACCAACACGGAGAAACCCTATCTCTACTAAAAATACAAAATTAGCCTGGCGTGGTGGCGCATGCCTGTAATCCCAGCTACTTGGAAGGCTAAAGCAGGAGAATCGCCTGAACCTGGGAGGTGGAGGTTGCGGTGAGCCGAGACCACACCATTGCACTCCAGCCTGGACAACAAGAACAAAACTCCGTCTCAAAAATAATAATAATAAAAATAATCTTACCATACTGCATATTTTACAGACATATAAAGAACTATAATCCTCTACCCTTAATACAAATAAATGCTTACAATGAAACACTAAACAAACAAACAAAAAAACACTTTAAAATCCATTTCACTAACCATGTGCTTCTACATCATATTCTTCTCCATCGTAGTCATCTGAATCCTCATCCTCAGGATCTGGATGCAAGGCCTGGCACTCGCACATTGCAGTGAACATTGCCTCCACTGAACAAGGGAATTAAACTGTAACCAATTTTTTTTTCAATGTAGAATAAAATTTTATAATAAAAATAACCATCAGTGCCAATAAATTTAATGGGTACACAAAAGGCCACAGTATTTACAAACTTGCCAAATTGTAAAATCAATCTTGAAAGCGGCTGAAGCAAAGGACAAGTCATAAAATAGTAAGAGTTCATTATGAGAGATTATTACTATCTCTTCATGGCTCATGGGGTTTTCCAAGAAAAAAGGGTCAGAGTTCTGGTAAGACTGCTGGCATCAGGGTGAAGACCCTCTCAGCTGATAGGGCTCTTTCCAGCCATCCTGAGATCTTCCACTTTAAAACTGCTGTAACTCCTCTGCCATCCAGCAGGTGAGATTAAGTCAACAGCACCAATCAGTAAAACTAACAAGAGTCCATTCACAAAATAAACCCAGATAACACAGTGTCTACAATATTCTCACTACATTCACAACCTTTGATGTTAATAAGTATTTGGTCCTCAATATTACCAATGCTAAAATGAAGAAAAAGTAGTAAAATGGAGGTAATGGTGGTAAAGGTGAGAGGGGGTGTGTGTGTGTGTGTGCGCATGTGTGTGTGTGAATTGGGAATGCTTGGTACATAAAAGGGGAAGAATCAATACTGTAGAACACTCACATGCTGATTTATCACTAGGCACAAATCTAAATTCAGTAATAGGTTCAACATCATCATCACTGTCTTCCTCTTCTTCATCAGCAACAGGTTCTTTTGATTCTTCTAGAAAATAAAAACACCCCTTTAATGTCATTATTTGACTTTTAAAAAATGAAGCGTATTGATAAATCTGAATACTGCAATTCAGTTTTAATTTCCAATTATGGTTGACAAATTTATTTCCAATTATGGTTGAAAAATCCTGATTATTTATCCAGTGAGCATCCTAGAAAAGCCTTGCCTCGATCGCCTTAACCTCTAGATCCACCCACCTCGGTCTCCCAAACTGCTGGGATTACAAGCGTGAGTCACCACGCCTTGCCGGGAATGAATTTTTAAGGTTATTTTTAAGATAATCTAATCTCATCCACAACGAGCTAATGGTCATCTTTTTTTTTTCTAAGACTGGGACTTGTTTTGTTGCCCAGACTGAACACCCTTGCCCTCTCAGGCTCAAGCGATCCTCCCACCTCAGCCTACTAAGCAGCTAGGACTACAGACACTTGCCACCACACCCTGCTAATTTTTGTTTTTTTGAGATGGGGTCTTACGATTTGCCCAGGCTGGTCTCAAACTCCTAGGCTCAAGTGATCGTCCTGTCTTGGCCTTTCAAAATCCTGGGATTGTGGCTGGGCGTGGTGGCTCAGGACTGTAATCCCAGCACTGTAATCCCGAGGCAGGCGGATCACGAGGTCAGGAGTTCGAGACCAGCCTGGCCAACATGGTGAAACCCCGTCTCTACTAAAAATACAAAAATTAGCCAGGTATGGCGGTGGGCGCCTGTAATCCCAGCTACTCAGGAGGTTGAGGCAGGAGAATCATTTGAACCCAGGAGGCGGAGGTTGTAGTGAGCCAAGATCACGGCATTCCACTCCAGCCTTGGTGACAGGGCAAGACGCCGTCTCAAGAAAAAAAAAAGAAAAAAAAAAAAGGTTGGGATTACAGATGTGAGCCACTGAGCCAAGATCACGCCATTGCACTCCAGCCTGGGTGACAGGGTGAGACTCCGTTTCAAAAAAAAAATGCTGGGATTACAGATGTGAACCACTGTGCTCGGTCCTGATGGTCATTTATAAAGAGACTTATAGAGGTATGCCAAAGAGAAAAAAAATCTTGGAATTTGGAGAATCAGAATGTGAGGAACAAAGGCTGGGAAAATATGATTCAAGCATGTGTAATTTATGAGAGGAGTTTAAGATAAAAAGAACTGGAGGGCCAGGCGAGGTGGCTCACGCCTGTAATCCCAGCACTTTGGGAGGCTGAGGTGGGCGGATCATGAGATCAGCAGATCGAGACCATCCTGGCCAACACAGTGAAACACCGTTCCTACTAAAATACAAAAAAAAATTAGCCAGGCATGGCGGTGGGCGCCTGTAATCCCAGCTACTCAGGAGGTTGAGGCAGGAGAATCGTTTGAACCCGGGAGGCGGAGGTTGCAGTGAGCTGAGATCGCGTCACTGCACTCCAGCCTGGCAACAGAGCAAGACTCCATCTCAAAAAAATAAAAAAAACTGGAGAATTAGTGAAATAAATGTGACCCAGGAAGATACTAATTTCTAGTAAGATAGGAAATCCTGCATATTTTACTAAGAAAGGATTAATCATAATCACATCAATTACAATCAAATAATCATATAGACTCTGTAAGATTATAGAGCACATATTTAAAACACACACCCTAAAACCTACTGAACTGCTTTTTCCTAGTTTAGGACTTACAGCATTTGCATTTTAAACAAGCTTCCCACGTATTTCTAATATGTATCCGTTAGTCTTCAGTTTGAGAACCAGAGACCAATATACTCCCTTAACCTTTCTGGATGAAATTCAGGCTCAGAGAGATGCAAATGACTTGCCTAGCAAGTTAATGACAGAGTTTTTACTTTTTTTTTTTTTTTCAACAGAGTCTCGCTCTGTTGCCCAGACCGGAGTGCAGTGGTGCAATCTCAGCTCACTGCAACCTCCACCTCCTGGGTTTAAGCGATTCTCATGTCTCAGCCTCCCGAGTAGCTGGGATTACTGGGCGCCCGCCACCAGGCCCAGCTAATTTTTGTATTTTTAGTAGAGACAGGGTTTCACCATGTTGGCCAAGCAGGTCTCCAACTCCTGACTTCAGGTGATCCGCCTGCCTCGGCCTCCCAAAGTGCTGGGATTACAGGTGTGAGCCACTGTGCCCGGCCTAATGACAGAGTTTTCTTATTCAATGTGCTTTTGCCCTTTATTATTAAACACTATTTCCTAAGCCTTTCTCTTGATATGTACCTTTCCCACCTCCAATGCCCGTCACTATTTAGGGCCATTTCACACCAGCATTTGGAGCTGACTGGCAAGAGTACCTCTAAGGTTTTGCATTTCTGGAAATCAATGAATGCTTTAAACTAAACATGACACATGATATTCTTAGTTATAAAATCATAGTTGCATTTACTTAGATGAAAAGCAAATTTTGTATCTAATGCCTTATTAGGAAGTCTTACTACACTACTACACCCCAGGGTTAACAGCCTTTTACTTTTCCTAATCCTCTTTTTCAGACTTCACTAGATTTTTAAATGTCTTTGAACCTTTTCCAACGGCAAGAATTGGAAATCTTATAACAAAAATATTTTCAGATAGCTGAATCAGTCATTACCACTTAATGAGGCAGGGCTTGCCAAAAGTCCTAAGAATTACTAAATAGTGTCACAACTGAATATAAATGATCATATTATTATATCTGGAACCATATTAAAATCCCAATTTGAAAGAGCAATAGTCTTATAGGTAAATAAATGGGATTGTCTCTTACACACTGCTTCAAAGAAAAGCAACCCATTATTTTAAACATGAACATCTTCACTAGATTTTTACAAGTCTTTGCAATTATCCCAAAGCAAAACTTGAAAATCTTTATATCCTATAGTTTCTCAACCTTGGCACCACTGACATTTGGATGGAATAATTCTTTGTTGTGGGGGACCATCTGCGCATAGCAGAATATTTAGTACAATAATAGCACCCTTGGCATCTAACTGCTAGATGCCAATAATATCCTTCCTCTTTCAACCAAAATGTCACTGCCAAATGTGGGGGAATGGTGAGGCTGGTGGAGGTCTATGAAAAATATATTCCCCCTACACCCACTGATAACCACTATTGTAACAAAACAGAACAGTTCTATCTTAAATTCTCAGAAGCACAGGGTATACTGATCCAAGTCTCTAAGGGTGCCTTTTAAAAAGAGAAAGGCAGAATAAACAGTGAAACTTTAGAGGAAAGTTAGAAATACATATCCATAATAAATGAAGAATTCTAAGTGTAAATATATAGAAATATATACAGACACACACAAACGTCCATTATGAAAACTTCAACTGTACAAGTTGCTGTGCTGAAATTTTGCTTAATAAACTACTATCCAAAATGAGTCAATGGCCTCAATGTTACATTGATTATTATCAAACACTCTTTTTTAAAATATAATTTGCTATCAAAGGAAGCATTAGATTAAATTACACCATACATACCTTCAAATTTGGCATTCACCATAACATACAAATGCTCTCCTAGACAGTCACTTCGGTCCCTGGATAATGCATGTAAACTAATAGTGGGGTATTCCAGTGAGAATCCTAATCCAGAACCATCTAACCAAGACAGGCGGCTGAAAAACATGTTTTAAGTAGATTAGTTTTAGAAAGTAAATCCTAATGTAATATCACAAAGTACATAAAAGTTCAGCTTGGACACCTTTATGCATATAAATAAATTCAAGCTTACTTTTTTAGAAATGTTCATAAAATAAGAAAATTCAGGCCAGGCGCGGTGGCTCAAGCCTGTAATCCCAGCACTTTGGGAGGCCGAGACGGGCGGATCACGAGGTCAGGAGATCGAGACCATCCTGGCTAACACGGTGAAACCCCATCTCTACTAAAAAATACAAAAAACTAGCCGGGCGAGGTGGCGGGCGCCTGTAGTCCCAGCTACTCGGGAGGCGGAGGCAGGAGAATGGCGTGAACCCGGGAGGCAGAGCTTGCAGGGAGCTGAGATTCGGCCACTGCACTCCAGCCTGGGCGACAGAGCGAGACTCCGTCTCAAAAAAAAAAAAAAAAAAGAAAATTCAGTAGTGGAACTCGAATTTTCTTTAAGATCAATTCTGTTAAAGTCTCTTTCCCTCTAGCTATAAATTCAAACAGACTTGAAATTCCATTTTCCTCAGTCACATGTATGTTTCTATGACTTTCAAGCTTCTTCTTTTTTGATATGTCTTCAAATACCCTCTTTGCTTTTGCAAATCCTCCCCTCCTCCATGAGGCCTCCCTTCAACTACACCAGTCCATAAAGACCTCTTCTTTTTCTGATTTGCAAATTTTAGTACTTAACTCTGTGGTAGTGAGTCTTATATGTGCCCTTATGGAATATGAGCTATTTGACAGCAGGACTCGTCACATTCCTTTATTTAACATTCTTCAAAACCATTAACAAAGAGCTCAGGAGGTAAGTATGCAATAAATCCTTGGTAATCATTCGTTTCTCCATGAATCCTACACTAAAAGACATAAATGGGTGTCATCACACTCACCGCAACTCAGGGAATATTTATTACCTTGAGAGAGAGACTCCCTGAAGCCTCTCATTTATTCAACTTCTTTAAGAGAAAGCCACAGAAAAGCTAGGCCTAGTTTCCCCTCAAATGTGGTCAAATGCAAATATTTTATTGGTGTACCAAAGGAAGCACATCACCAAAATCAGTATGTTGAGCTTTCAGTAGAGGCTAGCTAATTTTCTGATAATATTTCATCCATCTGTACCACTTAGCAGAAAAAAAGTAAAAAATCCTGAAGAAGCTAAAAAAAAAAATGTTAATGCAATACAGTGGTTGCCTAGGGCTAGAAGGAAATAGGAATGTCTGCTAATGGGTACCAGGTTCTTTTTGGGGTGAAGAAAATATTCTAAAATTGTGGTGATAATTGCACGATACTGTAAACAGACTAAAAACTACTGAATTGGCCGGGCGCGGTGGCTCAAGCCTGTAATCCCAGCACTTTGGGAGGCCGAGACGGGCGGATCACGAGGTCAGGAGATCGAAACCATCCTGGCTAACACGGTGAAACCCCGTCTCTATTAAGAAATACAAAAAACTAGCCGGGTGAGGTGGCGGGCGCCTGTAGTCCCAGCTACTCGGGAGGCTGAGGCCGGAGAATGGCGTGAACCCGGGAGGCGGAGCTTGCAGTGAGCTGAGATCAGGCCACTGCACTCCAGCCTGGGCGACAGAGCGAGACTCCGTCTCAAAAAAAAAAAAAAAAAAAAAAAAAAAAAAAAAAAAAAAAAAAAACAACTACTGAATTGTATGTTTAAATGGTTAAACGGTATGTTATATGAATTATTTTTAAAAGTTAATGAAGTAAGACCCATGTATGATTCTATATTCTATACAATTTTAACAAGCCTGGCTGTCTAATTTTTAACCAAGCAAAAACAAAAGTAAAACAGGAGAACCTAGGACTGCCTTGGGCAGGAACAATGACAGTGTGACAGTCTGAGATCATTCATGTTCAGTGGAAGGGGAGGATGAACTTTACACCACAGTTCCCCTAAAGGAAATCAACGTCTAACCACATACTATGAGTGTTAAACACGCCTGACCCTCAGTTACCAAAAGCATTACCAAAACAAAGGCAGATTATTAGATTGTGGTGATAACTGTACAAATCTGCAAATATACTAAAACTTATGTAATTGTTTACTTTAAAAAGGCAAAAGTAAGTATATGCACTGTCATATGGAAAGATTTCCATTCAACATTCTTATTTAAAAAAAAAAAAAAAGTAAAGGAAATCTAAGAAGCTTAAAGGTGATAAATCTTTGTTTTTGTTTTTTTGAGATGAAGTCTCGCTTTGTCACCCAGGCTGGAGTGCAGTGGCATGATCTTGGCTCACTGCAACCTCCACCTCTGGGGTTCAGGCGATTCTCCTGCCTCAGCCTCCCAAGTAGCTGGGATTACAGGCCTGTGACACCACATCTCGCGAATTTTTGTATTTTTAGTAGAGACAGGGTTTTGCCATGATGGTCATGATGGTCAGGCTGGTCTCAAACTCCCGACCTTGGGTGATCTGCCACCTCAGCCTCCCAAAGTGCTGGGATTACAAGCCTGAGCCACTGCACCTGGCCTAAAAGTGATAAATCTTAAAGAGCTAAAAGTGATAAAACCTCTACAAATTATTTTCCAGAACAACTCATTCCTACTGGTTCCAAAGAAACATTGTATTATGTAATGAGTTATGTGCTATATACATCTTTCCTGCTCACTGCCTTCCTTTTAATGTGGAGATGAAATAATACCCAAGTATCACGAGTCCCCTACAAAAGCTATATGATTTTAAAGCAAATAAACTGCCCTTTTCTGATCTCAAAAATTTTCTGGCATTATCACAATTCAGAAAGAAACATTCCAAATTTGGGTGTCCAAAATAATTTCAAATATCCAGAGCCATAAAACTTGAATGAGGACATGGAAAAACTGAAACCTAAACATAGAATCAGTGCCTATCAAATTATGGCCTTTACTTTTAAAAGCCATAATAATAACTCTGTAATTCCTTACTAGTGCAGAGAGAATAAAATGCTCCTCTGCACAGCATTTGCTATGGAGCTCTCATAATCTTTTACATGAACTGGGATTATGCACTCTACAGGACAGAAGCCAAGTTCCACACTTAAAAACACTTACTCTAATGGTTAAATTTTTTTTTTTTAATAAAAAAAGAAAAGAAACCCCTAGGCTTCTGTATTTTACCTTTTCAGATTTACAAAGGCATATCATATATTAATATTCACAGATATTTTTAAATGGAAAAACAACTTACTTTCAACAACTTATTTTTTCCAACAGCATGTTACTATGTTAAAAAAGATTTGACATTATAGGCCGAGCGTGGTGACTCACGCCTGTAATCCCAGCATTTTGGGAGGCTGAGGTGGATGGATCACCTGAGGTCAGGAGTTCCAGACCAGCCTACCAACATGGCGAAACCCTGTCTCTATTAAAAATACGAAAATTAGCTGGGTGTGGTGGCAGGCACCTGTAATTCCAGCTACTCGGGAGGCTCAGGCAGGAGAATTGGTTGAATTCAGGAGGCAGAGGTTGCAGTGAACCAAGATTACACTACCACACTCCAGCCTGGGTGACAGTGGGGAGACTCCATCTCAAAAAAAAAAAAAAAAAGAGATTTGACAGTACATTCATTTATCTGGCAATTTTAATTTTAACAAATAGCTATTAACAACAAATTAAATCCTATTGCACGTAAATTATTCGTTGTACCACCACCAGATTTTCTAATTTTAGCAGAGGCCACGATGAAATAGGCTGCCATTAAAGTTTGCTGGGATGAGATTGTAATAAATCTACTCAAAGTATTCAAGTTATAACTTTTAAAGTGCTGTAGAGAAACATAAAAGATTTCACTGTATCATCTAAAAATATAACTGTTTTGTCTGATCATTAAATTCTGATTTTCATTTACTCTTTGTATATATTCTAGAAGAAATCCTTCTAAAATATCTAATTAACCGCCGGGCGCGGTGGCTCAAGCCTGTAATCCCAGCACTTTGGGAGGCCGAGACGGGCGGATCACGAGGTCAGGAGATCGAGACCATCCTGGTTAACACGGTGAAACCCCGTCTCTACTAAAAAATACAAAAAACTAGCCGGCCGAGGTGGCGGACGCCTGTAGTCCCAGCTACTCGGGAGGCGGAGGCAGGAGAATGGCGTGAACCCGGGAGGCGGAGCTTGCAGTGAGCTGAGATCCGGCCACTGCACTCCAGCCTGGGTGACAGCGCGAGACTCCGTCTCAAAAAAAAAAAAAAAAAAAAAATCTAATTAACCATACCCAGTTTCAAAGAAACTGTGAGTCAAAAGGGAAAGACAAGAAGAATTAGAAACCAAGTAAACACGTAGAGAAAATGTTTTGCTGAATTCAAATGCTTTTGCACAAGTATGGTCAGTGTCCTTTATTCCCAGCATGGGATGAAAAACAGGACAGGAAGCTACGAGAGGTCTTGAATTTGGGTTAACTTAATTATTTGGTTTAAAATTAATTTTGGAATGAGATACAAAAAAAATTTATAAGTTTAAATTACCTAATTTTAATGTGATAACCTATTTTACCTGTTTTAAATGATTTTATATTATTCATGCCTCTGTATCTTCCTTATTTGGATAAAAATTCAACTTCCTGGCCAGATGCAGTGGCTAATGCCTGTAATCTTGGGAGACCGAGGTGGACGGATCACCTGAGGTCGGGAGTTTGAGACCAGTCTGACCAACATGCAGAAACCCCATCTCTACTAAAAATACAAAATTAGCTGGGCGTGGTGGCACATGCCTATAATCCCAGCTACTCAGGAGGCTGAGGCAGGAGAATCTCTTGAACTAGGGAGGCAGAGGTTGCACTGAGCCGAGATTTTACCATTGCACTCCAGCCTGGGCAACAAGAGTGAAATTCTGTTTCAAAAAAAAAAAAGAAAATGCAACTTCCTATAAAAAACTAAGCTCTGAAATAAGTCGGAGATTCTAACTCTTTCAACACAAATCTGAGAGACTAAAACCAAGTCTAGCCAAAACCTAATCTGTTGCTGTCCCTCTCTGCCTCAAACTAAATAGTTTCACCAAAGCCTAAAGGCTATAAGCCAAACTCATGAACATGACTGTCTTCTTCTCCAGCTTTGTTATCTCTGGGCATTCTCCCTCAATGCCTCAGAGGAAGAACTGCTGGACTGTATATACATGTATACAGTATGTGTGTGTATTTATACTTTTTTTTGTATTTATGTTTCACACACAAAAAATGATCTTGGCCTGCCGCAGTGGCTCATGCCTGTAATTCCAGCACTTTGGGAGGCCGAGGCAGATGGATCATGAGGTCAGGAGTTCGAGACCAGCTTGACCAACATGGTGAAACCCCGTCTCTACTAAAAATACAAAAATTGGCTGGGCGTGGTGGAGCACGTCTGTAATCCCAGCTACTCGGGAGGCTGAGGCAGGAGAATCACTTGAACCCAGGAGGTGGAGGTTGCAGTGAGCCGAAATCGCACCACTGCACTCCAGCCTGGGCAACAGAGCGAGGCTCTGTCTCAAAAATAAATAAATAAATAAATAAAAAATAATCTTAAAGAAGAAACATAAGAGATTTGTTTGTGAAAAGCTGAAACAAATAATTTTTAATTTTTTTAAGAGACAAGGTTTCAGGCCGGGCGTGGTGGCTCAAGCCTGTAATCCCAGCACTTTGGGAGGCCGAGACGGGCGGATCACGAGGTCAGGAGATCGAGACCATCCTGGCTAACACGGTGAAACCCCGTCTCTACTAAAAAAAATACAAAAAACTAGCCGGGCAAGGTGGCGAGCGCCTGTAGTCCCAGCTACTCAGGAGGCTGAGGCAGGAGAATGGCGTGAACCCAGGAGGCGGAGCTTGCAGTGAGCTGAGATCCGGCCACTGCACTCCAGCCTGGGCGACAGAGCGAGACTCCGTCTCAAAAAAAAAAAAAAAAAGAGACAAGGTTTCACTGTGTCACCCAGGCTGGAATGTAGTGCCATGATCACAGCTCACTGTAGCCTCAACTTCCCAGGCTTAAGTAATCCTCCCACCTCAGCCCCCCATAGTAGCTGCGACTACAGGTACATGCAACCATGACCGGCTAATTTTTGCAATTTTGTATTCTTTGTAGAGACAGGGTTTTGTCATGTTGCCCAGGCTGGTCAACAACTCCTGGGCTCAAGCCATCTGCTCACCTTGGCCTTCCAAAGAGCAGGGATTTACAGGTGTGAGCCACCTTGTCCAGGCTAAGAATTTTTAAAAAACTGGTAAGAACTTAAAAAGAGTTATACTTCCTTGGTGTGAGAATTGTATTGTGGTTATACAAGATAATGTCCCTGTTCTTCTGAACAGGAAGTAGAAAACATGTCTGCAATTCTCAAATGGCTCAGAAAAAAAAGAAAAACAGACAAACATGGCAAAATGTTAACTAATAAATCTTTGTGAAGGGTGTATGGGTAGTAATAACGCTTACAACTTTTCTTTAGGTTTGAAATTTTTCTTTTTTTTTTTGAGACAGTCTCTGTCGCCCAGGCTGGAGTGCAATGGCATGATCTCGGCTCACTACAACCTCCGCCTCTCGGGTTCAAGCAATTCTTCTGTCTCAGCCTCCCAAGTAGCTGAGATTACAGATGCCTGCCACCACACCCGGCTAATTTTTGTATTTTAGTAGAGATGAGGTTTCACCATGTTGGCCAGGCTGGTCTTGAACTCCTGTCCTCAGGTGATCTGCCCGCCTCCGCCTCCCAAAGTGCTGGAATTACAGGCGTGAGCCACCGCACCGGACCGTAGGTTTGAAATTTTTCAAAATGCAAAAACCAATACAGGACTGTCCCTCAAAAGGAGTTATAATATTGAACGAAGTGTCAACATACAGAAATGTCATGAATAAAAAAGGAATGCCTGGGAACTAGGAATGTATCTGTGCTCCATCTTCCATGACTTCAAAGAAACTGCTTTCCCCAAATACCAAAGATTTCCTTGTCAATACTCAATATACGCTCTTCATATTTTGTTTTGACTGCTCCTTCCTCCTTTCTCAAGTCTCTTCTTCTATGACCCACCCAAAGGTGTGTCCCTAGGGTTCTACACTTGGTCCTCTTCTCTTCTGAGATAGTTAATCCATTTCCATGAGTATACACTAATACTTCAACGACTTCCAAACATCTATCTTTAACACCACTTTCCCAAGACACACACTCTTTTTTTTTTTTTTTTTTTTTTTTGAGACAAGGTCTCACTCTGTCACTTAGGCTGGAGTGCAGGGGCACAATCACGGCTCACCGTGCCTCGACCTTCTGGACTCAGGTGATCCTCCCATCTCAGTTTCCTGAGTAGCTAGGACTACAGGCTGCCACCATGCCTGGCTAACTTTTGTATTTTTTGTAGAGACTGGGTTTCGCCATGTTACCCAGGCTAATCTCGAACTTCTGGGGCGATCCGCCTGCCTCAGCTTCCCAAAGTGCTGGGATTACAGGTGTGAGGCACCGCGCCCGGCCCAACACACACTCGTATGTACAACTACTCCACACATGTCCTGACCAAACTCATTATCTGCCTCTCACCTCAATCTTGCTTTTCCTACCACCCATATGTCCTATCTCAGTGACTGGCCTGAAGCCTAAGCCTTGTTCAATGTCTAAATTTCCCTTTAAAGCAACAGTTCTTTACAGTTTTTGTGCTCTGGATTCTGTGGTAGGCAAAATTTTGGCCCCCACGACCTTCAGTTTCTGGTGTCATGCGTGTGAATATGTTATATTACACAGCAAAAGGGACTTCACAAACCTAATTAAGGTTACCAGTGGACAGCAACATAGGGAGATTATCCCAGATTTTACAGGTGGTTCCAAAGTAATCACATGAGTTCTTAGAGAATTTTCTCTGGCTGTCGACAAGTGATGGAGCAAAAGGGGAAGCAACACATATCTGAAGGGCAGGAAAGATTAAATGTGTCATTACAGGCTTCAAAATAAAGAGAACTAAATGTCAAGGAAACAGGGACCTCGGTTCTACAACCACAATATTTAAGGTAGATCTATCTGACTGTGAAAATACCAAAGTGCTCCAGGTGGCCAAATAAAAGGGCAACTCCTTCCAGGACCCCAAAACGGGAGTCTGGTACCTCTGCATATGACCCCTGTCTGTGTCGAGTTAAGGATGTTCCTCTCCTTACTATTCCTACAGAAAAAAATCTATATTGTGTAACCAAACTTTCAAAGTCCTCCACACTCGGCTCTGAAACTACGTATCCTGCAGAGGGGAACACCTCCTGCATCTGTTCATCCGGAAAGACAGGGACACTTCAGACTCTTAAAACGAGACCGTGCGTTAAAGGCAACGCACGCGCCAGACCTCCAGTAAAAGGCGAGTTTAAAAAAACAAAACAAAAGAACAAAAGCACAATCCATGAGGGGAAATTCCGGCCCGAGAAAATAGAGAATGGAAGACTCCGGAGGAGTGCTAGAAAAATCGAGCCTTCCAGCCGGTACAGGTATCCCTGAGGCGTCCCGGACACGCGCCCCCGCTCCCAGCAGCCCTCCAGGCCGCCCCTTGCCCGGCTCCTTCGCACCGCCTGCTCCAGCAAGGAGGAGGGTGGCACGCAGGAGGCCGGCGCTGGGGACCGGGAACCCTACCTCTCAGCGATGTAAAGGGTACCAGTGCCGAGGCCCTTCCCGTTCAGCACAGCCTCGGTGTCTGGTTGTTGCCGCAGGAGCCCCTCCGCCGGCCCAGGCGGCGGGAAACTTTTGAGGAAGCTCATAGCAGCAGAAAGTGCGACAACACAGCCCCTGAGGGAGTTAGAACACAGCAATGCGCGCACCACACCGCTCGCCCTGGAAGAGGCACTCACCCCGGAAGAACAACTTAGTCTGCCCCGGAATCTGAACGCCGTCGACCATAGAGATGAGACATTCTAGGAAAAGCGTCGGAGGTCGGCTAAGACCGTGTGGAGTTTAACACCCCTCTCGTTCTTCCTCGCCATTTCTGAGGCTTTGGGCTTCAAGAACTGAGGGTTCTGTGGGAAGTCCCTCAAGATTGTCACAGTGAAATCACCATTGCAAAATTGTAACTGAGACACTGAAAGCAATCTGACCTACCCAAATCCATGTTGTTTCTAACCTCCAAGCTGTCCTTGTTCATTCCTCGTATAGGCTGAACTAACTTTGGGAGGAACTTAGTTTACAGTTTGAAGTTTTAAAACAAAGATGATGACAGCCTTTTTCCAAAACAAACTTCCTTCTTGCCTGGGGGCTGGACTGCCTTTGTAGGACTAACAAATCAGCCAAAGATTAGAAATTTTGTAATTTAGAAATTACAGCTGGAGACCACAAGATTCTGACCCTCCCTAAACTGCACTTAAGATCGGTGCTTAAGATATGTTGCAGACCCTACACTTGATGGATCAGCTGGCACCACCAGATGCATAAACTGGCTATGTGATCTTGTGCCCCCTCCCCCGCAACCCAGGAACTGACTCAGGGCAAGAGGATAGCTTCAACTCCCTGTGATTTCATCCCCCACCCAACCAATCAACACTCTTCACTCACTGGCCTTCCCCAACCTTCCAAATTATCCTTAAAAACTTTGATCCCTGGCCGGGCACGGTGGCTCACGCCTGTAATCCCAACACTTTGGGAGGCTGAGACGGGCGGATCACGAGGTCAGGAGATCCAGACCATTCTGGCTAACAAGGTGAAACCCCGTCTCTACTAAAAATACAAAAAATTAGCCGGGTGTGGTGGCAGGCGCCTGTAGTTCCAGCTACTCTCGGGAGGCTGAGGCAGGAGAATGGTGTGAACCCGGGAGGCGGAGCTTGCAGTGAGCCGAGATCGCGCTACTGCACTCCAGCCTGGGCAACAGAGCGAGACTGTCTCAAAAAAAAAAAAAAGAAAAGAAAAGAAAAGAAAAGAAAAAAAGAAAATTTTGATCCCTGAATGCTCTGGAAAACTGATTTGAGTAAAAATAAAACTCTAGGCTGGGAGCAGTGGCTCATGCTTGTAATCCCAGCACTGTGGGAGGCCGAGGCTGGCAGATCACCAGGTCAGGAGATCGAGACCAGCCTGGCTAATACAGTGAAACCCCGTCTCTACTAAAAATACAAAAACAAAATTAGCCGGGCGTGGTGGCAGGCGCCTGTAGTCCCAGCTACGCAGAAGGTTGAAGCGGGAGAATGGGGTGAACCCGAGAGGCGGAGCTTGCAGTGAGCCAAGATCGTGCCACTGCACTCCAGCCTGGGCGACAGAGCGAGACTCCGTCTCAAAACAACAACAACAACAAAAACTCTAGTCTCCTGCAGAGCGGCCCTGCGTGAATTACTGTTTTTCTATGACAATTTCCATCTTGATAAATCAGCTCTGTCTAGGCAACAGGCAAGGTGAACCCACTGGGCCATTACAGCAGCAACCCTGTTACAACCCTGTTGTAACTGCCCAATGG
Source organism: Macaca nemestrina (assembly GCF_043159975.1). NCBI lineage: Eukaryota > Metazoa > Chordata > Mammalia > Primates > Cercopithecidae > Macaca > Macaca nemestrina. Next base: position 76,832,511 of record NC_092136.1, read on the forward strand.
GTTCACCGTGCCTGCTGCTTAGACAGAGCCGATTTATCAAGACAGGGGAATTGCAATAGAGAAAGAGTAATATACCGGGCGAAGTGGTTCACGCCTGTAATCCCAGCACTTTGGAGGCCGTGGCGGGCAAATCACCTGACCTCGGGAATTCGAGACCAGCCTGACCGACATGGAGAAACCCCATCGCTACTAAAAATGCAAAATTAGCCTGGCGTGGTGGCGCATGCCTGTAATCCCAGCTACTCGGGAGGCTGAGGCAGGAGAATTGCTTGAACCCGGGAGGCGGAGGTTGCGGTGAGCCGAGATCACGCCACTGCACTCCAGCCTGGGCAACAAGAGCGAAACATTGTCTCAAATAATAATAATAATAATTTAAAAATAAATTTAAAAAGGAAAGAAAAAGAGAGAAAGACGAATACATGGAGTCCTTTGCCGATGGATGCACAGGACATAGAGACCACTCATCTGGAGCTCAGAAGTCTCCCAACTCGGTTATGATGTTCTGATCTGGCCACGCTGTCCCCATCTCCCGGGGCTGTTCACATCTCGGGTCTACACAACCGTGTAGCATACGTCGATCTAGGTCTTTATACTGGCCTGGTGCACAAGCCACATCCCCACGTGTCAAGTGAGCAGATAAGCATAAACGGTTAATAAGGGCAGGGTGAAGAGCTGGGTACATCGGTAAGGAGCTGGGGCACTGACTGGAAAGGAATTAATCCACCAAAATTGCAATTGATGTTTTGTTTCTTCGTTAGGCACTAAAGAGTATAGCAGTAAGAGGAAGAAAGACTTCCAAAATCGTCATAATGGTAGCTAAAGTTAACGAGTGTTCTGTGCCAGGCTCTCTTCCAGGCACTTTACCTGTATCATCTCTTCATTTACTCTTTGCAAGTTTGTGAAGTTACTATTATTATTATTATTATTATTATTGATACGGTGTCTCGCTCTGTCATCCCGGCTGGAGTGCAGTGGCGCCATCTCGGCTCACTGCAAGCTCCACCTCCCGGGTTCTCCCCATTCTCCTGCCTCAGCCTCCCCAGTAGCTGGGACTACAGGCGCCCACCACAGCCCCTGGCTAATTTTTTGTATTTTTAGTAGAGACGGGGTTTCACTGTGGTCTCGATCTCCTGACCTCGTGATCTGCCCGCCTCAGCCTCCCAAAGTGCTGGGATTACAGGCGTGAGCCACGGCACCCCGCCCCCCCAAAGTTACTGTTATTGACCCACTTTACAGATGAGAGACCTGAGGCATTAAACTCAAGAGCAATAATTTGGCCATGAGAGAACTAGTGAAATTCAAGTAAATCCTCTTGTTAACTCAGTATGGTATAATACCTTTGCAGTAGGACTGCTGAGGCTGGAAGCCAGGATGTGTGGGGTAGTTTTGTTTCTATCCTCTCAATAGTTAGGGTAGCATTAAATTTTTAACCTGTTTGAGATCAGCCTGTGCAACATAGTGAGACCCCCCATCTCTACCAAAAAATAAATAAATAAATTAGTCCAGCATAGTGGCACTTGCCTGTGATCCCAACTACTTGGGAGGCTGAGGTGAGAGGATCATTTGAGCCTCAGAAGTGGAGGCTACAGTGAGCCACGATTGTGCCACTGCACTCTAGCCTGGGTGGCAGAGCAAGACTCCATCTCAAAAAACATTTTTTTTCCTTTAACCTGGACTAGTTTGTTGGTAGTGTTAAAGTGAATTAAGTAAGGCCTGAGGAGGGCTCTGTACTTCTATATTTGAATCCTTGTGGACGAACTGTAACCTAAGTTAATAGGGAGATAACTTTGAAAACCTAACTTAGGAGTATTCACCTGTAACAATAGTTGAACCTTGGCCAATCCCAGCAGCCATGTTTCAACCACTCATACACTGCTGAGTGTTCAAACTGTGTTCAAATAAGGCAGATGCCAACCTGTATCCAATCCAGCTGTTTCTGTACCTCACTTCCAATTCTTGTACGTCACTTCTCTCCTTTTGTCTATAAATTTGTTGTGACCATGAGGCATCCCTGGAGTCTCTCTGAATCTGCTGTGATTCTGGGGGCTGCCTTGAAATTTAATTCTGCTGAAGTTTTTCCTTTAACAGATGGTATCAGAAGTGGGATCTGAAGTAGAGCTTGTAACGATCCCCAGTAGTGCTGAGTGAACAAGTCAGGTACCTGCAGAATCCACTGTGTCCTTTGATCTGTCACAGCACCTGGGGATGCTGGTAAGTTCTCTCTCAGATTTCAGAGTTCCACAGATTTGTGTTTTGAGCTCTCTGAGCTCCTTTTGTTTTTTGTTTGTTTGTTTGTTTGTTTGTTTTTTGAGAGGGAGTTTTGCTCTTTTTGCCCAGGCTGGAGTGCAATGGCGAGATCTTGGCTTACTGCAACCTTAGCCTCCTGTCTCAGCCTCCCGAGTAGCTGGGATTACAGGCATCTGCCACCACGCCCAGCTAATTTTTTATATTTTTAGTAGAGATGGGGTTTCTTCATGTTGGCCAGGCTGGTCTGGAGCTCCTGACCTTCAGGTGATCTACCCACCTCAACCTCCCAAAGTGCTGGAATTACAGGCATGAGTCACCACGCCCGGCCAGCTTTCTGACTTTCTTTGAGCAAATTTCTGTTCCAAACTGGGTTTGGAAGCTGCGACAGAAACTGGACTGGGTCCAAGATCAAATTTGATCTGGTAATTAACTGGTTGGATCCAGTTAGAGGCCTTTTATATCTGACTAGGCCAGAAGGAAACTGGTAGTACATGGTAATACTGTTGGGGTTGTAAAATTTGGCTTTTGAAAATTCACAGGTGGCGGGGCGCGGTGGCTCACGCCTGTAATCCCAACACTTTGAGAGGCCGAGACGGGTGGATCACAAGGTCAGGAGATCAAGACCATCCTGGCTAACACGGTGAAACCCCGTCTCCACTAAAAAAAAAAAAAAAAAAAATACCAAAAATTAGCCGGGCGTGGTGGCCGGCGCCTGTAGTCCCAGTTACTGGGAGGCTGAGGCAGGAGAAAGGCGTGAACCCCGGAGGCAGAGCTTGCAGTGAGCCAAGATGGCGCCACTGCACTCCAGCCTCGGCGAAAGCGAGGCTCCGTCTCAAAAAAAAAAGAAAAAAATAAAAGAAAGAAAAAGAAAATTCACAGGGATTTTTCTGTTCCTCCCCTTTATTTCATTTTTCTTGCTTGCTTAGATAGGAAAAAAATCATTGGCTAAGTTGATCAAGGGAAACTGAGAGCAAAGCCAATATCTTAGGTAAAAATAGATCCTTAATTTCAGGAGGACTGAGTTTCTTCAGCTTATACCTGCATAAGTGTTAGGCCTGGGAAGCAGCGAAGCCTTACAGAAATGGCAAAATCTTACTAAACATAACTTACAGTGGAAAGTTTCAACTGAACAACAATGCACTGAAGTGCATTTAAAAATGAGGGCTCCCAAATTAGTCTCATCTAGGGATGCCTATTAATATGCAGAAGATTCTAAAAAGATTTAAAGATGACAGGGCCCATCCAGGGGCAAGTTTGAGTCTTGCCCGTTTGATATTGGGAGCTAAGTGGAGTGGCTAATGTCTATGTTTTGTCACATGTATGTTGCTCTGGCCATAGAGGAAAAAGATAAATTCTCTTTGTGTTACAACTTGGCCCCAGGGCTATAGTGCGGTAAGCCAGGTTACTAGAACAGCTCAGGGAAAGGGAACCCGGAAGCCTGGCATGCCAGCAAAAGTGAAAGGATTTCTTAACAATCAGACTGTGTCCTCTCTCTGTGCAAACCGCTTGAATGAATGATAACAATCACTGTTTATATCCTCTGTAAAGTTTTTCTTAATGCAACAAAGGATTCTAAGGTTATTCTTAAACAGTAGCGAATCTGGTGGGCTTTGTGTGTCTTTCTGTATGGGTCTGTCATAAAGAGAAGTACCTTAGGATAGAACAAAAGGACCCCATAAGCCCACTGTTCAAACCACCCCAGCAAACTACTCAGTTCCAAGCTTTGCTACAAGTCTCTGAAGAAAAAAAAAAAAAAAAAAAAAAAAAAAACAGAAAAACTGGATGAGGTCTCCATCTTGTTTTATGTCCTAGGAGCTTGACCTTGTAACCATATGAGAGTACTTTCTCTTGGTCTCCGTCTTCTAGGAAAAAGGAGTTTTGGGGTTCATATCATAGTTAGCTCCAAAAACCATTTTCAGGAGTTAAAAGCATTTGCAAGCTCAAAATTAACTACCTTGGACTACTTCTGGGAAGGGCAACGGGAACCACTCGGTGCTGTAGCTCAGCAGCTAAGGCTTTGCCATTTTACAATGGTGGCCTGAGTACAATTCCTGGCTTAGGGTATGAATACTTTCTGGGTGATATTTGTGTGACTTTTTCTTTTTCTTTTTTTTTTTTGAGACGGAGTCTTGCTGTGTTGCCCAGGCTGGAGTACAGTGGTGTGATCTCGGCTCACTGCAAACTCCGCCTCCTGGGTTCAAGAGATTCTCCTGATGCAGCCACCCAAGTAGCTGGGATTACAGGCGCCCACCACCATGCCTGGCTAAGTTTTTTGTATTTTTAGTAGAGACAGGGTTTCACCATGTTGGCCAGGCTGGTCTCGAACTCCTGATCTCGTGATCCACCCGCCTCAGACTCCCAAAGTGCTGGGATTACAGGCGTGAGCCACCACACCCGGCCTGTGTAAACTTTATCATTTGTTAATTCTCTTCCCCTCCATGAACAACTTTGGGGTTCCCTTCTTGAATTTTCTTCTCTCTAAACACCTGAGAGGTTACCTTTGGTAAAGTTCAAAATCCAGAAATGTTGGCCACTTGGCATGGCTAAAGTCAGGTAATAAGAGATTTAAGAGGATTTTAAAAAGAGCACTATAGTTAAAAGTCAGCTTAATTAAAAGTGGATATCTGCCAGGAGCAGTGGCTCCCAGCTGTAATCCCAGCACTTTGGGAGGCTGAAGCAGGAGAATCACATGCGCCCAGGAGTTCAAGACCAGCCTGGGCAACGTGGTGAAACCCCGTCTCTGCAAAAAATACAAAAATCAGCCAGGTGTGGCGTTGCGGGCCTGTGGTCCCCGCTACTCGGGAGATTGAGGCAAGAAAATCACTTGAATCTCAGAGGCAGAGGCTACAGTGAGCTGAGACTGCACCACCGCACTCCAACCTGGGAGACAGAGTGAGACTCCATCTCAAAAAAGAAGTGGAGGCCGGGCGCGGTGGCTCAAGCCTGTAATCCCAGCACTTTGGGAGGCCGAGACGGGCGGATCACGAGGTCAGGAGATGGAGACCATCCTGGCTAACCCGGTGAAACCCCGTCTCTACTAAAAAATACAAAAAACTAGCCGGGCGAGGTGGCGGGCGCCTGTAGTCCCAGCTACTCGGGAGGCTGAGGCAGGAGAATGGCGTAAACCCGGGAGGTGGGGCTTGCGGTGAGCTGAGATCCGGCCACTGTACTCCAGCCTGGGCGACACAGCGAGACTCCGTCTCAAAAAAAAAAAAAAAAAAAAAAGAAGTGGATATCCAATAGGTATATTTAAAAGGCTTTTATGTGTTTTTTTGTCTTGGATCTTGTTCTAAAAAAAAGTTTTTTCTTCTCAGTCAACTGAATTATTTTTCTCCATTTTTTCTTGCCACTCAATGCATGCATGAGAGGCTCTAAGATAGCTTCTTTTTTTTTTTTTTTTTTTTTTTTTTGAGACGGAGTCTCGCTCTGTCGCCCAGGCTGGAGTGCAGTGGCCGGATCTCGGCTCACTGCAAGCTCCGCCTCCCGGGTTCCCGCCATTCTCCTGCCTCAGCCTCCCGAGTAGCTGGGACCACAGGCGCCGCCACCTCGCCCGGCTATTTTTTTGTATTTTTTAGTAGAGACGGGGTTTCACCGTGTTAGCCGGGATCGTCTCTCGATCTCCTGACCTCGTGATCCGCCCGTCTCGGCCTCCCAAAGTGCTGGGATTACAGGCTTGAGCCACCGCGCCCGGCCAAGATAGCTTCTAATAGCCTGAAACTCCTTGGGAAAAACAGAGAAGGTGCCACACAATCTGTTTTGGGAAAAACCTCTGTTTTCTTCATGGAACCCCAGGAACTGAAAGTCGATAGATTCTTCTCAAAATCTAAGGCTCTGTGTTTTTATTTATTTATTTATTTTTCCTTTCTTTGTTTTAAGACAGACTCTCACTCTGTCCCTCAGGCTGGAGTGCAGTGGGGCAATCTCAGTTCACTGAAGCCTCCGCCTCTCAGTTCAAGATTCTCCTGCCTCAGCCTCCTGAGTAGCTGGGACTACAGAGGTGTGCCACCATACCCAGCTAATTTTTGTGTTTTCAGTAGAGATGAGGTTTCACCATACTGCCAGGCTGATCTCGAACTAAAGTGCTGGGATTATAGGTATGAGCCACCACACTGGCAAGGGATCAGTTTTTAAGGATAATTTGGTGGGTATGGGGTGCCAGTGAGTCAGGAGTGCTGATTGGTCAGAGATGAAATCATAGGGAGTCCAAGCTGTCTTCTTGTGTTGAGTCAGTTCCTGGGTGGGGGCCACAAGATCAGATGAGCCAGTTTATTGATCTGGGTGGTGCCAGCTGATCCATCAAGTGCAGGGTCTGCAAAACATCTCAAGCACAGATCTTAGGCCTTACAATAGTGATATTATCCCCAGGAGCAATTTGGAGAGGGTCAGAATTGATCTTTTGGCTAATCTGTTAATACTACAAAGGCAGTCTAGTCCCCAGGCAAGAAGGGGGTTTGTTTTGGGAAAGGGCTGTTACTGTCTTTGTTCTAAACTACAGACTACAAATTAAGTTCCTCCCAAGGTCCGTTCAGCTTATGCCCAGGAATGAATAATGACAGCTTGGAGTTAGAAGCAAGATGGAGTTGGTTAAGTCAGATCTCTTTCACTGTCTCAGTTATGATTTTACAGTGGCAATTTTAACCTCAGCCTCTTGAGTAGCTGGGACTACTAGTGGGTACCACTATGCCTAGCCGATTAAAAAAATTTTTTTTTGTAGAGATGAAGTCTCACTATGTTGCCCAGGCTGGTCTCAAACTCCTGGGCTCAGGTGATCCTTCCACCTTGCCTCTCAAAATTCTGGGATTACTGATGTGAGCCACCATGCCTGGCTACTTTGTAAAAGAACACCTTCTCACCCATTGTCTAAGACAAATAGCATGAGTATGATTAGATGCTGACTCCTAGCATCCTCCTGTCCATCCTAAGAGTTGTCTTGATGACCCTGACACAGTACGTGTCAAAAGTGAAATTCACTAGAATGACTCTGACTCAATGATATGTGATCCGCGCATTGTCTGGGTACAGGAAAGATGAAGGAGAATGGGGTATGATGAACCTTTGGTGCCTGGGTGGCTATGGAATTATCCATGGCATAATAAAGCAGCTGAAGCTCTGTTGTGAGGGGCAAAAGTTACCTATGGAATTTTAAAATGGTAGCTCCAACTCCAACTCTAGGAGATTTGGCTTACTGGAAGCCCTGGCTGCTCTTGGCTCTTCAGGCTAACACAGGGTGGGGGAGGGATGCAGTCCAGATGATACCTTTTATATTCATTCTGTCTTTCAGGTGGAAAAAATAACCTCTCTTCCGGCGGTGGGGAAAAAGGTAACATCCAGTGTCCAGGGCTACAGTAAAATTTTAGACAAACCAGAAGGAGAAGAATACCCAGACTCTTTCTTCAGTCTGGCTGCTGCCACTGATGCAGCAGACCTTCCATGCCCACTCCTTAGATTCCAGCCAGGATCTTCTCTGGCAACTCAAATGTTAACCCTGTAAATGCTGAATTTACTACTGAGGTTTGAGTAAATTTGCAGTGAGAGCAAAAAAATGGGGAATTTAAAAACATGGTTTCATATTTTGTGGCTGTTATGTCTGAATGTATAAACATTGATGTAAAATGTTATATGCTTGTAATTTATTTTTTTTTGTTTGTTTGAGACAGAGTTTCACTCTTGTAGCCCAGGCTGGAGTGCAATGGCACAATCTCGGCTCACTGCAACCTCCGCCTCCTGGGTTCAAGCGATTCTCCTGCCTCAGCCTCCCGAGTAGCTGGGATTACAGGCATGTGCCACCACGCCCAGCTAATTTTGTATTTTTAGTACAGACAGGGTTTCTCCATGTTGATCAGGCTGGTCTCGAACTCCTGATCTCATGTGATCCACTTGCCTCGGCCTCCCAAAGTGCTGGAATTACAGGCGTGAGCCACCACGCCCGCCTATATGCTTGTAATTTCATAAATGCTAGAGGAACCATTCCAGTCATAGAAAGCTGCAAAGACAACATGTTAATGATCAACACCTGTGAAAAGAAGGGAATGAAAATAAAAATTAAAGAAGAAAAAAAGAAAACGCATTAGTGAAATGACTTAATGAACTCATTTTGTGGTCAAAACCTTGCTTTTTGTGGGCACGTAGCATATAAGCTCATTGAGTACTGGAAACAGAACAATTCTCCATAACTGATTATTTATTTATTATTTTTTTTTTGAGACAGAGTCTCGCTCTGTTGCCCAGGTTGGAGTGCAGTGGCGTGTCTCGGCTCACTGCAACCTCCGCTTCCCAGGTTCAAGCGATTCGCCTGCCTCAGCCTCCCAAGTAGCTGGGATGACAGGCACCCACCACTACACCCGGCTAATTTTTAAAATATTTTTAGTAGAGATGGGGTTTCACCACGTTAGTTATGCTGGTCTCGAACTCCTGACCTCAGGTGATCTGCCCGCCTCGGCCTCCCAAACTGCTGGGATTGTAGGCATGAGCCACCACGCCCGGCCCATAACTGATTATTTATACTATAATTTTTGCTTATTAGAGCTTCAGGAAAACGGGAGACAGCATGAAAAGACAGACAATCTCCAGAGAGATACACTTTTGGAGTTTCAAAAGCAGTTTTTATTTTGGTAATAAGCTTTTGTGAAATCAGATATCTGACCCTTAAGAGACAGATGATTTTCTGGCCTGATATGTGATTTTTTTTTTTCTTTTTTTTTGAGACGGAGTTTTAGTCTTGTTGCCCAGGCTGGAGTGCAATGGCATAATCTCAGCTCACTGCAACCTCCGCCTCCCAGGTTCAAGTGATTCTTCTGCCTCAGCCTCCCGAGTAGCTGGGATTACAGACAAGTGCCACCATGCCCGGGTAATTTTATATTTTTAGTAGAGACAGGGTTTCACCATGTTGGCCAGGCTGGTCTCGAATTCCTGACCTCAGATGATCCACCCGCCTCAGCCCCCCAAAGTGCTGGGATTACAGGCATGAGCCACCGCGTCCGGCCAATGTGTGATTTTTAAGTGGGTCATTTTGGACTATAAGACTAGTAAGACAAAAAGGGTAAGTAGAGTCCTGATTGTCACTTAGATTTGGAACACAGTTTTCTGGTCCTGAAGCATATTGACTTTGCTGGTGCTGAAGAAAAGCTATTAGCTTTTATGTTATCCTGAATTCACAGACCTTAATTGCTTGGAACTGACACTACATACAACTGGATACTGTCTGTTATGGGCCTGTTTCAGTCTGAACATGAGCTGTGCTGAACTGAAAGCAGACATATGCTCAAAAACAGCTCTTCCACTCGTGGACCATTGCAGATTTAGGACAGTCCTTTGTGGGGCCATAAATTGTGATAACATCAGGGAAGCTGGCTGGTCCATCTGGGTCACTTGCAGATACCTACAAGAAAGTGTTTATTGTCCGATGAGATTGTGTGAAATTAAATTACTCATCATCTCTATATTTTGGATGCAGAGACTGATTGCATTCCTAATGGGTGATTCCTACCAAAAGCTGCAACTTAGGGGAGGGCACATCACAAATAGTATGAGCCCTCTGACAGATTAGACTCAACCCTTTCTCGGGAATGCCTCACTACTGTTAACTTGTGCTTAAATTTCCTAATTATTTGCAGCTTGCAACAATGGATTGATGATACCCTAACCCTACTTTTCTCATCTTTTTCCTGGTACACAAACCTAAGTGCAGCTTGATTGTAAAATGCCGCTGTCTTCAGAAAAGCAAGGCTTTTCTAGGATGCTCACTGGATAAATAATCAGGATTAAAGGGCTGAGAAGTTAAATAAACCCATTTTGAAAATGCCAGAAAATTCAGGATGTTGTCCTGACCAACTTCGGAACATGATGTGTCTTTCTGATTAAGTTGTATAAAAATATTTTTCTGTGAAAATTCTTTTTCTATTTTTTCATTTATTTTTGTCTTTATTTTAATTCTTATTCTTCATTTTATTTTATTTTTCTTTATTTAGATGTTAAGAAACTGTTCTATAATATCTGTGAAAATTCTTTTGTCCTTCTTACATACAACTCCTCCAGACAAAAGGTCTGGGTAAGAATATGGGATGAAATAAATGTAAGATATTGATCACTGACTGAATGGAACACACTGTGTAACCATGGAGGAAAACAGAGCCCCAGCACCTGGGGAGGCCTGGTTGAAGGCAAGGGCAAGAAGGGAATTGATGTTCTTGTTTTTCAGAGTTGTTTCTGGAAGCTTTCCTCTCTTACTGAACAAAAACTTCCCATGCTGCCTTTCCGAGCTGCTTTGAGCACCTTTTATTCAAACTGACTTCTAAGCCTATGATCACAGCTGATAGAGCTTACTTTGAGACAGCAAGGGTGGTCCCTGCTCCTCAGCTTTCCAGGCAGAACACTTACAGATGTCATCCACACTCATGAGACTGATGAATTGATGTCAAGGACAAGCAAAACTGTTTGGAACTGGTCGGATGTGGTGGCTCACGCCTGTAATCCCAGCACTTTGGGAGGCCAAGGCAGGCGGATCACGAGGTCAGGAGATCCAGACCATCCAGGCTAACACGGTGAAACCCATCTCTACTAAAAATATGAAAAATCAGCTGGGCGTGGTGGCGGGCGCCTGTAGTCCCAGCTACTCAGGAGGCTGAGGCAGGAGGATGGTGTGAACCCGGGAGGCGGAGCTTGTAGTGAGCCGAGATAGTGCCACCGCACCCCAGCTCTGGGAGACAGCGAGACTCCGTCTCAGAGGAAAAAAAAAAAACAAAAAAAACCCCACAAAACTGTTTGGAACTGACTGCAGCACCTCTGATATCAAGAACTGAGGTGAATTATTTTATTTTACTTTATTTTATTTTATTTTATTTTTAAAGACAGGATCTCATTCCATCCAGACTAGAGTACAGTGGTTCTATCATGGCTCACTGTAGCCTTGACCTCCTGGGCTCAAGCAATCCTCCCACCTCAACCTCCCAAGTAGCTGGGACCACAGGCACACACCTACAACGCCCAGCTAACTTTTGTATTTTTTGTAGAGACCAGGTTTTGCCATGTTGTCCAGGCTGGTCTCAAATTTCTGGGCTCAAGCAACTGCCTCAGCCTCCCAAAGTCCTGGGATTATAGGCATGAGCCACCGTGCCTGACCTGAGCTGAATTATTTCAGACTAGAGTGGAAACCCTAGGGTTAGAGGCCCCATTGGTGGGAGGCCGCATTGGGCACTCTGTTAACCTGTACTGCCTGACTAATGCATATTCTGTTTTGCAGTGCCCTAATTATTATAAACTCTTTTACAATAAGGTGTCTTTTGCTCTTAGATAAGGGACAAGTGGTTGGATTGTGCAAAAAACAGAATATTATAGCAAGCCTGAGAATACTTATCCTTAGAAAGACCTGCTTACAAGCTTAGCCCTTCACTAGTGCCCGGGAACTTTGATTTTGAGACGATTCCTACTACCCTGGCTCTAAGAGGGGCTCACTGTGCCATGTGTTGGTGCAAACAACATGGCTTATGCTGAACATGTGCTTTCCTTCTGGAGGTCTGAAATTTTGGTATGCGTTAGGCAAAATGGTGTTTGTGTGACTGGCTCCCCAACAAAAACTTGCCCCAAGCCTCTAGTGAGCTGCATAGGTAGGTAACTTTTCACATGTGTTGTCATAATTAAGTGAGTCTTGTGTGACTCCTCTGAGAGAGGACCTTTGGAAGCATGTACTTAATTACCGCCTGTCTGCCCGTGGGCCATGTCCCTTTGCTGATTTTGTTTTTTATCTTTTCACTGTAATAAATGACAGCTGTCAGTCCTCCTGGTGAATCATTGATCCTGGAGTGATCTGGGAGATTCCCGACACAATAACCAAGTGGGATTTATCCCAGGAATGGAAGGTTGATTGAACATATGAAAATTAATGTAATACACCGTATTACTAAAGGGAGAAGCCATATAACCATCTCAATGGTTACAGAGAAAGTATTTGACAAAATCCAACTCCCTTTCATGATAAAAAGACTTGCAAACTAAAAAATTAGGAGACGAAGGTAATTTCCTCAACCAGATAAAAGACATCTATGAGAACCCTCAGCTAACTTCATACTTAATTGTGAAACACTGAATGTTTTCACCTAGGATCACAAACAGAAGGGTGCCCATTTTCACTGTTTCTTCGTTGTACTGGAGGTTCTAGCCGGCAATTAGGCAAGAAAAATAAGTAAAAGGAATCCATCTATCTCTAGTCACAGATGACATTATCTTGTATCTAGAAAATCTTAAGGGAATCCACATCAGAAAAATTATTAGAGCTAAATAAAGTTCAGCAAGGTTACAGGTTACAAAATCAATATACAAAACTCAGGGCCGGGCGTGGTGGCTCACACCTGTAATCCCAGCACTTTGGGAGGCTGAGGTGGGTGGATCACAAGGTCAGGAGTTCGGGACCAGCCTAGCCAACATGGTGAAACCCTCTCTCTACTAAAAATACAAAAATTAGCTGGGTGTGGTGGCACACTCCTGTAATCCTAGCTACTCAGGAGGTTGAGGCAGGAGAATCACTTGAACCCAGGAGGTGGAGGACGCAGTGAGCCAAGATCACACCATTGCACTCCAGCCCGAACGACAGAGTGAGACTCTGTCTCAAAAAACAAACAAACAGAAAACACACACACACACAACCAAAAAAACAGATACCCCTTTGAAAGTCTGCTTTCAGTTCTTTTCGATGTTTGCCAAGAAGCAAAATTGCTGGATCACATGGTAACTGTGTTTAAACATTTTTGAGGAACTGCTATACCTCTGTACTGTTTTCCACAGCAGCTGCACCATTTTACACTCCTGCCAGCAATGCTCAGGGATTCCAGTTTGGGCATGTCCTCATCAACCCTTATTATTATTTTTTGTTTGTTTGACAGCAGTCAGTACATAAGTCTTTCATCTGCTTAGTTAAGTTTATTCCTTAGTAAAAATCAATTGTATTTAGGCCAGGCGTGGTGGCTCACACCTGTGATCCCAGCACTTTGGGAGGTCGAGGTGGGTGGATCACCTGAGGTCAGGAGATGGAGACCAACCTGATCAACACAGTGAAATCCCATCTCTACTAAAAATACCAACTAGCTGGACATGGTGGTGCATGCCTGTAATCCCAGCTACTTGGGTGGCTGAAGCAGGAGAATCACTTGAACCTGGGAGGCAGAGGTTGCAGTGAGCGAAGATCGCACCATTGCACTCCAGCCTAGGCAATAAGAGCAAAACTCCATCTAAAAGAAAACAAAATAAAACAATAGTATTTATTTTCTGCTTAGCTTTTTTTTTTCTAGAGATGGGGTCTTGCTATGTTGCCCAGGCTGGCCTTGAACTCCTTGGTTCAAGCAGTCCTCCTGCCTCAGGCCTCTGAGTAGCTGGGACTACAGTTGTATTTCTGTACACTAGCAATGAACAATACAAAAATGAAATTTGGCTGGGTACAGTGGCTCACACTTGTAATCCCAGCACTTTGGGAGGCTGAAGTGGGGGGATCATTTGAGGTCAGGCATTGATGACCAGCCTGGCCAACATAGTGAAACCATCTCTACTAAAAATACAAAAATTTGCTGGGCATGGTCATGCACGCCTGTAATCCCAGCTACTCGGGAGGCTGAGGCAGGAGAATTGCATGAACCCAGGAGGCAGAGGTTGAGGTGAGCTGAGATTGCGCCATTGCACTCCAGCCTGGGCAACAAGAGTGAATCTCCATCTCCAAACAAACAAACAAACCAACAAACGTGATCTATATAAAAATTCCAGCTGCCTTTTTTCACAGAAATTGACAAATGGAACCTAAAATTCACATGGAAATTTAAGGAGCCCAGAATAGTTAAAATAGTCTTGAATAAAAAAAGGAGCCAAATTGAAGGACTTACATTTCCTGATTTTGTATCTTAGTAAGAAGCTACAGTGATCAAGGCTGTATAGTAGTAGAATAAGGACAGATGTATAGCTCAATGGAACCAAATTGAGAATCCAGAAGTAAATCCATACATTTAGGGTCAATAGATTTTTGACAAGGAGGTCAAGATAATTAAATTAAGGAAAAAATAGTATCTTTTCTTTTCTTTTTAATTTTTTGAGACAGGGTGGAGTGCAGTGGTAAAATCTCGGCTCATTGCAACCTCCGCCTCCTGGGTTCAAGCAATTCTCCCATCTCAGCCTCCTGAGTAGCTGGAACCTTAGGCGTGCACCACCACACCCGGCTAATTGTTGCTGTTGTTGTTGTTGCTTTCTAAAGACAGCATTTAGCCATGTTGCCCAGTCTGGTCTTGAACTCCTGAGCTCAAGCAATCTGCCTATCCTGGCCTCCTAAAGTGTTGGGATTACAAGCGTAAGCCACTGCAGCTGGCCAAGAATAGTATTTTCAATAAATGGTGCTTAGACAACTGTTTAACTACATGCAAGAGAATGAATTTGGATCCTGAGGCCGGGCGCGGTGGCTCAAGCCTGTAATCCCAGCACTTTGGGAGGCCGAGACGGGTGGATCACGAGGTCAGAAGATCGAGACCATCCTGGCTAACAGGGTGAAACCCCGTCTCTACTAAAAAATACAAAAAACTAGCCGGGCAAGGTGGCGGGCGCCTGTAGTCCCAGATACTCGGGAGGCTGAGGCAGGAGAATGGCGTGAACCCGGGAGGCGGGGCTTGCAGTGAGCTGAGATCCGGCCACTGCACTCCAGCCTGGGCGACAGAGCAAGACTCCGTCTCAAAAAAAAAAAAAAAAAAAAAAAAAAAAAAGAATGAATTTGGATCCTTACCTCTCATCATATACAAAAATAACTCAGAAGGGATCTAAGGCCTAAACTTAAGAGTTAAACTTCCCAGCACTTTGGGAGGCCAAGGTGGGTGGATCATCTGAGGTTGGGAGTTCGAGACCAGCCTGACCAACATGAAGAAACCCCGTCTCTACTAAAAATACAAAATTAGCTGGGCATGGTGGTGCATGCCTGTAGTCCTAGCTGCTCAGAAAGCTGAGGTAGGAGAATTGCTTGAACATGGGAGGCGGAGGTTGCGGTGAGCCAAGATTGTGCAATTGCACTCCAGCTTGGGCAACAAGAGCAAAACTCCGTCTCAGGAAAAAAAAAGAAAAAGAAAAAAGAGTTAAATCGATTGGGTCAGGTGTGGTGGCTCATGCCTGTTAATCCCAGCTACTTGGAGGCTGTTGGCACGAGAACTGCTTGAACCCAAGAGGTGGAGGTTGTAGTGAGCCAGATCGCACCACTGCACTCCAGCCTGGGTGACAGAACAAGACCCTGTCTCAAAAAAAAAAAAAAAAAAAAAAAAAAAGAGCTAAACCTATAAAACTCTTAAAGAAAACATAAAATGTAAATCTTCAAGATATTGACTTATGCAGTGTTTTCTCAGATCTCTAACATCAAGCATAGGCAACCAAAGGAAAAAAAAAAACAGAAATTGGACACCGGTAAAGTTAAAAATTCTTTGTGTATCAAAGGACGCCATCAAGAAAGTGATGTATCAGAATCATAGAAAATATTGCAAATCATATATTTGGTAAAGGTCTGGTATTCAGAATTCAGCTGGTATTTACTTATAGCTCAACAATACAAAGACAGCTCAATTAAAAATGGGTAGAGGCTTTTGGGCCATTTCCATGAAAAAAAGCAAAAAAAAAAAAAAAAAGGGAGGGGGGGCAGAGGATTTATTTTTGTTTTTTTGTAAAGACAGGATGTTGCTCTGTCACCCAGGCTGTAGTACAGTAGTGCTATCATAGCTTACTGTTACCTGAAACTCCTGGTCTCAAGCGATCCTCCCACCTTGGCCTCCCAAAGTGCTGTACTGAGATTAGAGGCATGAGTCACTGTGCCTGGCCTTTTTTTTTTTTTTTTTTTAAAAGAGAGGGCATCTTGCTCTGTCACGCAGGCCAGAGTGCAGTGGTGTGATCATGGCTCACTGCAGCCTGGAACTCCTGGGCTCAAGTGATCCTCCTGCCTTAGCCTCCTAAACTGCTGGGACTACAGGTACATACCACCATGTTTGACTAATTAAAAAAAGTTTTTTTGTGTGTCAATGGGATCTCACTATGTTGCCCAGGCTGGTCTCAGACTCCTGGCCTCAAGCAATCTTCCTGCCTTGGCCTCCCAAAGGGCTGGGATTACAGGTATAAGCCACCATTCCTGATCATAAATACAGGCAAATGATTTAAATGGACATTTCTACAAAGAAAATATATGAGCAGCCAGTAAGCACATGAGAAGATGCTTAACATCATTAATCATTAGGAAATGCAAATCTGCGGCCGGGCGCGGTGGCTCAAGCCTGTAATCCCAGCACTTTGGGAGGCCGAGTCGGGCGGATCACGAGGTCAGGAGATCGAGAACATCCTGGCTAACCCCGTGAAACCCCGTCTCTACTAAAAATACAAAAAACTAGCCAGGCGAGGTGGCGGGCGCCTGTAGTCCCAGCTACTCGGGAGGCTGAGGCAGGAGAATGGCGTAAACCCGGGGGGCGGAGCCTGCAGTGAGCTGAGATCCGGCCACTGCACTCCAGCCTGGGCGACAGAGCGAGACTCCGTCTCAAAAAAAAAAAAAAAAAAAAAAAAAAAAAAGGAAATGCAAATCAAAGCAACAATGAGATACCACTTCATATCCCCTAGAATGGCCATAATAAAAAGACTGCCAATAATAAATATTGTTGATGTGAAGAAATTGGAACCCTTGTGCATTGCTAGTGGGAATGTAAAAAGGTGCAGGCACTGTGTAAAACAGGTTCAAAGTTCTTCAAAAGTTAAACATAGAGTTGTCATATGATCCAGCAATTCCACTCCTAGGTGTGTACTCAAGAATGAAAAACATGCATGCCCACACAAAGCTTGTACATGAATGTTTATTATTCCTAATAGCCCTGACCATTCATAGCCTCAGAGTGGAAATTACTCAAATGTTCATCAACTGATGGATAAACAAGATGTGGCATATCCATACAGTAGAATATTATTCATGCGTAAAACAGAATGAAGTACTAACTTATGCTATAACCTGATGAACCTTGAAAACATGTTAAATAACAGACGTTAGATCTGTAAGGGCTACACAGTGTGATCCCATTTATATGAAAGGTCAAGAAGAGGCACATTTGTAGAGACAGAAAGTAATAGTACTTGACAGGGACTAGGGAGGAAATGGGTCACTAGTCACTAGTAGGGTGTTTTTAGGTTGGTGACAACCTTGCAAATATGCTAGATGAGGCAGGAGAATAGGGTCTGGAGGCAGGGAACCTAAGGCCATTTCACACAGACTTCTTAGAACCAAATTGAAAAGAAAACTCTAACTTTCCACAGCCTAAGTAACAAAAGGACCAGAGGCTACTCCCTTTGCAATGCCCCCACATTTTCTGCTGGGCAGTTGGGAAACTGGCTGCTGGAAACCAATCAGACTGTTTGCCGGTCTGTCTTCGTTTGCAACTTTCTAACTTTACCTTAGCCTCTCATTGGTTGCAAAAAAAAAGGAGTGTGATCTTTGTATCCTCCACTTCAGTCTTTGATTGGTTGTTTTCCACAACTAATCAGACCAGTTGAGGGCTACCACTTTATTTACATGAGGTGAGCATCAAGTGGCCAATGGAAAACCTCTAGGGAGTACTCGGACCCGAGAAGATTCTGCATGCGGGCCCTTGAGTCGCTGCTCTTCCAGCTTCCACACTGTAGAGTATACTTTCATTTTCAATAAATCCCTGCTTTCCTTGTTTTGTTGCTTCATTCTTTCTTTGCTTTGCTGGGTGTTTTCTCCAATTCTTTGTTCAAAACGCCAAGAACCTGGACAACTTGCAGTCAAGACCCTCTACCGGTAACAAAGACCTCTGAATTGTACACTTTATAATGGTGAACTTTATGGTATGTGAATTATCTCAATAAAAAACAAGAAACTTTTTTTTTTTTTTTTTTGAGACGGAGTCGCCCAGGCTGGAGTGCAGTGGGGCAATTTCGGCTCACTGCAAGCTCCGCCTCCCAGGTTCACACCATTCTCCTGCCTCAGCCTCCTGAGTAGCTGGGACTACAGGCAACCGCCACCATGCCCGGCTAATTTTTTGTATTTTTAGTAGAGATGGGGTTTCATCGTGTTAGCCAGGATGGTCTCGATCTCCTGACCTCGTGATCTGCCCGCCTCAGCATCCCAAAGTGCTGGGATTACAGGCGTGAGCCACCGCGCCCGGCCGACAAGAAACTTTTATAAATAAAACTTACAAGTTCTTTTGGATATCATCATGTAAGCACATCCAGGTTATTAAAAGTGGCTATGTCGGCCAGGTGCGGTGGCTCACGCATGTGATCCCAGCACTTTGGCAGGCCGAGGCAGGAGGATCATAGGTCAGGAGATCGAGACTATCCTGGCTAACACAGTGAAACCCTGTCTCTACTAAAAATACAAATAATTAGCTGGGTGTGGTGGCGGACGACTGTAGTCCCAGCTACTTGGGAGACTGAGGCAGGAGAATCACTTGAACCCGGGAGGTGGAGGTTGCAGTGAGCTGAGATGGCACCACTGCACTCCAGCCTGGGTGACAGAGCGAGACTCCATCTCAAAAAAAAAAAAAAAAAAAAAAGAAAGAAAGAAAGAAAAAAAAGTAGCTATGTCAAAAAGGGGACAGTCATTTTAAAGACGGCTTCTTAGCATTCCATCTCTCCTCTCTGATACACTTTTCCTGCTTGTGGATCCTTGCCTTTTTCTTTTCTTTTTTTTTTTTGAGATGGAGTCTTGCTCTGTCGCTCAGGCTGGAGTGACCACTCGTCATCATCACTTATAACGTCAAGTGATCCTCCCATCTCAGCCTCCCAAAGTGCTGGGATTACATGCACGAGTCACTGCACCCAGGAGATCCTTGCCTTTCATCCTTGGCTCTCTGGCACTCTCCTGGTTCTGCTCACAGCATTGGCCAGTAAAATTCCAGCCCTACTTCTGCATTATTCTGAATCTGAAGCCAACTTTCTGATTTTCTATTAGGTTGGTGCAAAACTAATTATTAGGCCAGACATGGTGGCTCACGCCTGTAATCCCAGCACTTTTGGAGGCCAAGGCAGGTGGATCACCTGAGGTCAGGAATTCGAGACCAGCCTGGCCAACGTGGTGAAACCCAGTCTCTACTAAAAATACAAAGAAATTAGCTGGGCATGGTGGCTCACACGCCTGTAATCCCAGCTATCTGGCAGGCTGCAGCAGGAGAACCCCTTGAACCTGGGAGGCAGAGGTTGCAGTGAGCCAAGATCGCACCACTGCACTCCAGCCCGGGCGACAAAGAGAGATTCTGTCTCAAAAAAAAAAAAAAAAAAAAAAAAGGCAGTTTTTGCCTTTTAAAAAAAATTATAAAATGTATTATATATAGCGGAAACTGCAATTACTTTTGCACCAACCTAATAGCATTGAGCCAGCTTACCTCTCTTTGTTGTTACTACAGAAAATCTTTTATGGTTGAAGCTAGGGACAGTACAGGTTCAAATAAGGTTCATTAATGAAGTACTTCCTCTAACTTTTTGGTTCTAAATGGTAGAGTAAGAGCTATTTGGTTATGTGAGTTCACAGTGCAATTACTGGTGTCCCACTAGCAAGTAATAATGTCAAAGAGAAAACAAAATGCACATTACATTCAACAGACAAACACGAAGCCAAGTGCAGGGAAAAGGGAGGAATCACATTCCTGTTCTAAGTTTCAGCTTTCTGTAACAGTTGTTCATGATAACAAAGTATGTTGCTGAGATGGTGGCTTGTTTTCTGGAGTTTCTCTTAGGAATTTCTGACATTTCAGTAATAATTTCCAAATATAGTTTAGGGTTTTCCATAGTCTGTCTATTTTAAAGACTGGAAGTTAAATAAGAAGTAACTGGGAAGGGTATCAAACCAGAGACAGGATCAAACTTTTGTCTTCCACAATAGGGAGAACTTTATTTAGAGAGGAGTGTGTGTCAAGTAATGGAGATCAGAGATAGAGAAGTAAGATGTGAAAACCCAGAGGCGGTAATAAAAAGACTACCGATCAAGGACACAGGCAGACAAGGTACTGCAAAAAGAAGATACCTCCTCGGAGACAGGGCTAGGGAGAAAGATAGGTGCTTAAATGTGGGTTAAGTGGCTCTGAAATGGGCAAGGAGGAATGATAAGGAAGCCATAGGTGGCCGATATCAATACTAGTAGGTTCCCAGCTGACTTCATTTGGGATTTGACTGCATATGCTAAACTCATATTGCAATGTCAAGTTACATCCTCTTAGAGTGTCCTTTCTCTTTGATATTCATTTAGACTTTTAGGACCCTAAAGAGCTCATGCAAACTCACTAAGAATCAAAATGACACAAGCATTAATCTCACCCAAAAGGGTCCCGACATCTAATTTCAGTAGAATATTTTCATTACTTTTTTTTTTTTTTTTTTTGAGACAGAGTCTTGCTCTGTCGCCCAGGCTGGGGTGCAGTGGCCGGATCTCAGCTCACTGCAAGCTCCGCCTCCCGGGTTTAGACCATTCTCCTGCCTCAGCCTCCCGAGTAGCTGGGACTACAGGCGCTCGCCACCTCGCCCGGCTAGTTTTTTGTATTTTTTAGTAGAGACGGGGTTTCACCGTGTTAGCCAGGATGTTCTCGATCTCCTGACCTCGTGATCCGCCCGTCTCGGCCTCCCAAAGTGCTGGGATTACACGCTTGAGCCACCGCGCCCGGCCTCATTACTTTTTATAATTCTGCCTCTACTAAAGAATCACAGAATAGTACACTAATTCTATTTGTAAAAGAAAAGAACTGTTCTACATCTTCTGTTCTCATAATCTGACAAAGAAATGGGCTGGCCGGGCACGGTGGCTCACGTCATTTGACTGATTCTCTTAAAGTGAAAATTTCAAATAAATTTAGCATTGTAACTAGCCATTTTCTTGCTAGCACAGACCAAGTTTTACTCCATTAGGTGAAATTCTTCAAAAGTTCTTTACCTACTTAATATTTTCAATCAGAATCACAAATACTCTGCTAGTTTGTTGGTAAAAAAGCAAGCTCAGTGTGAATTTTACTGTATTTCAAGAGTAAATAAAAACTCAAATCATTTGGAGTTGAGAAGCCTACTCAGGGTTGGAAGGACCCGTTGGTCATTTGGTCTAATCCATTTTTAAATGTGTGGATCAATGTGTGGATGTTTGGACTTCCAAACATCCCCTATTCCTAATAATTCACTTCCAAGCTTGTTTATTATTAGAGAACTAAGTTTCTTCCACAGAATGAATGGAAAACTTTTGCCCTATGGCTTCTGCCCTCTGGTCTAGTTCTGTGCTCCTATGGGACCACACAGAACAAGTCCACAGCCTCTATAATGTATTAGTTTTCCAGAGGCTAAAGATAGAAATCAATAATAGTTTTCTAATATCTATATTTGTCTAGTTGGCAAATAGCCTTAAAAATTATTTTAGGGAAATGATGCACTTGTACATTTACTTTCCAGATAGCGGGAGAACAATTTATCTAGGCCTGGATGATAAATTTTAACCATCATGAACTGCTACAGACAATTTATTCCATGTGCCACAAAATTTAAAATAAGCTAAGTTTGCAAACACATCATGCTAAATAATTCAAATTTAAATTTTTATTATGACAATTGACATATTAAGTGAAAGAAATGACAGAAGTATTATAATAAAACATTTTGAAAGAAAAAGTTACACGATTAGGCCAATAGCTATAAAATGGCTTTAGGCCTGGTTTATAACACCAAGAGTTCTGATCAGACTGTAGTGAGACACTGAACATTTCATTAACAAAAATATTGGCACCAGCCACAACATATTTTGGTTGTCACTTACAAGGAATATTGTATTTAAACAACTATGCACTGCAATTCTAACACACTAGGTGTTCATACACTGAAGTTAACCCCTGAAGCTTTAAGCTACCAAGAATTCCTATACTTTTAATGCACAATTTACTTTGTGTGTTATCAGAATTACATTTCCAGTTTTCTGATCTTCCCTGCCCCCCCCGCCCCCACACACATGCAGTATATTATGTGACAGAGAGCACTCCAGCTTCTATTTGACTAACAGCACGGTCCTGATTACCTCAAGAGTTATATGCTAATCTTGGAGCTTCTGCTTTAAATCTCATCTCCTAGAAACCAAATAAAGCATTCTGAGAACCTACTCCAGGAATACATTTTTTAATGCATAGGAAAATAAAGCATTTCATATAAGCATGCTGGAAAATCAAGAGACATTCTGATTAGACAGTCCCTGAATTCCAGCTATTACTTCAAATCAAAATTCTAAAAGACACCATTTACAAATTTTTATCTGGAATTTGTATTCTTCACATGGAAACTCATGATCCCCAGGCTTCCCTTCTGAATGAGGACAGCAAAAAACTGACGCTGGCAAAACATGAATATAGCTTTGACAGAAATTATGACACACTTAGATGAATTTAATTATTTTCAAGAATACACTTGTACTACAAAGGTGAGAAATTAGAATGGCAAAATTATGACATGGGAAAAAGCACTGACATTTAAATGAAGCTGTGAATATACCATGGTAAAACGTGCCATGTAAAAGACTGTGCTAGAATCAGAAGTTCTACAAGATTTCAAAATACTTAGCGAATAAGGAGGGAACTGAAATTTGAATTTGACTTCCCTTGCTGCCACGCTTCAGCAGACAACTATTCCTGTGGAATTAAGTCCACTGAATAACCAAATAGAGCAATTCTAGTTTTTTCCTTCTTTTATATGAATAGATGAAAATCAAGCCTTGCTCTACTCCCATCTTAGCATAGGACATACCCTTTCGAAGTGTACACAAAACCTCATGGCAGGTTTGGGCAAGCTACAACAGATACCATCATCAAGAAGCTACTTTGAAAGAGAATAGAACACCAGACTAACATTGAGAATACCCTAGTTAGGAATTACAAAAATCATGCCCTATAAGAATATGCTGTTAACAGCCAAATCTGGGCTACTGTAGCTGTTCTGATCCTGAAAATCCATTCACTAATATAAGCTAGATCTGTGCGTGTGTGTGTGTGTGTGTGTGTGTGTGTGTGTCTGTGTGCACAATTTTCATGCAGTGACCTTAAAGCTTTGGAGACAGGGCTTGTTAAACTCTATTAATTTCAAGGCTTGTCCACATAGCAGTTGACATGCACCAATTCTGCTAAAGGGCAGGAGAATGAAAAAGACATGGCACAAATTTTTAAACAATTTTAGGTTTAATTACATAATGCACCTGTAGATGATCTAGCATAAACACAATTGTAAAAAATCTACATCCTATTTTAGGGTATTTTCCCACCTCCCATCCCTTAAAAGCTGTACAGTTATTAAAAAAAAAAAGGTGACTCTCAAGCAAAATAAACTTTTTTTTTTTTGCAACATACAAAATAAGTTAAATGATTCAGAAGGTTTTGAGCCATGAAGTTCCCGAATAACTGTGTTCTGGCTGTTCACGAGCATGACATGCAAGCTGCTGGTCTATGACCAGAACTCAATAAATACAGATCAAATAAAACCGCAAAACACTTAAATTAGATTTCTTTAGAAACTGATGAAAGTCAAGAAAATATATACTTAGAATTAACAGTTCCATTCTTAACTTACATCATCCAGTGGCAAAAAGCACAAGGCAAGTATTCAGTCCTTAGCAAACTTTCTAGCTTGTACCGGTTTGGACAAAAAAGGAAAAAAAATTCCTTTAAAAATGTTTTTTCTCATTCAAAATATCCAAGAAATTTAATAAATTTCTACTCATCTATTGTTATGCCCTCTCATATAACTTATGTATAGGATAGTAATATTTTAGTTATTAAAATAAAAATAACATCTTCATTAACTGAAACGATTACAATGTGCCAGAATTGGGTTTAATGAATTTTCCAAAGTGGTATAAATATGAAATGAAAAAAAAAATTGTGCTCAAGTGTCCAAAAGGAGGAAAAAAAGTCCACAAATGGGATCCTATTCTAATTGACTTCCAGGAGGGTTTGCATGAATGAATACAAAAAGTGGTGAGTGTATAATCTAAAGTGGTTATATACTAAGTTCATTAAATTTTGGCTTATGACCTCCTTGCTTACTTGGGAATTACTCTGTTCAACATATTACAGTTACTTAGCAATTCTTGGCACTCAAAAGATGTTAAAAGATAATTTAAGTTGGAGCAAAATATTTTGAAAACAAATTAAGTGAACACATAGCAACTCAATTTAAATACATTGATAGCAAAAGGCTTTGACCTTAAGGATTGGCATAAAAACGACACAAAAAAATCAGTTAACTTGCCACTTCCAAAGTAGGTTTACAGGTACATACTTTGGGAAAGGTAGATAAAATAGGAATGGATTTTAATCTAAGAAGATTCAATAATGCATCATATTAAGCAGAAGAGGGCTAGGTAGATTACAGCAGATATGCAGCCTTGGCATTCTCTGCTTCTTGGAGAACGAGTAGGATATTTTGAGAATGTCAGACATCAGGAGAAACTGTTGCCTAGATTTTCTGTAATTAAATGATATTTGTAATTATATCTGTTGCAATGCAGCCATCTTATTTCTTTCAATAGTTAATGATGGATTCATTTTTATTTCTTCTGATACTTATCTGAAGTGTGTGCGTGCGCGCACACAAACAAATACACATGTACCATTTAACTCTAGGTCTCTGAATAGTTGTTCTATAGCTGTGAGGCATCACCTTGAATAATGGACCTGTTCCACTGTGTTAGTGAAGAGCGGAGTTCCTAGCTTTTTCTGAATATTAAACTTGTAGATTCATTAGGTTCTTTACAGTTGTGTGGTAGAACTAGCGAATGGTTAACATCTCTTATGCCCACAAACAAGCTAAAAAGGCATTCCTTGTGACAAAGGACATTCCATCAATCCCACTTAAAAACAGCTAACATTTCCTCATCATTTTGACTATTAAGTTAAACAAGTAAATGTCCATGTTTTTCTTAATGTATGTACTTTGCTCAAATATATATTATGGGATGCATTTCATCAACCAAAAAGTAAAAACTGGATATGTGTAACACCCTTTTAAAATTAATTTGTTTAAAAATTTTCAAAAGCTTCATTAGCATTTGAAGTTTTTGGTTCTTGGGCAGGTCACTTTTATATAGATTACCAGTAGACATGAATTTATTCTAAACGAAACTCTCCTTTATCCTCTGAATCTGTAACCTTGAACAATTGAAAAAAGGATGTCGAGGAAATACAACTTGATGTACATTCTTGAAAATATCTCTGCCATCATTTTGCAGTAATGTGCCAATGATGGAAAATGCTTTACACTAAACACTATTTTATCAGCACTGATGTACAAAACCAAAATGTTTTCAGTCTGAGTCATTTTCACATATATTTCAGTTCAAAGTTTCTGCTTTGTGAAAAGCTGACTAGTTTTCAGACCTTTACAGAAATTGCAAACTAAATATACTGAATATTAATCTACATCTCCCTTTAATACATTTGCTACAGTCTAGAGTTTGGGAGTCCAGCTTGTATTTCAAAAAGGGGGGATTAAATTATTAAAGGGCTCTACTATGTAGCAGCTATTGAGTCTAAATCCATGGTTAGTGCTCTAAAAAAGATCCAAGACTGTCTAAACTCTAGATCAATTACTGCTTTCCTATACTTTCTGCAGTTCGTAGGGACTGTATTGTCTTTGTATACAGAACATTTCGTTTTCTAAATTTTTTTTCTAACTTCTTCAGGATACCTTCAGAGTGTACTTCAGTGATCATAAACTCTTTGAGGGACTGAATTTGAACTCCAAGCAGCAAAACTGTTTTTGCACTGCTCAAAATTTAATAATCAATAATCAATCTGCATAATAATGTTTTACCAACTGTTTGGATTACATTCTTGGTAGATGACCTATAGTTAATTGATTTAATCAAAACATAAGGTGAGAAGGGGTACATTCACTATCAAGTTGACAAACACTTACTCAAGTTTGGTAAACATCAGGCAGCACAAGTGGTCTCCAAACCCATGTCAGTGGGACATTTGCTAAATGGAATACTCAGCCTTTGCGATGGTAAAAATTACCTTAGGCTTTCTATAGAAGAAGAGTAAAAATAACTCCTTATTTCACATTAGGCATCCTGTTAAAATTATCTACCCATTTAATACTACTTCTGATCACTGGCTTAACTGAGGAATAGAACTAATAGGTGGAAAGAGGAGCTGGTGTGTCCAGAGGTAGAGACAGGGCACATGGGAGAGTTTCCACACAATAGTGGCTTTACCCAGTTGCAGGACTAAAATGGTGGGGTGAGACTGGGTGGCAGGAAAGGGCACCTGTACATTCAAACCACTTACCTTGCACTGGTAGAAATCTTTATATTGCTGGCCTGTTTTAGATAGTTTAAAAGGTTAATTCTTAGCTGACTTGCAAATAAATAAAACAAACCTAGCTGGAAAGGAGACTGTAAGTGAATGCAGCTCCTTCCACAGTCCTGCTTTACCGTCTGTGAATGTAAGCCCTTCCTTCCCTTCCAGTGGAACACTGTCTCAAAATAAAAATCACAACTTACTTGGAACCACACGCTATTGGTGCATCCTATTTTTAGGCTGCTTTCATTATTTTATTTTTTTACAGATACATACACATTGCTAGAATCAAAGCAAAAATATTAATGGGCAGGTACTACAGAACTAAAGTGAAACAAAACAAAACAACAAACAACTGAAAAACAACAGCTATAAACTTTCAAGGCCAAAAGATAAGATTTAAGGGCAATACCTGTTGAAGAAGGAAAAGGAGTATAAAGTTCCTAGAGAGGTATTTATAATGCAAATCTAATGCCAGCTTTTTAGTAATAAAAAAGAGAAGTGCTTTACTATATACTGACTAGCACATAATATTTAATTTGGAAAGAAAAATTAATGACGTTCCTTGGGCCAGCAGCAGATATGGTGTGTCCATTGCCGGCAACAGACACAACACTGGAACAGAAAAACCCAAATCCCAGGGCAAAAGTATTCACAGAAGTAATGGTTGAAGGTTTCAGGATTTAACAGGCTAGGTTTAATCACAAGTGCTACACTCTGTACAATGTTATGGCTCTGCCTGAAGTTTTACAGCTATAACAGAAACTAAATAAGACAAAGTTCATATTTTAGTGTCAATTACATGTTAGGTATTTAGTTAGTTAAAAACCCTTTCTTTTTTTAAATAAAGGGCTTTTCTTTAAAGTGTTGAGATGTTTGAAATGGATGTCATGCCTATTAATTACATCGGCAGTTCTCATTCAACTCTATGTTGGTTGTATGACTATTAATGAATTTTAATAGAAGTCTAACGGCCAAAGGCCAAAACTACATTCAAACTCTGCTAATATATCCAGGCAGATAGGAAATTCCAACACACACACATACGCACACGCACACACAAACATACGCACACATGCTAAAACTCAAACTAAAAACCTCCCAAAGGAACTGCTTTGTTTGTAGACTTCAATTTGAAGTAGATACTAAGGGCAAGAATAGACCAGTTAAAATTCACCTGAAAATCTCTTCCCAGTCTTCAAATGTGCTAAAATATCACTGTCAGCTTAGCATCTCTTCATGTATGTTATATATAGATGTATTTTTTTCAAAATGATATTTCAGATATTTAAACATCAAGTGGCCAGAAGACAAGAGTTATACTATTGGCAAAGTTTACGATCCACCCAGGCCTTAACAAAGACCACATCCATTTCGCTAATAACCCTCCATCAGACATAATATATTTGAGGCCACCTTATTACCACTGCATAAAGCTATTTAAAAAAACGTGTTGCTAGCACAGTCTGGTTGGCAAAGCTTCATTATACATTTTACTGTACAAATGCTTTTCAGATGATTTTATTTTTTTTAAAACAAGAAACTCTGCTATAACAGAAATTTAGGTTAATTATGATGGTACTTTCACTGTCTCTTCTTTATTAAGTGTGGTTATCTCCAATAGTAAACAAGTTGATTTCACAAAGGCTGTTACTAAATGACTTATGTATGATGTTATCTACAATTCTCAAACTGTAACAGTACAGACTTGAACTTTTAAATTGTCTGTAAATCATCATCTATGCCATGAATGTTTAAATATAATATATATTTAATATGAAAAAGCTAAAGCACAAGTGCTTTCTCCCACCCCTAAATTCTGTTTTGGGCCCTCACAGATTCGGAATGCATTCTCATCCACCCTTTTTCACAAAGTCAGGAGAGCTCAGGAAATATAAAGTCAAAAATATACAAATCTTTGTTGTTATTATAATAAGATTTTTTTCCATGAATGAAATTACCAAGGACCATGAACCTGGAAAAAGAAAATCAAAAGGAATTTACAGCAATTATTTGTCTTCAAAGTTCAAAACTGGTCACTTCACAGAAAGACTTCAGGATTTGTTGAAATTTTTCTTCTAAAAAGTCATTCTGTAGTGGAGTTTTCTAGGAAAAATTAAACAGCTTTTAATAACTGGCCCGCTGGTGTGAGAGCTACCGTGGAATAAATTAGCACAAAAATGGAAAAAAAGTCTTATAACTGTTCACTGTTACAGACGTAATCAACAAGGTCAGTCACTCTCAAAAGCTCATCTTCCTCCTCTTCTGGTGCTCCTGCCTCCTGCCCACCACTTGTCCCATTGGAGGCGAGGCTTGCACTGGCTGTGCTGTTGTCCTTGGGGGTCTGAGACTTCTCAGTAGGCTTGCCAATCAAGTTCTCAATGGCTTTGCCAGGACTCTGTCCATTGGTTGAAGGTAAGTCCACTAAGCTATAGTCCAATGGGCTCCCCACTTTGCCTACATTTTCAAAGTCCTCTTCCTCATCACTTTCTATCCGGTAGGGCTTCTTGGTGCTCTCTTGTTCTGAGGGCAGGACCCTAGGCTGGCTGTCATGGGCAGGCTGATTTGCATCTCCATGAGCATTGTCACAACTCTCCTCCTCATCCGTCTCAATCCGGTGTAGCCGTTTGCGGGATGGTTTGCCTTCCTCTTCCTCCTCCTCCTCATCTGCTTCTGAATACTCATCTGTGCTTCGGCCCCGCTTTCGAACTGACCGCTTTGATTCTTTAGCTAGCTCGTCATCTTCAGAGTTCTTGGACAAATAGCTCTCTAGAATAAACAGCACATTTAAGCCATTGGCATGGGTAACCATAAACGAATTTAATTCTCCTTTTCCTCCCCATATTCACCATGTCCTGCTTTCAGAATTGCTTGTACATAAAAATGTCCTTTCAATAATTGGCCTGATTTCTCTCCTCAGCCCCATAACAGTGCCCAATATGATTCATGGTATACTTTATTTATGATTTTAGAGAATATTTTCTTTTTTTTTTTGAGACCAAGTCTCACACTGTCACCCAGGCTAGAGTACAATGGCGTGATCTTGGCTCACTGCAACCTCCACCTCCCGGGTTCAAGCCATTCTCCTGCCTCAGCCTCCCGAGTAGCTGGGATTACAGGTGCCTGCCACCACACCAGGCTAACTTTTTGTATTTTTAGTAGAGACGGGGTTTCACTATGTTAGCCAGGCTGGTCTCGAACTCCTGACTTTGTGATCCATCTGCCTTGGCTTCCCAAAGTACTGGGATTACAGGCGTGAGCCACCGCACCTGGTCTACTTTATTTTTTGAGACGGAGTCTCACTCTGTCTCCCAGGCTGGAGCATAGTGGCGCAAACTCGGCTGACTGCAACCTCTGCCTCCCAGGTTCCAGCAATTCTCCTGCCTCAGCCTCCCGAGGAGCTGTGATTACAGGCGTATGTGCTGCCACACCCAGCTAATTTCTTTACATTTTTAGTAGAGACGGGGTTTCACCATGTTGGCCAGACTGGTCTCGAACTCCTGGCCTCAAGTGATCTGCCCACCTTGGCCTCCCAAAGTGCTGGGATTACAGGCGTGAGCCACTGTGCCTGGCCAACAGCAAATTTCTTGGGGAAGATGTCTGATAATGCTTGAATTAAATGAAGATAGGTTAGTTACAAACTAAGAAACTCCTTCCCACTAGTACACAAATTAGGTTATCATGTCAACATGCTGATAAGGAAAGATTTAAACTGGACACCCAACCCTGTACATCTTAAACACTGTGCCAATTCTCATCTTAGTTATCAGATACCCTTGGTAGTCTTAATTGTCTTCTCTTCTTTGTCTATACAGTTGGGCCTCCCTATCCATGAATTTAACCAACTGCAGATGGAAAATATTCAGGAAAAAAATAGATGGTAGTGTCTGAACTGAACATACATAGACTTTTTTCTTGTCATTCACTAAACAATACAGTGTAACAATTATATAGCATTTACATTGTATCAGGTATTTTAAATATTCTAGAGATTAAAGTATATGGATGATATGGGTAGGTTATATGCAAATATGACACCATTTTATATGAGGGACTTATAAATCCAAGGATTTTGGTATCTGTGGGGATCCTGAAACCAATCCCCAATGGATACTGAAGATGACTCTACTTCCATTTTAGAAGAGCTCACCTAGTCTCACAACTTGGCATGCCATCTATATGCTAACGGCTTTCATATTTATTTTAGGCAACCACTGAATTCCAGACTAGTGTATCAAACTGCCTACTTGACATCTAGGCTTGGGTATCTCTAAGCAGGCATTTCAAATGACGTGTCTCAAACTGGGCTCCTAAATTTTCTCCTTAATCCTGCAGCACTGTGGTCTCTACCATCTTAGTTTTTCACAATTGCTCCTCCAATTTCTCAGTCATCCTTGACTATTTTCTTTCTCTCACCCAACCCAACAGTAAATCCTTTCGGTCTCACTTTAAAACATACCCCTAATGTGACTGCTTTTGCCTCTTTACTGCTACTGACCCAGTTCTACCCTCCATCATCTCTCACCTGGACTATTACAATAACTTCCCAATGGGTCTTCTAGCTTCTGCCCTGGCCCCCTTCAATCTATTCATAACACAGCTACCACAGCAAATTAAAACCTAAGTCAGATCACATCACTCCTTTGCTCAAAATGTGGGATGGTTTGCTTTCCTCTTCCTCTTCCTCCTCATCTGCTTCTCAATACTCATCTGTGCTTTGGCCCAAATGTTTCTCACCTCACACGAAATAAAAATCCAAAGTCCATACAATACCCTACTCTGTGTTACCTAATATGGTAAACACTAGTCACATGTGGTTATTTTAAATTTAAATTAGTTAAAATTAAATAAAAATTAAAATTCAGTTCCATGGTCACTCTAGCCTCATTTCAAGTGCTCAAGCCATACGAAGGCTAGTGGCTATTGTAACCATCAGCACATATATAATCACTGCAGAAAGTTAAACTGCATGGCACTATTTATCATCAGAGATTAGCACATCTTTTATATAAGAGGCAGGCCCTATACTCTCAGTCACAACAACTCAGCTTTTTGAGAAAGCAGGCAATAGACAATATGTAAACAAGTGGGCATGGTAGTCTTCCAATAAAAATTGTATTACAGGGTAGGGTGCAGTGGCTTACACCTGTAATCCTAACACTGTGGGGGGCCAAGGTGGGGGGTGGATCGCTTGAGGCCAGGAGTTTAAGGCCAGCCAGGGCAACACTGCAAGATCTCATCTCTATTAAAAAAAAAAATTAAAAATTAGCACAGTGTGGTGGCTTATGCCACTTCTAGCCACTTGGGAGGCTGAGGAGGATAGACTGCTTGAGCACAGCAGATTGAGGCTATGGTGAGCTGTGATTATGCCACTGAACGCCAGCCAGGGTGAGCCTCTGTTTCAAAAACAAAAACAAAACCTTGCTTTTTTATTTATGTAAGCAGGTGGGCTGTTGTTTGCTGACTGGTCCCCACTGACCTCTTTGCTTCATCTCATTATGTTTGCCTTCACTCACTCTGCTCCAACAACCCTGCACTCCCTTCTGTTTGCTGAACATGACAAGCACAAACATATCTCAAGGACTTCATACTTATTGTTCCATCTGCCTGTACCATTCTTCTTTTAGATAACTGCATGACTCACACACAACATTTCTTTCAGGTCTTCACTCAAATGTTTTCTTAGTGAGGATTTTCCTTAGTATATTATCTGAAATTCAACTACTTTCCCAACCCCCTTTTCTCCTTTATTTTTTTCCACAGCACTCATCTCTAATATATCATATATTCTACTTATCTATCTTGTTTATTGTCGCTTTCTTCCCAACTAAAATAAGAGTTTCATAAGAACTATTTTGTCTGCTGTTATATGCCAGTGCTTGGAACAGGGCCTAGTTTAATAAATATTCATATTTAACGGCTTAACTAATGCATTTATGTTTGTCTCTGTGACACATGAAGGTAAGTACACGTTCAAAAAAGATGTTCACCTCCCTTCTTTAGCATTTCACATCCAAACATTTTTTTCCCCTTTCTCTTTTGTCTTGGGCTCAAACTTAAATTCATGTTTAATCTATGAAAGCAAAACAATCTTCAAAACAGGCCATAAAGCTGGGTGCGGTGGCTCAGGCCTGTAATCGCAGCACTTTGGGAGGCCGAGGCGGGCGGATTACCTGAGGTCAGGAGTTTGAGACTAGCCTGGTCGACATGGTGAAACCCCGTCTCTACTAAAAATACAAAAATTAGCCAGGCGTGGTGGCGCATGCCTAAAATCCTAGCTATTGGGAGGTTTTTTTGAGACTCTGTCTCAAAAACAAAAAACAAAAAAAAAAAAAAAAAAAAAAAAATATATATATATATATATATATATATATAAAATAAATAATAAAATAAAAAAGACTAAATGGATGTCAGAAATTCATATTTTAGAGCTTGTCTTGTACTACTGGTAGGGGGCACAGCTATAGCTATTAGGAAATAAAACAGTTTCCAATGGAAATCATAGTAAAGGCGGAAAGAGACAGTAGGCACTTTTATTTGAAACCTTTCAGCTATTGAGGACATAAGAGGTTATTTCAAAATGAGGGCCATGAATAAGGGAGTAAAAAAAAGAAGCAGAATAAATTTTGATCAGATCACAATTTTCTGAGATTCTTCTAGTTTCAATGAAAATTTTAACTACAATGGAGATCTTAAAAATTAGCCTCTTATCAAGTATCCTTTATTTAAACTATAATATGCACAAAATTATAGGTTTTATCTCAAAGATACTATTGGTTATATGAATTTTTTTTCTTTTGAGACACAGTCTTGCTCTGTCACCCAGGGTGGAATGCAGTGGTGCGATCTTGGCTCACTGCAACCTCTGCCTCCCAGGTTCAAGCAGTTCTCCTGCCTCAATCTCCTGAGTAGCTAAGATTACAGATGCAAATCACCACACAGGCTAATTTTTTAATTTTTAGTAGAGACAAGGTCTCACCATGTTGGACAGGCTGGTCTTGAGCTCCTGGCCTCAAGAGACTTGCCTGCCCTGGCCTACCAAACTGCTGGGATTACAGGCATAAGCCACCACACCTGGCCTGGTTACATGAATTTTAAAGAATGGTACAGAATCACAATCCTGAGTTCACTTTATAATGTCTATTTTGCCTTGTCCAAACTTCTACACGTAGGAGACCTATGCCTTACCTTCACTCTCTGAGCTGGAAAGTCTTCGCTTGTGAACTCGCCTTATTTCTTTACCACGTCGTAAACTCTTCTGGGAACCGTCACTTTCCGAGTCTTCTTTGTAGTTAATTTGTCTTTTCTGATTTCTCCTTGACCGCCTTCGCCGAGTTTCTACAAAATCATCACTAAAATCATCACTGAAGTCACTTTCTATTTAAAAAAAAAGGAAGAAAAAAGTACAAAATTTAAGTCTATTAAGTAGAAATGTAGCTTAGGTTATAAAAATGAAAAGCTACTAAGCAGAGTTCAGTCATAAATATTTTTAAGTGAACAGTAACTTTTGTAAGTCTCATTTTATTTGAGAGAGTATCTCACTGTCACACAGGCTGGAGTGCAGTGGCATGAACACAGCTGACTACAGCTTCAACCTCCCGGGCTCAAGAGAGCCTCTGGCCTCAGCCGCCCCAGTAGCTAGAGCTAGGATCACAGGCACGCACTACTACGCCTGGCTACCTACCAAAGCGTTGAGATTATAACATGCCTGGCCTTTAAGTCTCACTTAAAAAAAAAAAAAAAAAAGAATGAGTCAATCTGTGGGGGTTTTTAATGCCAAACCTCACAATGTATACTCTTAGCAGTGAATCCTCAAGATTAGAAAATGTTTTATCCTTTTTTGTTTGTTTTTGAGACAGAGTCTCACTATGTCGCCCAGGCTAGAGTGTAGTGGCGTGATCTTGGCTCACTGCAACCTCCACCTCCCAGGTTCAAGCAATTCTCCTGCCTCAGCCTCCCAAGTAGCTGGGACTACAGGTACCCACTACCACACCCAGCTAATTTTTATATTTTTAGTAGAGATGGGGTTTTGCCATGTTGACCAGGCTGGTCTTGAACTCCTGACCTCAAGTGGTCTGCCTGCCTCGGCCTCCCAAATTGCTGGGATTACAGGTGTGAGCCACCGCGCCCGGCCTAAATGTTTTATATATTTTTAGAAATAGTCCTTATTGCAACTGACCTACAGCTACCTGGTCAGGTACACAGTTGCCATGACTGCTCTTCTTGGTAGACGGCTACCACAAATCTGCCTCCTGATAATCTGCTGTTCTACATGTGGCTATAGTCATAATGTATTGCAGAGGTTAAGCCCTCTAACCAAAGAAAACTCATGAATCTGTTCTACACAAATATAGAACTCAAGTTAGATTTTTGACTTTTCTCCATAAAGAATACAAATCTGCTAAATAAAGTACACAGACCTAAACTTGCAAACGACTGCTAAATAGCATTGTTCTTGTCATCTCTGATCAATAAACCAGAGTGAGGCTATTGCGTTATGTCACCGCTGTTTTTCAGAATGTTAAATTCCACCAAAGTACTACATTCAAGCTTGTTATTCTTTCATGGATTTCAAACATTTCAAAATAGCTTGCCAATAGGTCGAAGTGGTTCTCATTGGCCAAATTTCGGACAAATGGAGCCTAAATAGTGATGGGAATGTAGTATATCCACTGATCAGAATAAGAATCCATGAGTATACATTGACATAAATAAACATACGGAGGAGAAGGGAAATGTTCTTTCTTACAGAACAACAATAAATAAATATAACAGACATGACAGAGTTAGAATTATCCACAGAAACTAAAACTAGTAGGTGAAATATAAGGAACAGGATATTTAAATAGTCTCAAATTCCCACAAATTACTTATTAATTATAAGGAAAAATAATAAAGAGACTCAGAAGATGCAACATTCTCTGTGCTATTCCTGCTATAAATGCGTAATCTGAATCTTATTACAAGGAAACAAAAGAAATCCAAACTGAGAAACATCTTACAAAACAACTAGTATGTACTCTTTAAAAATATCAAGATCGATGAGACAAAATTTGAGGAACATTCCAGATTAATAGAGACTAAAGAGATGTGAATAAACACGTAGCCCTGGAATGGATCCTGGGTTAGGAAAATAAAAAGATATAAAGAATAATACAGAGATACTTGATAAAAATTTGAATGTGTACTGTTAATTAGGTAATAGCATTATATCAATGTTAAAATATCTGAATTTGGTAACTGCACTGTGGTTATGTAAGAAAATGTCCTTGTTCTTAAGAAATAATCACTGATAAAGCAGCATGATATTATCATCACTTATTTAGACAGTTTAGGAAAGAAGATAAATAAAACCAAAAAACCCCCACAAAGATGGCCAGAGTCTGACACTCATATCTATAGTTCTTCTCCAGTAAGATGACACCTATCCAGTAAGTAAACGCATGCTCCAGTAAGATGAGCACGCATTTCTTTTAGTGGTTGAGCCTCTATTTACTCACTTAATAAGGATAAGCATACTCTATAACAACACCAACTACTGTTAACCTGTAAAAACTACTCAACACTGACTGTGGTCTAAATGTGAGTTAACTTATATTCTTCTCTCTTCAACAGCTGGGCATCGATGGAAATGTTCACGGTTTATTGACAATGATTTCCAAGAAACCCTATGAAGGTGAAGGTTTAGGCATGGAAACATTTGACACCAAGGAGTCATCACAATCCTACTAGGTATCTGATATGAAGTTAACATATCAATCTGTACGTATTTTCTCAGATGTGCTTTCTATGAGAAAAATTTAGTCAGAAATAAGTCTTAGGAACAGAATTTTAAGAACTCTTAACTCCAGAAGTCGTAAGAATTTGTTGAGCTGGCCAGTGTGCTGGCTCGTGCCTATAATCCCAGCACTTTGGGAGGCCGAGGTGGGCAGATCACCTGAGGTCGGGAGTTTGAGACCAGCCTGGCCAACATGGAGAAACTCCGTTTCTAAATACAAAATTAGCCGGTCATGGTGTGCATGCCTGTAATCCCAGCTACTTGGGAAGCTGAGGCAGGAGAATCGCTTGAACCCGGGACGTAGAGGTTGCGGTCAGCCGAGATGGTGCCATTGCACTCCAGCATGAGCAACAAGAAAAAAAAAAAAAAAGAATTTGTTGAGCTGAGGTATCATATGGATACAGATTATTTTTACCAGAGTCTCTACTATTCTCCTCAGATTCCTCCTCTTCATCATCATCGGAATACTTTTTCTTTGGGGTCTTTCTTCGCAAACGCCTGCTCTGCCTCATTGGCCGAGAGGGGTGTCGCCTCAGTCTACGGCTACAAAAGTCAGTGTCACTGTCATCATTAGATGGTGGATCTTCTTCACTTTCATCTGGGTTTTCATCAGACACAACAAATTCATCTTGAGATCTGTCCAAGAGAAATCAGATAAAATACAATAGTATTTAGAAGAGTGAACCCATTTTTTAAGAGTACTAATTCAAATTCTAGTGAGCCCAGTGAATCATTAAGTATAGTGCAACATATCCAGATAATTGTATCAAATGCCCTATTTATAAAATGGGGAAAATGTTTTGCCCCCCATCCTCTTAGGAGGGGTTGTAAAGATGAATTAATGTTGATTTCTGTACTGGTTTGACCTCTTGAGATGTCCCCCATGTTAAATTCAACATATTCAAAAGTGAATTCATTATTTCCCAATCTACTTCTCTCTTCTGTTCCCTGGCCTGGTATTTGGCGTCATCACTCATCCAGTAACTCCAACCAGAAACGTGGTATATATCCTAACTTTCCCCTTTTCATTGATCATATCTAATCAATTACTAATTTCTCTAGAGTCTACCTCTTAAAAGATAATCTCTCAAACCTGATCTCTTCTGTTTTCAGCTTTTCATACTCACCTAAACTACAAAAGCAACTCCACAAATAGTTTCTCTAATATCTGGTCTCATTTCCCCTCAATCTATTCTCCAAATGAATGCCAGGATGAATCTTTCTGAAGCATAAATCTCATATTAATTTTGTGTTTAAAACCCTTCACTGGTTTTGTATAATTTTCAAGATAAGTCAAAACACTTATGCATGACTAATAAAACACTCCCTAATCTGGTTCTTTTTATCACTTCGCCACATCTCCAGCAGGGCACTCTCTACTTCATCCCCTTATTCCGGCTATCCTGAGCCAACAGGAGTTTCCCAAACATTCCATGACATTTTATGGCTTGCTGTCTTGGACATAAAACTTCTATGCTTATAATACCTTTATCTTATCCTGCTTTTAGTCCCACACTTGTTGATTCCAAATATTTATTCTTCAAATTTAAGATCAAGCTTTACTTTTAAGCCAACTTTCCTCTGTACCCTAATTTATCTTTCCCTGTATTTTAGTAGCAGTTACGCAGAATGACTTTTTTTGTGGTTTATATGCTTGTTTCCTCTTCTAATAATCTGAAAGGAGAAACTCTGCAATATTGTTTCAATTTCAACTCTGCAAAGAAGCCTTTCTTGATCTTCTATACTGGATTACCTGTCCCAAGTCCAACTCCTATGAGTCATGAGAGGATAATATCTAATTACTTATTTATTTTTCGCATAGGACTGGAAACCCCTCACAGACCTGGCAGAAGGTGGCACAGAGGTACAGAGAAAGCTCTTGACAAATCAAAGTTTAATTGTAGTCAGTAAAATTTAAATATAATTTTGAATGTTAAACAACCATAAATCTATTTTCTGTTCTAAATTTTAAAAACGGGCCAAAATTAGTATTCTCGAATCTGCTTTAAATATCCTGAAAATAAACAGATCTAGTCTATGGACATGAAGAAGAAAACCCTCATCACGGCACGGGCAAGCCTCTCTGCTAGCCCAGTCCTGTTCCTGCTGGTATCTAGGGATTGGGGTCTAATGGGAGACCACGCACCCATCACTGATCTTGAATTCGTCCTCGCTCTCTTCTTCATCCAGGTTGCTGTCACTGTCCAGATCGTTTAACCGCCGGCGTTTCTTCCTTCGAGCAGCAGCTGCCCTCTGGGGTCGTTTATTTTCTTTTCTTTCTTCATCCAAAATAGTAGAGATGTCTTTCCCACGATGACCTGTGATGGTGGAGATATCTTTTCCTCGGCCAACTCCTGAGTTTGGAGGAGGGAAGTTCAGGGAGAGAAAAATATGTGTTTATTAAAAGCTTCCCTTTAATTTCTAGAGACAGTCCTTATTCATGCTTAGTAGCTCTTCATTTCTTTATTTTCTTCCTACAAATACGCAGTTTTCTCATGACTTCAGCTGACAGAGGTCTCAGAGTTTTAGCATTCGTTTATCCTACTGAATAGAAGTTTACTACGTAGGGAACCTCTTGTTTTTTAAATTTTTATATAATTCACACACCATAATATTCACCCTCTTAAAGTGTGCGATTCAGAGGTTTTCAGTATAGTCACAAAGCTGTGCAACCATCACCACTAACTCACTCCAGAACATTTTCATCACCCAAAAAAGAAACCTCATACCTATGAGCAGTCACTCAAGAATCTCTTCTTGAAAGCTGTCTTTTGGACAAGGCTTTAGAAAGAGGCCAATAGAGTTTTTAAAAACAGTGTTTGCAGGACAGAAAAAGTGAGAATTCAGCAGCAAAGATGTAAACAAGACAAACATTTCTGGAAAAGCCTTAAACGACCTACTTATCAATCTTTTCCAGAGTTTTCATAATAACTAAGTAGAAACCAGAATGTTCCATATTGGAGCACTGGCTAATAGTGCTTTAATTAAATTACCTTCAAGTTCTTCTATCTTAATGCCACTTACTAAAGACTATGAAACTAAGAAATCAATTTTTAATAGGTTAACTTAAATTTTGGTTTAAATTATTTTGGTTCTGATTATCCATAATTGTTGAGACTTCGTAGTCTCAAAGACAACACAAGAGTTTCCTCAGTTTTCTATATGGAATCAGAAGTAAATTTTTTAACCTATGTAGGAACATCAATGTTTTATATCAGGTTGTAAAACAAAACTGCTTTAAAAGTAATTAATAAGATCTGAGTCTATACACTGACATCGTGTCCAAAAATTACTCTAAATCTGAGACAACTAACATCAGTACTAATCATAATACACACTGGGAAAGAGAATAAAAAAATATGCTCACTGCCCTAATTTGGCACCTGAATGAACTTCTTGGCAGAGTTCTATGAAGAAGAGAGAATGACAAACACATACCTCCTCCATCGGCCTCTTTGATATCATCTTCAATAGCTTCATCAATTGCTTCATCAAACTCATCAAATCTAAAATATATACAATGATCACATTATAGCCTGTCCTGGCTTTTTTTTTTGTTGTTTAATTATTTTTATTTATTTATTTATTTTTGAGATGGAGTCTTGTTCTGTCGCCAGGCTGGAGTGCAGTGGCACCATCTCGGTTCATTGCAACCTCTGCCTCCCGAGTACCTGCGACTACAGGCATGTGCCACCACACCTAGCTAATTTTTGTACTTTTAGTAGAGACAGGGTTTCACCATTTGGCCAGAATGGTCTGCATCTCTTGACCTCGTGATCCAAGTGCTGGGATTACAGGCGTGGGCCACCGCACCCAGCGGCCTTTTATTTTTAAAGAATACCTTTAGCAGATGTCTGTTACTGTCTGATTGTTTATGTCCCCTCAAAATTCACATGTTGAAATAATAAATCTCAAGGTGATGGTATTAGGAGGTGGGGTCTTTGGCAGAGCCCTCATGTATAAGATTAGTGCCCATATAAAAGAAGCCAGAGAGAGACCCTTTGTTTCTTCCACCATATGGGGTTACAGTGAAGATGGCCATCTACGAAGGAGAAGGCCTTCACTAGGCATTAGGTCTACCCTAAAGAGTCCCCTCATCCCTTCTGTGATTAAGAACACCCTAGAAGGTGCCATCTATGAACTAGAAAGCAGGCCCTCACCAGACACCATACCTGCCAGTGCCTTGACCTTGGACTCCCTAGCTTCTAGAACCGTGAGAAATAAATTTCTGTTGATTAGAGGTTATCCAGTTTACAGTTACTTTGTGATAGCAGTCAAATTGGACTGAGACAATGTCAGCAAAAATTTTTATAAAGAGCCAGATAATAAATATTTTAGGCTTTTCAGACAATGCAGTCTCTGTGTAACTACTCAACTCTGCTACTGTAGTGCAAAGCAGCTACAGATAACATGTAAGTAAATGATACAAATGTGTTTCAATAAAACTTTATAAGCATTAAAATTTGAATTATAGGTAATTTCCATATAATTTTCACAGGATATTATTTTTCTTTTGATCCTTTTTTTGAAGCATTTATAAAAACCACTTTGAGGTCACGTTGTACAAAAACTAGAAGTGAGCTGAATTGGGCCCACAGGCCATAATTTGCCAACTCCTAATTATACAAATCACATGGCAAAGTAAGTAAAATAAAATTACAGTTCCATAAATGCTATTAAGTCCTAATAATATGTCTAGGCACAGTGGTTTACATCTGTAATCTCAACACTCTGGGAGGCCAAGGCAGGTAGATCACTTGAGACCAGGAGTTCAAGACCAGCCTGGGCAACATGGTGAACCCCCGTCTCCATAAAGAATACAAAAAATTAGCTGGTGTGTGCCTGTAGTTCCAGCTACTTGAGGGGCCGAGACAAGAGGATTGCTTGAGCCTAAGAGGCAGGGGATGCAGTAAGCCAAGATTGCACCATTGCACTCCAGCCTGGGGGACAGAGTGAGACCCTGTCTCAAAAAAAAAAAAAAAGTCCCAATAATAGGGCTATATTATTACTGCTATTGAAAATTATATTATTACTAAAATTCATACATGAAAGGTTAAAATTTTAGAACTAGGTAAAAGTACTTCTTGAAGCTGTTTACCTTGACTTAAAGAAAAGGATCAAGACTAAAGGATTCCTAAGATTTCTTCACATATAAAATGCCTTTTACTTCAGGGCTCAGCCAAATCTCAAAACAAGTTATGAAGTAACTTGTTTAAAACTATGCTAAAAATGGTAATTACTAGCCATGTGTGGCTATTTATATTTAAATTCATTAAAATTTAAAATTCTGTTCCTCACTAGATATAATTCAAGTATTTAATAGTCACATATGGCTACGGCCACATCAGACATCAAAGAAATAGAACACTTCCATCACCAGAGTATATTATATTGAAGAGGGTGAGATTACGAGCACACAATGGATTAACAACTGCATCAAAACTAAAAGCTGGGGCTGGGTGCAGTGGCTCAGCACTCTTGGCAGGCTGAGGCAGGAGTATAACTTGAGCCCAGGAGGTTGAGACCAGTCTGGGCTATATGGTGAGACCCTGTTATCTACAAAAATTAAAAATAAAAACATTAGCCAGGTATGGTGATGTGTGCCTGTAGTCCTAGCACTTTGGGAAGCTGAGGCAATAGGACTGCTTGTGCATAGGTGTTCCAGGCTGCAGTGAGCTGTGATCATGCCACTGCACTCCAGTCTGTGCGACAGAGTGAAACCCTGTCTCAAAAAAAGAAAAAAAGACTAAAAGCTGGAGGCTGGGAGTGGTTGTATAAACCCATAGTCCCAGCTACTTGGGAGGTCAAGCCAGTAGGATGGCTTGAGTCCATAGTCCCAACTACTTGGGTGTCTGAGGCAGTTGGATGGCTTGAGCCCACGAGTTGGGAGTCCAGTCTAGGCAACATAACAAGACCCCATCTCTAAAAACTAAATATCCGGCCTTCATAGTTAGAATATATAATTTCAAAGGACTCATAAATTTCAGATGGAGAGCTCTTCTTTTACAATGTAATTTTTACTGGCTGCATAGTATCTCATCTTACACATGTACCATATTTAGTCAAAACAGTTTATTTCCAATTTTTCACAACTGCATATTTTGAGAAACATTCTGGTAGCTGTAGTGCGGATTTTTCTTAAGTTCTGAGAAAGTAAAACTCAGCACATCCATTCATTAGGGTAGAATAGCAGATACAGATAAAGCAAGATGCCAGATGCAAAGTTAACTGAAAACAGCATTTGTCCTGAGGATAGGGTGCAGCTGTAAGGTCGCATAATAACCTATTTCTTTGAGTGACTACTTTCTTACTGAGAAATTTGTTTGCTAAAATCAAAGACCATCAGAACTTCAGGTATCTGAAACTATTTCAGAAAGAATGAAACATTCCACTCTTGCCTTAATGATAATCTAAGTCATTTTTAATGCAACTAAACAGTCTTGATTTATATCCCAGATGCAGATAAAAGATAATCAGATAAAAGATTTCTGAACACAACACTCCATGTATCTATATTCCCTTGGTCTTGGTTGTCTCATCTGTGATGGTGGATTAACACAGATTATCCCTTTAAGCTCTAAAATTATATACGAGTAAAATAGGAATTTAGGGTAAACTATGTTTTTTCGTATAAAATGTATTATGTAATGCATTTATTTTATACTCTACCTAGTTCCAAAATGACTGACATATTACAAAACAACTCAAACATGATACGTATTTCATTCGTACATGCTTATGTGCAATTTCCTTCCTCCCCTTCTTTCTTCCCTTCCTTTCCTTCCCTCCTCCCCGCCATCCTCTCTCTTACAGAGTCTATGATGCCCAGGATGGTCTTGAACTTCTGGACTGAAATGATCCTCCTGCCTCAGTTTCCCAAAGTACTGGGATTTCAAGTGTAAGCCACCATGCCCAGCCAATTTATGTGCAATTTCATTTGTGAGAAACGCTAGGTGAACGCAGAAAACTGCACCTAGCTGAACTGAGTTGCACAGCAATATACAAAACACACATACCCAAGACATCTACCAGTAACATCAGTTCACTATGTGTCATAAACTATAGCCTTTTGCATGTGATGTTACACTTTTCTGATTTCAGATAAACCTCCTTCTGCCACCACATCATAATTTACAAACTGCAATTCTCTGCTTCCACAGACAAGCTTCAGGTCTTTTCTCAGTATAAAACGCCATAGTTAATGTAGTATTTATGTATTTCTTACTTATTTAACATATGTCAAATGGTGCTCTCATTTTTAGTATATTCCTATCTTTTTTAATGCATTGCCAATGAAGTCTTTAATGTATGTCTCTAACCCCATATTTTCCATAATCCCTAAGGTTTTTCCTGTATAATTTTGCACAGCATGGTGATTTTTAAAAATACATGTTATGTTGCAGCAGAACTGACTTTACATTTGCACTTTCCATCTGTCAGCTTTGACTTCATACATATAGAAGAATACTTTTTATTTTTTGAAGTGTTTTTTTAAAGACTAGGATGGGCACTATTCCCGTGTATATGAGATTTTACTGTAACTGATTCTA
Organism: Macaca nemestrina; assembly: GCF_043159975.1. NCBI lineage: Eukaryota > Metazoa > Chordata > Mammalia > Primates > Cercopithecidae > Macaca > Macaca nemestrina. The sequence continues at coordinate 76,876,388 of NC_092136.1, forward strand.
CCATATTTTTATAAAGTTTTAACACTAACAATAGAGGCAAATTCCTCCATGATTACTGATGTAAGTTTATAAATAAGAAGCAAGTTCAAAGTTAAGAGTTTTATAAAATCCACTGTTTTCCTTTTCCATTTCCAGTTATTCAAGTTAAAAAACTGCTTTGGTGTTATCCCAGATTTTAGAAGCTGTAGGCCGAAAAATGACCTAAAATAACTAACATATAATTTATTTATTATTTGAATAAGACAGCATGATTTAGTGGAAAGAACACTAGGCTGGAAGATAGGGTTTTAGAAGATATGGTTTCTAGGATTAGCTACTAACAATGACCATGGAAAATTTTCCTTTTCTGGTGTCTTTGGTGTTAAAAGGTAAACCAGGTAATATTTACTGATTCTTTCACTAGGTACTAATGAAGCATTAATTATCTGTCAGCACTATGCTAGGTATAGGGGACACAAGTCCATGTAAAAGAGACATAGTCCTTACCTTCACGCTAACAATCTAGTGATGATGAAAAATGTTAGTAAGTCATCACAACCACACTCATTACAATTATAAGTGCTTTCAGGGAAAAGAACTGGTTGCTATGAAGGCATATAATGGGGGGATTTCACATAGAGGCGGTTAACAAGCTAAAACTGAAAAGGAAAGTGCAGGTAAACAGTATGTACAAATGGACTAAAAGGAGATGCAGCAAATGCAGACAGTGTAAGGGAGAATGTGATAAGACAGAGTTGGAGAGGGAAGTAGAGATGAGACTATGCAGTGCCTTACTGGCCGTGTTAAAAGTATCAATGCTTGGCCAGGTGTGGTGGCTCACGCCTGTAATCCCAGCACTTTGGGAGGCTGAAGCAGGTGGATTACAAGGTCAAGAGATTGAGACCATCCTGGCCAACATGGTGAAACCTCATCTCTACTAAAAATACAAAATTTAGCTGGGCGTGGTGGCGGGCGCCTGTAGTCCCAGCTACTTGGGAGGCTGAGGCACGAGAATTGCTTGAACCCGAGAGGTGGAGGTTGCTGTGAGTGGAGATGGTGCCACTGTACTCCAGACTGGTGGCAATGCAAGACTCCATCTCGGGAAAAAAAAAAAAAAGGAACAATCCTTATCCCAAGAGCTATGGAAATCTGACAAACCATATTAAAGCAAAAGAGGATGACACGAACAGATTTACATTTGGAAAAGATCACTCTGCTCTAAAATTCTATGACTAGGCCGGGCGTGGTAGCTCACGGCTATAATCTCAGCACTTTGGGAGGCTGAGGAGGGCAAATCACCTGAGGTCAGGCGTTCGAGATCAGCCTGGCCAACATGGTGAAACCCGTCTCTATGAAAAATACAAAAGAAATTACCCGGGCGTGGTGGTGGGCACCTGTAATCCCAGCTATTTGGGAGGCTGAGGCAGGGGAATCACTTGAACCCGGGAGGTGGAGGTTGCAGTGAGCTGAGATCGTGCCATTGCACTTCAGCCTGGGCAACAAGAGCGAGACTCAGTCTCAAAAAAAAAAAAAAGAAAAAAAAAAAAAAAGAAAAAAAATTATATGACTAAAAATAGAAGGCAAGAAATATATATATACAACTGCTAATAATCAGCATGATAGGAAAAGCATATACTTCTGGATCATGCTGTGTACTTGGCAAAATAAATCCTCTTTCACTGTAGACATTTCCACACATTTCATACCTGTAACTTATACATTTCCTTGTTCTTGTTGACCTCCTTTCAAGCAAGTTTGCTTTGGATTTTTTGGAATCTTTTTTCTTTTCTTCTTGATCTTCAGAAAAGTCCGGCTCCTTAAAAAATATGATAATAAGCATCGAGGTTATTCCTTATGACAGAATAAAGTTCCTTGGGATAAACAGTTTTGTAATCTCCATCTAGGTAGCACATGTGAAAGGTTTGAAAAAGTTCGAGATGATTCCCTCCAGAAGTGAATAAACATGGCAACATCGAGTATACAGATTAAAAAGAATGCTGGTGATTAAAGGATGAAATCCTTCTGTATTAAAATTCTTATGCTTTTGTGAGTTTACAACCAGTACTTGTTTTAAAACAGTCATGATGAATTTTTTCCACTGATACATCTTTTAACAAATAAACTTGCAACAGAAGATGTTCAACAGGTATGCTGCCCGAATGAAAGATTTAGAAGAAAGGGGTTGCTACTCAAGGAAGTAACTTGACAGGCCATTTAAGCTTGTGATTTAATTAAGCCGGAATGAAATTACTTATACACATTTTTACAAATTACAAAAATTTACAAACTATGTAAATTACAAAACCACATTATATGCACTTTCACTCATGATATATACACCTTAGTTATAAATTAGACTAATAAATGCAAAACAAAGGTAATCCTTCAAAAAACCCAAACTGTGATGAACAATACAAACTGAAGTTTTCAACAATCCCCAAAGTAAAAATTAAAAATCAAATCTCTCCTAACTATTCTTTAGTCATTTTACATAAACAGCATGCAAAACAAGCTAACAACACATTATAAAGTTCAGCGTAAAAACAGGAAACATACTCCAAAGGTAAAAGCCGTAAGTTTAGTTTAGATGTGATATCACATTTTGGAGTCACCTGCATACATAAAATTTCAATCATGAGGGATTATGGGTGATTTCTCAAAGGTCTTAAATTTCCATTTTTAATACTAGTATATCATAGATTTAAAACCACCATCCAGGCACAGTGGCTCACACCTATAATCCCAGCACTTTGGGAGACTGAGACGGGCGGATCACCTGATGTCAGGAGTGCAAGACCAGCCTGGCCAACATGGTGAAATCCTGTCTCTACTAAAAATACAAAAATTAGCCAGGTGTGGTGGCGGACACCTGTAATCCTGGCTACTCAGGAGGCTGAGGCAGGAGAATTGCTTGAACCTAGGAGGCAGACACTGCAGTGAGCAGAGATTACGTGCCATTGCACTTCAGTCTGGATGACAAGAATGAAACTCCTTCTCAAAGTAAATAAATAAAACCACTAACATTACATAAGGTGGGTAAAATTTTAGAGCATTATGACAATCTCCCATTTAAAAATATTACAAATCAGAAACTTACTTGTGGAGGAATGATGTTTTCAATACTGATACCAACATACACCAAGCGTTCTTTTCTTTAGGTGAAAAACAAACAAAATACATGAGATTTGCTGAAAATAAAATTGTTACATAAACATCACGAATACACACAATGTTAAAATTACAATTTCATGTTAATAGCAGAGGGTAAGTCACAGAAATGTTAGCTATTATTTACTTATTTATTTAGAGACAAGGTCTCACTCTCTTGCCCAGGCTGGAGTGCGGTGGTGCAATCTCAGCTCACTGCAACCTCCACTTCCCAGGTTCAAGTGATTCTCCTGCCTCAGCCTCCCAAGTAGCTGGGATTACAGGTGAGCGCCACCACAACCAGATAATTTTTGTATTTTTAGTAGAGATGGGGTTTTGCCATGTTGGCCAGGCTGGTCTCAAAATTCCTGGTCTCAAATTCCACCCACCTTGGCCTCTCAAAGTGCTGGGCTTATAGGTGTGACCACTGCTCCTGGCCCATGTTAGCTATTTTTTTTTTTTTTTTTGAGATGGAGTCTCGCTCTGTCGCCCAGGCTGGAGTGCAGTGGCGCGATCTCGGCTCACTGCAAGCTCCGCCTCCCGGGTTCACGCCATTCTCCTGCCTCAGCCTCCCGAGTAGCTGGGACTACAGGCGCCCACAACCGCGCCCGGCTAACCATGTTAGCTATTAAGTATAAAACTTTAATATAGTATTAGTATGTGTGGGGAGCTCAACATTTCCTAGGGTTAAGATAACAATATAACAATATCTTTCAGAAATGACTTACATTGGTCAAATAAAACCTATAACTGAAATAAGACAAGCAACTTCATAAAGAGTTATGCTATGACGAGTTGATATGATTAGATGGAAAGCCACCTTTGATTAGACAAATTAGACCTTTGTTATGCTGGAGAAAGTTTTTAGTAATATTTCGGGTGTATGTATTAACATTTATAATCTCATGGTAATAAATATTGCTATAAAAATTATGTAAACAAAACCTTATCAAGGTCCCAGTGAATGACACTGAGACCATTCATTCCTTCCTATTGAAAGAGAAGAAAGCAATGCAGACATATAGCTCTGCTCTAGAAGGCCATAACTGAAGATAACTATAGCCAGGAAATGAAGACTTGAGCCAATGACATCTCCATAGTTTAATTTCCAAGAAACAAACCTTTGCTGATTTTAATTAAATTATATATAAAAAACCAGCAGGATGGATGGGTGTGGTGGCTCATGCCTGTAATCCGAGGCACAAGGTCCCTTGACACTAGGAATTCAAGACCAGCTGGGCAACATAGTGAAACGCCTGTTTCTATAAAAATTAAAAAAATAAAAATTGGCCAGGTATGGTGGCACACACTATTGTCCCAGTTACTCAGAAGGCTGAGATGGGAAGATTACTTGAACTCAGGAGTTTGAGGTTGCAGTGAGTTTTGATCACGCCACTGCACTCCAGCCTGGGTATCAAGAGTGAGACCCTGTCTCTTATTTACAAAAAAAAAAAAAAAAATGCGGGTGTTTTCCCTGGTTCTCTGAAAGTTAATCCAATTCAAGGACAGCTGAGCTCCGACATGCCTCTGTATGTTAAATTGAACTGAACTGAAATAGTAACCATTCTGTCTCCCTCTGCTTGTAATGTTCCTTATATAAGGATATTAATGTATCCAGCTGGCTAGGTCTTTTAGAGTGCAGCCTTTAGTGCCCTTCTAACAAGAATATTCATGGTCTTTTTAGAGATAGATTGTGATGCTATTAAAACCAGTATGTTTAGAAATCATTCAGTGGACTTCTAAAACATCACAGAGCATCACACCATCAGGTCTGTAGACAGTTGCTTGTTAGCCACTAAATACTCACTGAAATGTACATCCATCCCTCTTTTCCACAAGACTGTAGAGACCTCTAAGGTAAAGACCACATTATATACTTCCTCATTTGATTACACTCATTGGCATAAAGTAGGTACCCAATACATGTTGCTTAAATGTTGAATGAATGCATAAACAGGGGTTGCTTAGGGAGTAAATAGGGAGTAAAATGCTCTTGTATTACAACACAGGGAGTAAGTACGGCTCTAAGCTGCTAGGATGAATGCTAAATAAGTTATTTCACAGATTTTTTAGAAGTGAATATAAGTGCTTACTTTAGAAAACTGAACGACGATGGCTAGAATTTACAGCTAGTATTTATTTTAGAAACACACATATTTTGCTGTTTAGAGCTCCTAAGATTCATATATACGTGTGTGTATACATGCACACACACACATACAAGTATTCTAGGAACTATAAACAGCAACAGCTTTGTTATCCAGATTATTAGGGAGAATCAGCAAACACCAACAACAATTGGTTAACCAGCTCTGTGTCAGACTGGTCTTCCTGTAACAGTAACTTTCCTCTCCTTTCTATACACAATCTGAGAACTCAGAATGTGATATAAAATCATAATTACAGATGTCCTCTTAAAGGATGACATTTAAAGCTGGGTGTGGTAGCTCACGCCTGTAAACCCATAGTTTTGGGAGGCCAAGGTGGGCAGATCACTTGAGGCTAGGCGTTCAAGACCAACCTGGCCAACATGGCAAAACCCTATCTGTACTAAAAAAATACAAAAATTAGTCAGGCATGTGGTGTGTGCCTGTGGTCCAAGCTACTCAGGAGGCTGAGGTGGGAGGATTGCTTGAAGGTGGGAGGCAGAGATTGCAGTGATAGCACCACTGCACTCTAGCCTGGATGACAAAGCGAGGCTCTGTCTCCAAAAAATAAAAAAGACGCCATTTAAAAAAAGAGGATTACCTAGAGTAGGAGAGAAAGTAAAGGAACTAGTAAATTGGAGACAGTAATATAAACAAATATTGTGGCATACTTTAAAACATCAATTTCTAAAAATCAAAATATTTCGTAATTGCAGTGGCATATCCTATAGTATATGAGGCTGTTGTCAAAAGTTTTCACCAGGCTTTTACACATATAAATGGTATATGCATCAAAGGGCTCCAAAGAATAAGCAGATAAGACATTCTTAGTGGTTTACATTCTTGGCTTTTAGAAAGAATACATTCTCAGCTGGGAGTAGTGGCTCATGACTGTAATCCCAGCACTTTGCGAGGCCAAAGTAGGTAGATCACTTGAGGTCAGGAGTTCAAGACCAGCCTGGCCAACATGGTGAAATCCCCGTCTCTACTAAAAATACAAAAAAATTAGCTGGGCATTGTGGTGCATGCCTGCAATCCCAGCTACTCAGGAGGCTGAGGCAGGAGAATTGCTTGAGCCCATGAGGTGGAAGTTGCAGTGAGCTGAGACTTCACCACTGCACCTGAACTCCAGTCTAGGTGACACAGTGAGACTCCGTCTCAAAATAAAACAAAACAAAACTCTCTTCCTTAGTCGGTGAGCCTATTAGCTATCTACATTTCTGAGACAAATCAGCTTCAGGACATGGGAAAACCACTAATTTCTGAAAAGGATAAGCAGTTTTGAGCAAGATGGAGGCAAAGGAAAAATCTAGTTTTTATTTGTGATTTAATTTAAATATCTTTAGTTATATCTTTTGCAGTGTCAAAAATAAAAACAAGAGAAACAGCACATCAAAATAGTCCTAGTAATTTCATACAGGATCATTCTTTATTTTTTAAAATGTTCTTGGAAGATATTCCAAATATCTGAAACACAAGCAGTTTATGGAAATAACCCAGGGTTTAGCTGGGTGTGGTGATGGGCACCTGTAGTCCCTGCTACTCGGGAGGTTGGGGCAGGAGCATCCCTTGAGCCCAGGAGTTCCAAGACCAGCCTGGGCAACATAGTGAGACCCTGTGTTCAAAAAAAAGAAAGAAAGAAATAACCTAGCATTTCTCAATTCAAAGTACTTTTGTGTCCTAGTCAATTTGAGAGATTAACTTGCCTTTAAACTAAGTAGCATCCATTACGAGCCAGAGTGCTCAAACTGGGTAGCAAAAAAAACAAAACCTTTAGGTTCTGGAGGCTGAATCCATTATTATGGTTCACCTTTGCACAAGGTAAAGTGAGAGGATCAAGGGACAAGCTGATTGCCTTAAGGCAAGCTAAATTTGGAGGGCAAGACTATGAGTCAGGGGATATAAGGTAAAGAAGTAGCAAATGAAGGTAAAATCAGGAGATAATACTTAGATTTCCTCAATCATACCAGTGTATAAACGGGCATCAAGTCCTACAGATTAATCCTCTGAAAATTCTCCCTAACACCTTCACCTTATTATCACAATGCCTGGCCTAATTCAGGCCTCTCAGGTTTGCTATTCCAACAGTCCCAACTCTTAATTCATTCTTCTGTTACCACAGCATTTTTTCCTGAAATAAAGATATACTTACCTATGTCTCCTTTGATGGCCGCCCCACTTACTATAGAGAATAAGTCAAATTCCCCAGCCTGGAAAGCTATTCGCAATTTAGCCTTCCTCAGCTTTTACAAAAATCTATCTACTATCACTCATCTACTGTCACTTTTACACTTTGCCTTTGCTCATGTTTGTGCTCTTTGTCTGAAATACGTTCATCAGTATAACCTCAATTTATCTTCCAATGCCTCTCCTGAGAACCCCAAATGCTATGAGAACTAAAATGCTCCTCCACCATGTTCTTGTATTGCTTTTAATATACCTCCACTTTTCTACTTTATTGTATCATTGGTTCATATGTCTGTATTCTCTAATAGAAGGTGAGTTCCATGTAAACAAGAGCTTTGTTTTTGATCTTTCCTCTTCAGTTTGGTACACAGTAGGCGAAAATGAATGTGCAGAAATAGATTAATTAAAGAAGGTACAAATAAATATAAACTATTGTCCTGATTATGAATCCCCTTTTAAAGATTAAGCTCAAGTTCAGTCTTAAGAACTTCATCTAAGAACCCTTCTCCAGGCTGGGCAGGGTGGTTCACACCTGTAAACCCAGCTCTTTGGGAGGCCGAGGCGGGTGGGGAGGCCGAGGCGGGTGGACCACAAGGTCAGGAGTTGGAGACTAGCCTGGCCAAAATGTGAAACCCTATCTCTACTAAAAATACAAAAATTAGCGAGGTGTGGTGGCGGGCACCTGTAGTCCCAGCTACTCAGGAGGCTGAGGCAAAAGAATCACTTGAACCTGGGAGGCGTGAGGTTGCCGTGAGCCGAGATTGTGCCATTGCACTCCAGTCTGGGTGACAGAGCGAGACTCCGTCTCAAAAAAAAAAAAAAAAAAAAAAAAAAGCCTTCTCCAACTGCTTTAGACCACCATTGCAATGCTATATTGAGAAGAGGGCATCTCTTATAGTTAGTAGGACACAATTCAGCATTTAATACTCTTTATTTCACCAATGTTAGCTGCCCACCCAAGGAGATGACAGGGATAACTAAATTATAGATCAGTTCTTAGAGTTTTCTTGTATTCTCTACAATACTTAGTTATGGACACACCCTCCACAATACTTGGGCCAATATTTATTCAGAGAAGGTTCCGACAAATACTTCATTTATTTATTTATTTATTTTGAGACAGAGTCTCACTCTTGCCCAGGTTGCAGTGCAGTGGCATTCACTGCAACGATTCTCCTGCCTCAGCCTCCGAGTAGTTGGGACTACAGGTGTGCGCCACCACGCCCAGCTAATTTTTGTATTTTTAGGAGGGACAGGGTTTCACCATGTTGGCCAGGCTGACCTCAGGTGATCCGCCTGCCTCGGCTTCTCAAAGTGCTGGGATTACAGGCGGGAGCCACCATGCCCAGCTAGTTCTGATAAATACTTCAGATCAAAAGTTGGCAAACATTTCCTGTAAAAGGAAAGATAATAAGCATGCAAGCATGGCAGGTCATAAGGTCTCTGTTGCAATTACTCAATGCTGCTGTCGTAGGGCAAAAGCAGCCACAGACAATATATAAACAAATGAGCAAGATTGTGTTCAATAAAACTTTATTCACAGACAATAAAATTTGAGTATCATATGATTTTCATGTGTCATGAAATATGATTCTAGTTTTTACCCCGCAATCATTTAAAAACATAAAAAACATTCTCGGTCAGCAGGCAGTACAAAAACAAAAAGCAGGCTGGATTTGGCCCACAGGCCACAGTATGCCAATCCTTGTTTTAGATGGATCCATTTATCCATACAGTGAAAAATTCTGCTCTCATATTCCCAAACAAAACATTAACACACATATAAAAATACCTTCGTTCGGCACGCTCTTTCTTCTTTAAGGCAACATCCAAATCCTGCAACTGTTCCTCTAATTTTTCACAGAGCAGTTTCTGAAGAAGCAAAATAGATAAGGGTCATTTTAAACAACTTTTAGCAATCATTTATTACATACATGTTAACTTCATGGGTAGTGTGCTCTGAGAGCTAGAAAGGGACCACACAGTAAGTGAACAATGAAGCTTTTCTTGTGTTTAATCAAATAAAAGGTGCCTCAGCATCCTTTGAACAGAAGATGAGCATAGTACCTTTAAAATAAAGCACACGTTAAAGAAACATACAGCTTTGCCAAAAGAAACGCATTCTGTATCTATCCTACTGGCAATCATCAATGTTTAAAATAGCATTTGGTTCGATATGTGTATGCAACAGTGATTATACTTTTTAAAAAAGATTCAAAGATGTTTTAAAGGGAGAAGGTTATATGTACGATAAAACATAATGATGCCAAAAACTATTTTTTAATAAAAGAGACTGGGCTGGTGTGAGTGCAGTGGTATTTACAACTAATTGATCACAACCAGTTACAGATTTTTTTGTTCTTTCTCCACTCCCACTACTTCACTTGACTATCCTTAAAAAAAAAAAAGAGACTGGAAAAAAATATACAAACAATGCTACACAGTTACTGAGTTAAAACAGAGCTGAAAAATGTAATTGATAATAAAACTGTGCTAAGCCACAGAAGTCCATTTCACAGAAATGCATAAAGCTCATTATTTTAATTTAATTTAATTTTTTGAGACAGATCTCACTCTGTCACCCAGGCTGGACTACAGTGGTACAATCTTGGCTTACTGCACCCTCTGTCTCCCACGTTCAAGTGATTCTGGTACCTCAGCCTTCTAAGTAGCGGGGATTACAGGAGTGTGCCACCATGCCTGTCTAATTTTTGTACTTTTAGTAGAGATGGGGTATCACCATGTTGGTCAGGCTGGTCTTGAATTCCTGGCCTCAAGTGATCTGCCTGCCTCGGCCTCCCAAAGTGCTGGGATTATAGGCATGAGCCACCATGCCTGGCCAAACTTTTATATCATTTAAAAAAAATAATTATTACTACTTTTAAATTTTTTAGAGATGGGGGTCTTGCAATGCTGCCCAGGCTGGCCTCAAACTCATGGCCTTGAGTGATCCTCCTGCCTCAGTCTCCCAAGGAGCTGGGACTATAGCTATGTGTCACCATGCCTGGCTTAATCCATCATATTTTTATTTTTTTTTTTTTGAGACAGAGTCTTGCTCTGTTGCCAGACTTGAGTACAATGGCGTGATCTCGGCTTACTGCAACCTCCGTCTCCCAGGTTCAAGCAATTCTCCTGCCTCAGCCTCCCGAGTAGCTTGGACTAAAGGCGTGTGCCACCACGCCTATATAATTTTTGTATTTTTAGTAGAGAGAGGGTTTCACCATGTTGGCCAGGATGGTCTCGATCTCTTGACCTTGTATCCATCCGACCACCTCGGCCTCCCAAAGTGCTGGGATTACAGGTGTGAGCCACTGCGTCTGGCCTAATCTATCATTTTTAAGGCAAATGAAAGTAGGTTTGTGAGAGAAAAGTAACCAATGAGCACAGTAGCACAGAAATAACCTGATTCTTCAGCTTCCAAAAAAAATTTGCCTAAGATAGAAGAAAAAGAGAATCTATGTTTCTCCTAACCCTGATAACACCATCTATAAAACTACTGACAAATACAAAGTAGGCAGAAACCAAAAAAGAGGATGAAACAAAGTGATACATAGGAAGAAACATATATCCTTCCTTCGATATATCTACACTTGGTGCTTTTTGTGCTTATAACAAATACAATAAAAAAAACCGTTCATAATTTTACAAAACTTAGAAGGCTTCTGATAATTGCTTTGGAAAAAAAACAGAAAGGAAAACCTTAAAGCTATTAATAAAAGGTAGAAATCTAAACAGAGGTAAATATTATTTACACATTGCTTTGAAGGTTAAAAATATTCATTCAGTAGCTATTAAACAGTTATTATTAATTTGAATACAAACTCAAAGACTAGGAAAACAGAAGTGGGCGGGGTCTTACATGTTGGCAAGGTGGGCAGAACCATTCTCCATCTGGGATGATCATCAGAGGAGGGCGAAGGCAGGCAGTATGGTATCCACTATCGCAAGAGTCACACAGAAGAATCTGAAATAACCACACTGACGTCAACCTAACTATGGCTAAAATTAAATGACTCTTAGGTTAAAGACATTTCAGTATTTCTGAGTACTATACTGCAAAGCATTCTTTATTTGCATAAAGCTAATAAATAAAAAAAGCTCTGATGATTAGGGATCTGACATACCAATATTTATTTATTTATTTATTTGTTTGTTTGATGCAGTCTTGCTCTGTAGCCCAGGCAGGAGTGTAGTGGCATAATCTTGGTTCACTGCAACCTCCGTCTCCCAGGTTCAAGCCATTCTCCTGCCTGCCTCAGCCTCCTGAGTAGCTGGGACTACAGGTGCCTGCCACGACACCTGGCTAATTTTTGTATTTTTAGTAGAGACGGGGTTTCACCATGTTGGTCAGGAAGGTCTTGATCTCCTGACCTTGTGACCCACCCACCTCGGCCTCCCAAAGTGCTGGGATTACAGGCGTGGGCCCACCGCGCCCGGCCCATGTTAATTTTTTAAAAAACCTAAAAAAAAATTAAGCTACAAAATTTAGTTAAAAATAACAAATCCTTTCTGACCTAGAGTTAGAATCCTTTTTCATTCAGCATATAGCCATAAAGGCTATAACAACATATTCTTTATAACAAAGTTTTAAAGCTCAAGTATCAAAAACTACCCTACCACACAGAATTTTTAAAACACAAAAAATTTCCATTTTAAACAGCATTTCAATTACTTACCTGTAAGAAACACTCATGGTTCTTTTTACCATGTAAATTCAAATAAGGAAGAGAATGAGGTATAGAAAAAGAATACAACTACATTCAGAACCGTCATGATATAATACAAAGGTTCGTAACATCACTTAGTCTTATAGTTGCTTTATCGGTATTTAAGAGGACCAAGGTCTAAAACTTAACATAGTATGTTCGAAAATGTTTAACTTAAAAGAAAACCTTTTATTTTTAAATAATTTTAGATTTACAGAAGAGTTGCAAAGATGGTACAAAGTTCTCATATACCCTTCACCCAATTTTCAACACTGTTACCTCATATAACTCTGGTACATTTATCAAAACTAAGAAATTAACATCAATACTACAAACTAAACAACAGGCTATTCAGATTTCACAAGTTTTTCCATTAATGTCTTTTGTTGAGTTTGAATCTTGGATATCATATTGCATTCAGTTATGTTTTGTTAGTATCACCCAGTACATAACTGGGGGATTTCTTGGTCCTTTTTTGTTTTCCCTGACCAACAGTTTGAAGAGTACTATAGTAATCAGATATTTTTGGTAGACTGTCCTGAAATTTGAGTTTGTTTGATGTTTACTCAGGATTAGACTGGGGTTCTAGGTTTTGGAGAAGAGGGGAAGTGCCCTGCTCACTGCATTGTATCAGTGGATACGTGTTATCAATATGACTTACTACTGCTGGTATTAACTTTGGTCACTTGGTTAAAGTAGTATCTGTTGGTTTTATCCACTGTAAGGTCACCTTCCACACTCTATTCTCATGATAAGTACAGCCCACACTCAAGGGTAAGGGAATTAAGTTTTCTAGAAGTATGAGTATCAAATAATTTGTGGATATATATTGAAATCTCAATAGTAATAAATCAATAAATAACTTGGGGGAAATGCACTGAAATTACGCCAATATCTTCTCTCTCCTTAGAGTTCTGCTCACTAGTTTTAGCAATCACTGGGATTTTGCTTGCAACGATTATTACTGTGGTGTTCTGATGGTGATTTTCTATCTCTCTTATGCCTTCTACATATGTTATTAGGAATTATTCTGTAAGGAAAATAAGTCCCTTCTTCCCCACATTTGTTTATTCAATTATTTATATCAATATGAATTAATGAATATTTATTTTAGTCTTTGGGTTACAATCCAAAGCTATCATTATTTAATTTGTTGTTGGAACTGTTCCAGCCATGGACACAATGGAAGCTCTTTCAGCTTGTCTCTTGTGTCCTTAGGACTTGCCTGCCTTTCTTTCTTTCTTTTTTTTTTTAAAGTACTTCCTTACTTTCTGGCACTACAGGATGTTTCAGGAACATCTTGTATTTTCCATGCCAAGCCTTAGAACCAACCATTTCTTCAAGAAGCCCTAGCTCCTTTACTGGATAATGGTACTTGGAAACCAAGATCTGGATGCTCTGAAAGCTCATTGCTACTGGCAACTACTTTTCATCTCTCTCAGAGGACAGTGTTTATATGTGTATGTATATGTATACACATATATCTTTCTGTGCCTATATTAAAATAAATATGGAGTTCATGCTAATATCTCCAGTTCTAATCTACCATCATAGGGTTCATCATAGCTCCTATTATCTATGCTTTCTTTATTTGCTCAACCCTAGTACAGATGAAGTTTCTGCAATCCTAACCTGTACCATGGGTGTGGGAGGAGGCACACCATTACAATGCATCACCACTTGCTCCCAATACCCAGGGTTTGGTAGTTACTTTAGTATTATACTTCTGGTATACAGTTGATTACATAGGCACATGCAGACTAACCTGGCCACCTAAATCCATTTATCACATAGTTTCTATAAGACATAACCTAAATTTCAAATATCAAAATTACAGGTATACTTTTAGAATTTATTTCTAAAGTGAAGATTGTTTCTACTCTGCAGTAAAGTCTCACTAAATAAATACTACCATGTACGATTTCCAAGTCTCAGATAATAATCCATTTATTTTGACTAAAACATCTAGAAAATTCCTTAGAATTCTATACTCATTTATACGTTTATTGCTTTTCTGCTGTTAAAGCTCAATTAAGACAAGGACCATGTCTTTCTGGCTCAGCAGCATATTCTTATGATTTAACATAGAATAGCTGCTTGATATTTTGACTTGATGTTTATCCTTAAGCACTTGACATAAGAAATCTACCATATTTGGGATCTTCGGTTTCCAATGTCATTCACAATATAATTTCTGCTCACCCCATTTTACCTCTCATTTCTTCACATCAGTTCCTTACAGCAGTCATTGATGCCTTAGGTAAAATGCACTCTTTTAGTTTAAAGGGACATTAGAAAATGGTAAGGAGAGAACACCAAGTGTTGCTTTTTTTCTTGATTTAGAAAGCAGAAAAAGACTACTATCTTAAATGTCCTCTTGGCCTTTCTCTGTATAAAAATATTGATTTAACTTACATAGACCTTGATGATCATAAAATGCTTAGAGGAATCTTCTCAGCATAATTTCAACATCTATTCTTCTCAGAGCTCAAGTCATTCACTGGTTTTTACTTGAGCCCTTAAAAACTATTGGGTTATGATAAACTTCATTGATAACATTTAGTTTCCAGATATGATATTAACAGTAAAAAAGAAAAGACTAAGTAAACCAGAATTAACTTTTACCTAGCACATAATATGTATCAGAAACGGTGCTAGGCAACTTTACATGAGCTGTTAAAAACGCCCCTCAGAAGTATGTAGTATGAGTCACATCTTACAATAAAGAAATCAAAATATAGGGAAGTTAGCTCCTGATAAGTGGTATCCTGATAAGTAGGATCTGAATTTAGGATGTCTGGCCCTATGCTTTTCCCATCACATCATAACGCCTTGCAGGAAAAAAGAGCCTGGAGAACCACTCCTTAGGAATTTTCCAAACTTTAGAGGATCTCAAATCCTGGTCCACACGATTCTACTCAGGTAGAAACATCTTTCTTTATATTTTCTTCTATTTAATAGCTGGAGTTTGCCTTTAAAGTAAAATCTAGTCAAAAGAACAGCACAGGTGCATAGAATTAGGTATAACAAGGCTATTTCCTCAACAGACTCACTTATGAACTGCAAATTATATATATATTATATAGATATAGTATATAAAATAGATTAGATACTGATTCTCCTGATTCAGGCAGCCTTTGAAGCACTTACTTCCGGGGGAAAAAGCTCCCTATAAATGCAGTACGATTCCTTTTTGGAATATATCTGGTGTATGATTTATCTCTTATAAATTAAAAAAAAAAAATTTTACGTTAAAAAAATTTTAGTGGGTATATAGTAGGTGTATATATTTATATGGTACATGTGCTGTTTTAATAAAGGCATCTAATGAGTAATAATCACATGGGGTTACTAGGGTATCCATCACCTCAAGCATTCATCATTTCTCTGTTTTAGAAACATTCCAATGCCATTCTTTTGCCATTAAAAAAATTTAAAGCCCTACTACATTACTACTTGACTTACATGTTTTTATAGGAAGGCAGTAAGGCCTTCAGGCCTAATTTACTTAAAGCTGGCACTTCAAACATATCATTATAAAGTTACCTATTTATCTTACCTATTTATCTATCCAACCATCCATGAGACAGGGTCTTGCCATGCTGCCCAGCTTGCATTTGAGTTCCTGGGCTCAAATTCTCCTACCTCAGCCACCTGAGTAGCTGCAACTACTGGCATGTGGCCACCATGCCAGGCAGAAATACCATTATAAAGTAATTTAAAGGGAAAGAAGAAAAACTTTAAAAGAACAAACTAAAAATACTTGAATACATTCATCAATTTGTGAGAAGAGATTGAGCTGTATTATTATGTAGAGGAAATATCAATGTATAAGCTAGGTAGAATGAAAGTAGGATCTTGATCGCTGGCCTTCCTATAATTAGGTTGTATGAGAAACAGAAATAAAGGTTACTCTGTAGCATACAAGTTATCATCAAGAAATTCAAACCATGATAAAACCCAGAAGAGTTAGTTGCTCTGGGCAACCTCACCATGTCTGTGATACGAGTATTGTTCATTTATATCAGGTACATACAAGCTCAGGATGGTTTGGAAGGCCACATTTTTTGCACGGTTCATCATCATCTGCTAGGATGGCTTCTTCACTTTCCTTTTCTTCTCCCTCTTCTGAGGCTGCAGATGATTTTTCACTGTCAGACCCTTCACTTTCATCATTGCTGGAGTATTTCCATCTGCCACGTGTCCGAGAACCAGTCCATCGAACTTTGCCTTTGGGTTTTACCTTGTATAAAATAAAAAATTGGGATAATTTGATATAAGAATGTCTTTTAAAAATCTCCTGATTCCATGTCCATTGTATAATATTCAGCCACTATACCAAAAAAAGGAGAAAATTATTATCATCTCATCATCAGATATAGCTATGGTTAAATTTTGGTATATATTTCCACTATTTTTTCTAATTTTTGTTTTCTTTTTTCTTAAAATTGAACTATAATGAACATTTGGTCTTATATTTTTCCTAGTCATATTCTCCTAACATTACTATAAATGCCATTACATAACTGTTTGTATCTAATCCTCTACTAGACATTTAGGTAGTTGTTTCCCATGTTTTTCACTTTCGTCAACAATGTACTGTATCTTTATAAATATTTTTACACACATCTCTGTGGTTAGGATAAATTCCTTGAAGAGGATTCTGGGTCAAAGGTCATGCACATTTTAAATACTTTATAAGAGAATGATGACTATATTCTCACATATTTTCATGTAAAAATTTAAAATCCTCTATTGGAGATAAATTTTAAATTTTAAATAATCCAGAACTGCATAAAAAAATCCTGACAAACTTAAAAACATATACATTCAGAGAACAAATTTACAATGTGATTAACAGCTTTTTATTGTTTAGTTTTTTACTCTTTCAACTTGTACTTTAGTTTATTCCTACACTATAGGTCTCTAGAAAAGAACAAAATTAATTCTAACAACAAAAGAGGAACCCTAAAAAAAAATTAAAAATTCAGTATTTCAGGGAACACAGGATCACTTACAATGAAAAATGATCTGATTGTTTAAATAAATTAAAAAGAAAAGTAGCACTTTTAATTATGAAAAATTCCCATCGACTAGCAAAAGACTTGTAAAATATTTTGCTTAAAATAACAGGGTCATAAAAAAGTGAATTCTGATGAGTAACACCAATATTAATGAGTAAAATGGGGGAAAATAGGCACTGTCATACACTGGTAATAAGATGCTATATTAATGGGGCCTTTTTGGAGGGCAATGTGGAAGTAGCTATCAAAACTTAAAATATACATGTCCCTTGACCCAGCAATTCCAATTCTAGGAGTCTATTCTAAAGAAATACTCACTCATGTCCAAAAGGATCTTCAATGCAGCATTGCCTGTAATAGTGAAAAATTGGAAACAACCTAAATGTCAATCAGTAAGTGAGTGGTTAAATAAACTGAGGTATATCCACACTATGGAGTACTGTGTGGCCATTAACAAGCAAAAGTATACTATACTGACATGAAGAATTCAGAGACACTTTAAGTGAAAAACTCACAGAAAAAATGAACATATTTGATCCAATTTTTAAAAATAAGTACATATTTATGAACATCCACATAAATGCATGAAAAAGGACTGGAGGGCCGGGTGCAGTGGCTCATGACTGTAATCCCAGCACTTCGGGAGGCCAAGGTGGGCGGATCACCAGGTCAAGAGATAGAGATCATCCTGGCCAACATGGTGAAATCCCACCTCTACTAAAAATACAAAAATTAGCTGGGTGTGGTGGCCCGCGCCTGTAGTCTCAACTACTTGGGAGCCTGAGGCAAGAGAATCACTTGAACCAGGGAGGCAGACGTTGCAGTGAGCCGAGATCGTGCCATTGCACACCAGTCTGGCAACAGAGCAAGACTCTGCCTCAAAAAAAAAAAAAAAGGACCGGAAAGATGCTATACCCCAAACTGTTAATAGTGGCAATTATCCCCAAACTGTTAATAATGGCAATGGGGAATTCTCATTCTATAATTCTACAGGATGGATATTATTTGAATAGTTAACAAGGAGAATATATTTCTATACTACTTTTAATTTCTTAAAAAAGTTAAAAGATGACAAGAGTATAAAGTCTGAAAAGGTATCTCAGAGGAAGAAAGATACTTTTTCAGTTGTCTTTGATGACTAAGTTTTAGACAAAACCAAAAAACCTATGAACATATAGAGACAAATATTTTTAATTAAGAATTAAAACAAGTAGAAGTTTTACCTTGCTTACTTTAGAATTTGTATCCTTCTCTGATTTTTTCAAAATTTCCTTTTTGTCAGTTTTTTGCAAAGCTGTTGACTCTTCCTCCACCTCATCTTCTCCTTCCCCTCTTTTTTTATCAGCTTTCTGATCTCTGATCTCAGCCACTTTTGCAGTGGGTCTAGAGATTCTTGGAGATCTTCTTAAAGTACGACCCACATTTGTTTTCTCCTCTTCCTTTTCTGTCTTTTCTTGCTTATTTTCTGGTTCTAGAACTTTGGGGGGAGAATCAGGCTTCTTTTTCCGACTTGATATCCTGATTGTTAATTTGATGCCTTCTTTCTGCCTTTCAGAGGTTATCTCTGTATTTTCTGAGGCAGTGGTTACTTCTTCAGGAACCAACTTATATTTGAATTTGCTTTTTTGCATAGAACCCTTTGTCTCAGAAGGCTCCTCTATGCCAGATGTCTGGGCATCGTCCAGATTATCCATTTCTACCTTTGTGAACTCAGAATCCTCTTTTAGGGTTTCTAGGTCTACTTTTTTCACAGACGGACCACCAACAGTACCTGTACTCTGGCATTCTACCAATTCTTTTTCTGAAGCTAGTTTCTCACAGTGGTCAATCATATTAGATGGTGGAGAAGTTTCAGCTGCCTCAGGAGAGCCAGGCTTTTCTGACTCTAGAGTACTCTTTGGAACTTCTTCTGGTATTGGACTCAATCTTTGTGTGTCCTTATCAAGAAAAGTCTTTTTGGACTTCTCTAACTTTTCAAGACATTCTAGGATTGGTGGGCGCTTATCCTTCTTAGTTTTGGGAGACTTTTCTTCAACTTTCATGGTACACGACTCAGTGGTAGATAAAGCAGTTTTTAAAGAGAGATCTTTTGCCATCTCAGAAGACTCAAGAGAAGTTTCCATTTCTGGAGGACCGGGTTCCTCTATTTGTGCTTTTTGACTATGGATGTCTAAGACTGATATTGAACTATCTGCATCTTTCCTCAAAGGTGTTGTTTCTTTCTCAAGCTCACCTATTTTCAAACTCGTTATGACAGAATTTAAGGACTCTGTTCCATTTCCCTCCATGATGATATTTCTGTCCTTAGAGGGGCTATAGCTCTCTTCCTTTGTCTCATAAAACTTTGTCTCTATTGGTTCTGTCTTAAAATTTGGAGCTACCCTTTCGTCACTAACTTCTCCATTTACCAGCTGTTTCCCTTCATAACCCAAAGCAGTGATTGTAGAGATCCTTTTACAAGTCTCTTCCTCTTGTTTTATTTCATCTTTCAAAAACTCTTTTGTTGGAGTAACTGATTTACACAAAGGTCCCTTGACTGGACTGTCAAAATCATCACTCAGTTTAATTTCTCGTTTTTTTAGTGGTATCTTGGCCTGCTGGTCATTTTTAAGTTTCTCAGTTTCTTCAGTAGATTTCTCAGTAATTTCATGAGAAAATTTAATATTGCCACCAAATTCAATCCTTTCAGGCTCCTGCGCCACTGGCCTCTCCATGCTACTTTTGGTATCTTTAGGATCTGCTCTACATTCCTTCACTTCAACTTTAATGGGTTTGACATTTTCCTTGAAGGAATCACTTTCTTCTTTGATGATCTTTTTTTCTTCATTTTCTGGCAAAGGTTTTTCTAGCTTCACTATGACTGGCAGTTTCACAAGTTCTTTTTCATCTTCTTTTTCTTTTTTCACAGTAGTCTCTTCTAGAACATTGGCTGTAGAACGGTTTTCTATATCCATAGGCTGCTCCTCACTTTTCATCTTTTCACTTTCTTTCTGTTCCTCTAAAAATTAGAAAAAGTTTAATTACATGAATAGAAACTTTCAAGGCTATAAAATATAAGTCTTGGTATAATATATATTTCCATTTAAAGTTTCTATTTTAAAAGAGGTGGCCTTTGTCATTGGATATTTGACAATAAGAAATAAAATCTGACAATGAAGAAAATTACAAAAATGTTGAAATACAACTTCTAGATATTAAAAAACATTTAGAAAAATTTAGGTTTCTGATTTTACTTTTTGTTTCAGTGTTCTCAATGGATTGCAAATATTTATGCAGTTCAAATAATTTATTCAAATTCAAGAGATGGCTTAAAAACATAAAATTGAAAATGCTACATAAAACATTTCCAAAAGACCATATTTGTTTTACAAACTGACAACTGTTCTTTTTCGCAAGTCACTGAGCACTTCATTTCACTTGTACCAGGAACACAGCAGTGGGAAAATGAAAAATATAGAGAGACAAAAAGCCCGTATCCTATTACCCAGAGGCAATCACTAGTAATATTTTAGGTTACTTCCTTCTGGTCTTGTATATTTTTCACTAAGTTAGTATCATGTTGCCTCAATTTATTCGTTGAAACACTGGCACTTTCTTATGATACTAAATGCCTTTTATAAAAATTGAGTTTAATAATTACATAACATTCTTCAACGTGATCATATTACAACTTACTTTATCAAATGCCACCACTGAACATTTTAGAAGTTAGTACTATACAAAGAAACTGTTTAGATTTATCTGTCAATTCTTCTTTATACCTTATTGGCTATATATTTTCAACTTTTATGGAGTACCTAATAATGGTGCAGATTTAAACATAACCAAAGCTATATTCAGTAAATAGCATAATCTCTGAATAGGATTATAGAGATTGCATTACAGAATATATTAACTACTAATTTTACCTACATTTTTAATCCCTTCACCTTATCCTTGCTACTGAAAAACCTAATTCTAAACAAAGTTTTACTAAGATATAAGTTTTTTTCCTAAAATTTTGAAATGATTCGCATCAAGTTGATAAACCAGTTAGGATATATTTCATGGGAATAATGGGATGGAAAGAAGTGAGAAGATAAAGCAGGATATGTTTTTTGAAATGAAAATTTAACATTTCGTTAAAAGTGAATATTTTCATTACAAACCACCGTTTCTTTTATGTCCAATGATGTTGCAAATAAAAAAGCCAAGAACCATTTAGAACCATATTCAGGGTCTGAGAGTTAAGCAACTGTAATCAGTATTTCTTCCTTCTTTACAAAGTCAGTGCAGTAGGGAATGCTGCTAAAATATTTCAAGAGATGACAGCAAAAAAAAAAAAAAATTTTTAATTCAAAATATAAAATAGTTCTACAGCATAAATAAGGTAAGACAAAAACAGAGATGACAGTAATTACCTAATTTGTATGTTTTCTCTTTCCCACTGATAAAACAGGTTTGATAAATTCTCATTTAATGAGATTAGCTAGTACATCAGGAAATTTAACTAAATGAACACCTTGTTTAACAGTTAAAATACTGATTACTATCTTTAAAAATAACTTCAACCGCCACGTGCAATGGTTCGCATCTTTAATCCCAGCACTTTGGGAGGCCAAATTGGGCGGATCGCTTGAGCTCAGGAGTTTGAGACCAGCCTGGGCAGCATGGTGAAACTCTTGTCTCTACAAAAAATACAAAAAGCCGGGGCATGGTGGTGTGTGCTTGTAGTTCCAGCTATTAGGTAGGCTGAGGTGGAAGGATCATTGGAGCCCAGGAGTTCAAGGTTAACCCTGACCCCTGATCATGCCACTGCATTCCAGCCTGGGTGCATTCCAGCACTGGTGACAGAGTGAGATCCTGTCTCAAAAAAAGAAACAAACAAAACAAAAAAAACTTCAACCCAATACTAAGTGTGCGCTAAGCACAAGTTAATATTTTTTATCTCTATTCTATGGTTCAGAAAGTATCTAAAGATCTCATCATGACCCTGATCCAATGTAAAGTAAATTTCTCAGTTTCTTCAGTAGATTTCTTTTATGTTTTCATTCGCAGGTAACTGATCTCGGTTTGAGTAACAACACAGCAAAATAAAACAAGAAATGACATTAGGTTCAAGATTCTCAGGTTAACTAATTTAGCTAGTGATGCATCTTTGGGTGTGTCACAAACTCACTGATCTTTCTTCTTCTATAAATAAAGCAGCTGGACTAAATAACCTCAACTATTGTTCTCCACTGGTGTTATTTTTCTTTTATTCCAAAAATGTTAAATTCTTGGGTTTTTGTGTATTTGGCTTGGTTCTTTTTTTTTTGAGAAGAAGTTTTGCTCTTGTTGCCCAGGCTGGAGTGCAGTGGTGTGATTCAGCTCATCACAACCTCTGACTCCTGGGTTCAAGCGATTCTCTTGCCTCAGCCTCCCAAGTAGCTGGGATTACAGGCACGAGCCACTATGCCCGGCTAATTTTATATATTTAGTACAGATGGGGTTTCTCCATGTTGGTCAGGCTGGTCTCGAACTCCCAACCGCAGGTGATCCGCCCACCTTGGCCTCCCAAAGTGCTGGGATTACAGGCGTGAGCCACCGCCCTGGCCGGCTTGGTTCTTTTAAGAAAAAAAAAATGACAATAATTAATATTCTAGCTCCTCTAAATTAAATAAATATGTTTCCAAAATAGTACAGAGAAAGGAAGAACTAGGACAGAATATGAACCTTTAAGCACTATAAAAATTAGTGAAAAGGTCAGTTACACAAGCATTTTCCCAGAGTTTGTCAAAAGAAAGTTGTAAAAGAGCACATAAACGAGTTTAAGAGGCATAAAATTTGAAGTGACCAAAGGAAAAATTCACTCCAAAAATTGAAACACAGCATCACATTTCTTCACAAATGAAGTGACTCAAGAGAAGTTGTATCTACTGTGGGTTTTTAAAGGTGATTCATTCATTTACTCAACAAATATTTATTGATCACTTATTATGTGCTTTCTCCACCACCCCTAGCAGAATCACTCTGTAATGATACATTGAATATTCTATATAAGTTAACAGTAGAAGACACTACGAGTTGCCTGCCCATTATCTATTCTGCCCTTCTTTCTTACAAACAGAACGAATTTTGTTCAGGAAGGCACTTGCCTCCTCAAATACCTTAAAGCTGTGAGTCATGTGATCCAGTTATGACCAATGACATGCATGAGGAAGTCGTGGGTGAGAAAGGAGTCAGCTGACTGGTGCCTTTTGCCCTTTTCCCTTCTTTGGGTCCAGATTCTATACACAATACCTGGAGAAGGAGCTGTGATCCCAGCTACGTGGGAGGATTGCTTGAGTCCAGGAAGTCAAGGCTGTAGTGAGCTATGATTGCACTACTGCACTCCTGCTGGGGCGACAAAGCAAGACCCTGTCTCAAAAAACAAAAAACAAAAAAACAAAAAACCCACCACACAAATAAAATGTTGGATATACAAGTGTTTTATACTATGTTTTATTTGAACTATTTCATGACAAATTAAGAATCTTGGCCAGGTGCGGTGGCTCACACCTGCAATCCCAGCACTTTGGGAGGCCAAGGTGGGTCGCACAAAGGTCAAGAGATTGAGATTATCCTGGCCAACATGATGAAACCCCGTCTCCATTAACAATACAAAAATTAGCAGGGTGGGGTGGTGTGGGCCTGTAGTCTCAGCTACTTGGGAGGCTGAGGCAGGAGAATGGCTTAAACCTGGGAGGCGGAGGTTGCAGTGAGCTGAGATTGCCCCACTGCACTCCAGCCTGGCGACAGAGCAAGACTCTGTCTCAAAAAAAAAAAGAAAGAAAGAAAGAAAGAAAGAAAGAAAGAAAGAAAAATAAGACTCTCAAAGAGTCAGAAAAACCTTAACGCTCTTGTGTCACCTCCACCTTGGCCAGCTGTGGGACCTTTAGAAAATTACTTGAAACTTTCTAAGTCTCTTTAGACTCTAAACTCTTTTAAAAACTGAAACATAAATATCTATACCTCAAGGAGTAACTGTGAGGATTTTTTTTTCTTTTTATCTGAGGGGAATTTTTGAAAATGGAGCATGCAAAGTACTTTTACATAGTACTTGGGAGCTATTATTAATTATTTGGCCCGTCTTTTTACCACAAACTTCAGCCACATAGGAAAATTCAGTTTCCCAAAGCTGCCATCACTTGTTTGTTTTACTCTGTTAACTCTGCCTAGTAAGCAATTGCTATTTTGTACCTTTTAAGATTCCTCATTTTCCTAATTTTTTAAAAACTTTTACTTTAGGTTCAAGGGTACGTGCACAGGTTTGTTACACAGGTAAATTGCGTGTCACCAGGGTTTGACATACAGATTATTTTGTCATCCAGGCAATAATAAACACAGTATCTGATAGGTAGTGTTTTGATCCTGACCCTCCTCCCACCCACTTTCCTAATCTGTAAAACAACTAAAATAACAGGCACAATCTCCTGGGTTGCCAATGATTGCATACAATACTACATATAAGGCCTTTAGAAGAGTAATACCAGGCAAGCACTCAGTGTTTGCCAATATTATTATATTATAGGCAAGATCTTACCTCCTTCAAGCCCAGTTAAAATATCACTCCATTTTATAACTTTATCTGATCCTTTCCCTATGAAGAATTAACGGCTCCTTTTCTTGTGTTTGCACATTGCTTTATACAGACTTCTATAGTAGCACTTACTGCCCAGAATTATAATTCTTTACAAATCTATGTGTCCTACCAGTCTTACGAACTACTCTGGGGCAGAAGCATGGATTATTCACCTGCAGTAAGACACTCAAACATGTGCTGACTAAATTGAATAAACTGAAATGGCAACAAATTCTAGTCTAAATGCTGGCACATAACATCAATACTTTTCATGAGGTAGCTTTTATTAACAGGAAGTCTCATGTAAACTGTAAAGCAATATTTAATTAAAAATTCCATGAAGCATATTTCACCAACTTACAAAGTGAGATTTGGGCAAGGACATGATACATTTAACAGATGCTAAGGTATATTGCATTGAAGGATTAATAAATGCATTTACTTAGAAGACCATTTAAAATATAAGCTAAAACTAAAGATCCCAAAACAAAATTAGCCATGGATGTCAACCAACAATACAGTGGCTGAAATGTTCAAACTCCACTAGTAATCAAAGAATTAGAATTCAAAAAGCAGCGAGATTTTTAATTTAACCAAACAGCAAAGTTTTTATTTAGTCATAACGTTCAAAGCTTCTAGATATGGCAAAAGGAATTATGCTCATACATTGGTAGTATTAGCATAAATTAGGCAAAACCATTCAATAACTATTCAATACATATTTACTGAATGCTTGCTTTACACTTGGAAACCTCATTAAATAAATTTTCAAAGACAGGGAAACTATCATGGTAGCATGTTAAATGCAAAAAGTAGAAAATAAAACTGCATTTTTCATGTAATCCTAATTCACATAAATAAACCAATAAATCTGTAACCATGCCTAGAATAATGACTAGAAAGAAACAGAACACAATGTCAACAGTATTGTTGCATCTTGATAATAGGATAACAACTAATTTTTATTTTTTGCTTTACGCTTTCCCAAGTTTTCTATAGTGAACATGTAGTATCTTTTTAATTAGATAAATAAGAAACCCAGTGTGTTTAATGCAGGGAGTGGAGTGACAGGATCAGATCTGCACTTCAGAAAAGGTACCTTGGGCCAGGCATGTTGGCTCACGCCTGTAATCCCAGCACTTTGGTAGGCCAAGGTGGGCAGATTGTTTGAGCCCAGGAGTTTGAGACCAGCCTGGGCGACATAACAAAACCCGTCTCGACCAAAAATAATTAGCCAGGCATGGTGAAAAATTAGCCAGGCATGGTGGCGCACACCTGTAGTTCCATGTAGTTCCAGTTATACTAGAGGCTGAGGTGGGAGGATCACCTGAGCCCAGGGAGGCTGAGCCTGCAGTGAGCCATGACTACACCAGTGCACTCCAGTCTGGACAACAAAGTGAAACTCTGTCCTCAAAAAATTCCCCAAATCAAAAAAAGCCAGTGATGTCTATTTTAAGTTAAGGCCAATCCTTCCATTAATGTTTTGCATTTCATATCCTCTAGCCTACTCAGAAAGAGTTTTAATCAAAGTTTCATCATCTCACTTGTTTTAATGAGCTCTCACTAGCTGTAGTATTGACAACAGATTAAAGTGAATGATGACAGAAACAAGAATAGTTAAAGGATTATTGCAAGATAACTAATTATAAAAGCTCTTCATGGCCATTCATATTGAAAACCAAAATTCTCAATAAACCACAAGGCCCAGTACAACTGGCATGTCCCTCTCCCCGCTCTTCCAGAGCCTTACCTGCCCAACCTCTTTTTTCCCCTATTACAAATAGTCCCCACTCATTCTGCTTCAGCTATATTGATAATCTTGCTTTTTCTATGAAACAGATCAGCAAACTTTCCATAAAGGGTCAGAGTAAATATTATTAGCTTCCCAAGCCATGGAGTCTGTCACAACTACTCAAGTCTACCATTGTAGTGAAAAAGGAGTCACTGACAATCAAATATTAAATGAATAAATAAAATTTAATTAATAAAACAGGTGGCAGGCCAGATTTGGAAGATAAACCCTGGTCAATCTTTGCTCTAACATAGTAAGTAAGTAGGCTTGCTCCACCTCAGGGTCCTGCCTGTTTTTGTCAGCATAAAAGTCCTTTTTCTCTGGTATTTGCATGGCTTGCTCTCTCAGATCCTTTAGGACTCTACTTAAGTACCAGCTCTTCAATGAGTCATTTTCTAGCAACTCAGTCTAAAATTATGTCCCACTTTCTTCCCCAAATTATTTTCCCTCCATACCTCCTTATCACCATCTATACTGTATATTTTATTTACTAATCTTGTTTATTGTTTGATAATTATGACATGTAACCTCCATGATGGGAAAAATTTGACTGATTTTTTTTCACGGCTACATTCGCAATACTGAAGATAGTGCATGACAAATTGCATATACTCAATAAATATTTGTTGACTGAAATGAGTGAAATATGACAGGTGAAATATTACCTGTGTCTAAGAGTATATTTCTGCAATTGAAGTTTTGTTTGCCAAAGAAACTTTGACCATTTTGAAAATGTCAACAGACTTAACAGTTTCCAAAATGGGTTCAAATACTGAAATTATCATTTGATACTATCAAGATGCACATAATGGAAAATTTTATGCAAGCTGCCTGCACCATTTTGCTGTATGATAAAGGGATCTGAATTTGTGCCAATTCTTTTTTTAAATTTTTTTTTTATTTTTAGAGACAATGTCTTGCTGTGTCACCCAGGCTGGAGTGCACTGGTATGATCATACCTCACTATAACCTCAAACTTCTGAGCTCAAGCGACCCTCTTGCCTAGGCCTCCTGAGTAACTGGAACTATAAGCCAGTGTCATCATGCCAAGCTAATCCCAAAGTGCTGGGATTACAGGCATGAGCCACTGCACCTGACCAGTGACAATTCTTTTATAACTTACTTTAAAATTTCATGGTACTTACTTGACAAAGGTATCAAGAATTTTTTAATGATTAAGTATAGCAAAGAAAATCACACAAAACAAATGCATAGCTTAATACAGTAGAAGGCAAAAATGAAAAAGAAATTTAGCAGCTACCCCAAGAGAGCTATACATGCCTTTTCCAATAGTAATTCTCTTCTTTACCAAAAATAACTATTATTCTGACTTTTTTAAATTAAAATTTGTTGACAAGTAAAACTTGTATATATGGCAGACAAAATGATGTTTTGAAATATAAATACAGTGTAGAATGGCTAGATCAAGCTAGTTAACATATGTATTACCTCACAATATAATTTTTTTTTGTAGTGAAAACACTTAAAATCTATTTGGCAATTTTAGGCATACAGTGTTATTAACCAGTCATCACATAGTACATATCTCTTAAACTTATTCCTTATTTTGCTGATAGTTTAGTTTTACAAGTTTATTTTCTTTTTAAGGATACATTAATGTTATCCCCTCTATCCCTTATTTTTCTTGCAATTTATTTGTTCAAGACACTAAATCCACTGTCCTACAGTTTCTAGATACTGCAGACTACATTCCCATGTTCCTCTATTCTTTGTTTATCCTGTGAATCATCACTTCAACAGATTCAGGTTCAATTTCTGTGACAAAACTACTTATCTGGTGCTGGGGAGTTTTTTTTTTTTTTTGAGACGGAGTCTTGCTCTGTCGCCCAGGCTGGGGTGCAGTGGCCGGATCTCAGCTCACTGCAAGCTCTGCCTCCCGGGTTTACGCCATTCTCCTGCCTCAGCCTCCCAAGTAGCTGGGACTACAGGCGCCCGCCACCTCGCCCGGCTACTTTTTTGTATTTTTTAGTAGAGACGGGGTTTCACCGTGTTAGCCAGGATGGTCTCGATCTCCTGACCTCGTGATCCGCCCGTCTCGGCCTCCCAAAGTGCTGGGATTACAGGCTTGAGCCACCGCGCCCGGCCAGGGGAGTTCTTTATTAACAGGCATATGATATCTGGTTATTTCTCTTTTTATTAGCAGATGTTGATGCTCAATATAAAATCTTTTAACTTATTAGCGATTTCAAAATGATGACATTCCCATTCAATCATTCATTCATCTGTGACTAGCTGGAATACTTTTATAAAAACAAAAGTGCTTTACCCATTTACTATCTTGTTACACAGTGGTAAAGTTCATATACAAAAGGAAGGATAAGTGTTTGACTCTTTATCTTGAGTAATTTTAACATGACTTTGATAACCTCCTTACTACCTGGAGTGACAAGATGATTCTGAGCTTATCATGCTGCAGAACTGAAATCAACCATTCTTCCGATTTTTAAATTGGTTTAGTTTACTGGGAAGTTGTATTTCAAGACCACAATCTGGGCATTGAGGATGCTCACAGGTACTGGGTTGACCAATGTTTCTAAGCCTTTTTAGTAAACAGGGTTAGGACACACACACACACACACACACACTTTTAACTAAAAAAAAAAAGGCAAAACAAAACTCATGAGTTCATTCTGATAGTTTGTGTTTTCTTAACCTTTTCTAGCTTACATATTATTTGCTTTTCCCCCACACTGAAAATCTTGGTTTTCAAGGACACAGATGATACAGTAGGTGGCTGGGTGCAGTGGCTCACATCTGTAATCCCAGCACTTTGGGAGGCCAGGGCGAGCAGATCACAAGGTCAGGAGTTTGAGACCAGCCTGGCCAACAAGGTGAAACCCTGTCTATACTAAAAATACAAAAAAATTAGCCGGGCGTGGTTGCAGGTGCCTGTAATCCCAGCTACCCAGGAGGCTGAGGCAGGAGAATTGCTTGTACCCAGGAGGTGGAGATGGCAGTGATCCCAGATCAAGCCATTGCACTCCAGCCCAGGCAAGAAGAGCAAAAGTCCTCAAACAAAACAAAACAAAAAAAGAAAAAGAAAAAAAACTTCAAGTGCACTCTCACCCTACTTTTCCTAATGTTAAGAACTTACATAATTAGAGTACAATTACCAAAACAGAAAATTAACATTGGTAAAATACTATTAAACATATTTTATTCAAATTTCACCAGTTTTCCTTCAATGTCCTTTTTTATTCCAGGATCCATGTCTCAGTGTATTCTTTTTCCTTGGTCTCCTCCAACCCTTAGTCTCCTCCATTCCTCATTTTTTTGTCTCTTCTGACCCCAACACAGTTATTCTGTAGAATACCTCTTAATTTGGGCTTGTTTGGTGTTTTCTCTAGATTAGATTGAGGTTATACAATCTAATGTGGAATTTTTTGACAATAATTCCACAACAGTTACATTATGCTTTGTATGAAGAGTTACATGATGTCAATATACCTGATATGGTTTGGCTATGTCCCCACTCAAATCTCACCTTGAATTGTAATAATCCCCATGTGCCTAGCGCAGGGCCAGGTGGAGATAACTGAATCATGGGGGTGGTTCCCCTATACTGTTCTCGTGTAGTGAATAAGTCTCAAGAGATGTGATGGTTTTACAAACGGGAGTTCCCCTGCACAAGCTCTCTTGCCTCCTGCCAAGACATGCCTTTGCTTCTCCTTTGCCTTCCACCCTGATTATGAGGTCTCCCCAGCCATGCAGAACTGTGAGTCCATTAAACTTCTTTCCTTTATAAATTACCCAGTCTCAGGTGTATCTTAATTAGCAGCAGGAGAACAGACTAATACAACATCTTACTGGTGAGGTTAACTATTTGGTTAAGGTGATGTCAACTGGGGTTATTTCACTGTAAAATTACCATTTTCACCTTTGTAACAGTTAAATATCTTGGGGGAGATACTTTGAAATTATGCTAATGTCCTGCTTCTAAACAAACTTTCACCCACTAATTTTAGTATATATCAGGGATCTTGCTTGCAACAATTATTACTGTGGCATTTTCTTAATGGTGATTTTCTACTTCCCTCATTACATCTACATGTTTTAACAGATGTTTACTTGCAGAGAAAAGATGACCCTTCACTTTTATTTATTATTCAAATTGTACTTACATAAGTCTGAACTCATAGATACTATTCTATGGATTAAAATCCATCTATCTTTATATATTTTGTTACTAAAACTCTTACTGCTTTCAATATTGGCAAACTCCTTTCACTTGGCACCTATGTCCTAATGATATGCCCAAATCCCTTTTTGAGCACATCCTTATTTTCCAGCATTACCAGACGTTCCAGGCTCATCTTGTGTTTTCCCTGCTTGTTCTTGGGATCAATCTTTTCTCTAAGGAGCTCTGGTTCCTCTTACAGGAGAATGACATTTTGAAATCAAAATCTGGAGGCTATATGTTCATTGTTACTGGGGTGTCACTGCTCTTAGATTCCTCTCATAAACACATATATGCAGGTATACTAACTCACACATGTGATTAAACTTTTATTTATTTTTTTATCACCTACTACTGATGTTTTGTTAGTCATTTTGGCTACCTAAAGCTTATTCACGACAAGATTCCTATACAAAACACTCACGGGAAAAGAGATTATAGATTTTGGTAACAGCTTATGTGCAGTCTATCTGAAAGTCACATTGGCTGGACATAAAGTCCCTGGCTGACATTTTCTCCCTGCTGAGAGTCTCTCAAATACATTATGGCATTTTCTTCTGGCATAAAGCACTGATGTCATAAGGCAGTCTGATTTTCCTTCCCTTGAAAGTCATTTGGTCTTTTTGTCTGGATACCCAAAGTATTTCTTTCTTCAAAGCCCTGTAATTTTACTAGAAAATGTCTTGATGTTGATTGGTCTGCATTGAGTTTCCATCTACTTCAGGAAAGTGTTTTCCAACATAGTCTTTAGTTATTTATCTGTTCCCCCGCTTTTTCTATTTTGTGGACACATATCTCTTGGATCTTCTTTGGCTATTTTCAGTATAGCATTTTCTCTCAAATCCTTATATCCTATGTTCCTTTTTGTTTTTTACAAATACCCTGGTTTCTATTTTTCTATTTTGTAAAGGCATTCATTCTTATGTTTGTTGACTCAGATGTTTATCTTAGTCTTTTTAAAATTTAACTCTTCTGAGTCCTACCACTTATTATAGTTTTCATGTTTGATGGGCATGTCTTTCTGAGAAGCTTTCATTGTCTGTAGGGATGTTATTCTGCTTCTTGTTCTCTTTTGTTCTTATAATCCCAGGAGATTTGAACTTGCTCCCTTTTAGTTGTCTGGTTTTACGTACAAGAGGATTCCCTAAACTTTTAGAAAAAAGTCATTTTTATGATAGTTTTTCCAATTTCATAACTTTAGAGCTCCCGTTATTTTTGTGAAATACTCAAAATTAAAGCAATGTACTTTATGAGATCACCTAACTCTATTCCTCTCCCATAATTTTATTTAAACCTTCTTTTTGTTTGTTCTGTTGTCCCTGTCCTACTTAATTTGGAGCCTATGCCCAGCAGTTTCACGTCAGGGTGGAGCTTAATCCTGGAAAGGCTTTGGGTGGTGAGGATTGAGAATTCATGAGGCCCATAGTACCTGAGAATCTTTAAGACCTTTGTTGTAGATTTTGTCTATATGATTTGTTATTACCACCAATATGTTCCTTTTATGGGGGAATTTGTAGAGACTTAAAATCCACACCACTATTACTTTCCAAAATTCATGAATGATAAATTTTCCCCTTCTAATTCAAACCATAACAAACTCAATCAGAGAAAACCAACTTCAACAGTTCCTCCAATCATGAAAGATTTCCTTCCTTCCTCCCTCCCTCCTTCTCCAATAAGGAAAAATCTTTCATATAAGAAGCACTATAGGCCAGGCGTGGTGACTCACACCTGTAATCCCAACACTTTTGAGACCAGCCTGGGCAACATGGTGAAACCTTGACTCTAGAGAAAATACAAAAATTAGCTGGGCATAGTGGCACATGCCTGTAGTCCTAGCTACTCAAGAAGCTGGGGTAGGAGGACTGATTGAGCCCAAGAGGCGAAAGCTGCAGTGAGCCATGTTTGAGCCACTCAACTCTAGCCTGGAGACAGAGCATAAACCTTGTCAAAAAAAAAAAAAAAAAACTTACTCCTGTAATCACAGTGCTTTAGAAGGTTGAGGTGGGAGGATTCCTTGACGCCAGGAGCCTAAGACTGGGCAACATAGCAAGATCTCATCTCTACAAAAACAATTTTTTTTTTTTTTTAATTAGCTGGACATGGTGGCACACGCCTGTAGTCCCAGTTGCTCGGAAAGCTCAGGTAGGAGGCTTGCTTGAGCCCAGGAGTTCAAGGTTACAGTGATTTATAATCATGACACTGTATTCTATCCTGGGCAATTGAGCAAGACCTTATCTCTTTAAAAAAGTTCTTAAATTATTGGGAATGATAGAGGAATTAAAAACATTAATTAAATTCTTAAAAAAAGCAGCAGCACTATGGTCTGTGTCCTATTGTTCATGGCAAAAAAACAAGAGAAAGAAATGCAAACATCAGTGTATTTCTTGTCATTTTTTCTTTTTTTTTTTTTTTTTTGAGACGGAGTCTCGCTCTGTAGCCCAGGCTGGAGTGCAGTGGCCCGATCTCAGCTCACTGCAAGCTCTGCCTCCCGGGTTTACGCCATTCTCCGGCCTCAGCCTCCCGAGTAGCTGGGACTACAGGCACCCGCCACCTCGCCCGGCTAGTTTTTTGCATTTCTTAGTAGAGACGGGGTTTCACCGTGTTAGCCAGGATGGTCTCGATCTCCTGACCTCGTGATCCGCCCGTCTCGGCCTCCCAAAGTGCTGGGATTACAGGCTTGAGCCACCGCGCCCGGCCCATTTTTTCTACTTAACTCAAACATGATGTAAAAGACAGATGGTGATAATAAAGAGTATCTTTTCTTTTATTCCTATAAAAGGAAACTCTTTTAGATATCATAATGTTGTAACAATAACATCTGTATTTATTAGTCTCCCTATACTTGTTTAAAGTAAAACAATGTTTTATTTTATTAATTTTTTTGAGAGGCAGTCGCACTCTGTCACCCAGGCTGGAGTGCAGTGGTGCAATCTCGGCTCACTGCAACCTCCGCCTCCTGGGTTCAAGCGATTCTCCTGCCTTGGCTTCCCGAGTAGCTGGGATTACAGGCGCATGCCACCACATCCAGCTAATTTTTGTAATTTTAGTAGAGATAGGGTTTCACAATGTTGGCCAAGCTGGTCTTGAACTCCTGACTTCAAGTGATCCTCTCACCTCGGCCTCCCTAAGTGCTGGGATTACAGGCGTGAATGGACACCCTGCCAAAACAATGTTTTATATGATAATAAAAATAGTACTTTTTTTTCCCTTTTTTGAGACAGGGTTTCACTCTGTCGCACAGGCTGGAGTATGCCGGTGTGAGCACGGCTCACTGCAGCCTCAACGTGCTGGGCTCAAGCCTGCATCAGCCTCCCCAGTAGCTGGGACCAAAGGCGTGCAACACCATGCTTGGTTAGTGCATTATTATACATTCAGTACAGAAACTTTTGGATCCCCATCCATAAGTTTCTAGAAATTGCCCATAAATATCAAACAATGTTCAATCTTACTACTC